>NC_043000.1:32744132-32954132 GCF_006345805.1 Octopus sinensis
ATTCCACCACAACCGTTGATGCTGCTACCACAATGTCAGCATCATCTCCACTGTTATATCTCGTATCCGTTCGATCACCAACCATTTTCCCGTCACCTCATGTCTCCTGAGCACATTTTGCGGCACTTCTCTTTCCTCCGATCTTATCCAGCTGTTTCTCATATCTTCCTAGAATGATTTCTCCCTTCCTCCAGACATGATGCATTTTCTGTGACCGAGTCTATAGCCTATTCCCCCCCCCACTTTGTTTTATCTTCGCCACCCCTCCGGCTCGAAAACCTCCGCCTTCATCCAAAATGTCATCATCTTACGCAGTGATAATTTCTTCTCTGCCGCCAACCAATTCCTCTTTTGGCGACATAGAAAAACCTTTGATCTGCAAATCATTTTTAGAGAGAATTTTTTAAACATCGGACATAACAACATCGGATCACATCGGTCCCTGGTTTGTCACTTTCATTCTTCTTGGTCGCACCTATTTGCACTTTTCTGCTTGTCATGACGTTTTATGAATCTACCGCATCCCAATGTCACCGGGAACAACAGCTGATCATTCGCCTAAGCACCAAACCGAACAGGGAATAGTAATCACTTTATTTGCCTCAAACCATTTACGTAGCATTATATACGCACCTACGCACACCTACCTGCACATACACTCGCACAACACACTGCTCTGCACACACATACACATCCATGCACATAGAGAATACAAATTCTCACATAGACATATGACATACTCTCTCTAGCTTTCTCTCTTTCGCACACACACACACGCACACACACACACACACACACACACACACACACACACACACACAGGTACAACCACTCTCAGACGTTGTTTCCCTTGATTAAAAATCCCTTCTGGTCGAAAAACACTCATCCATGTTATCCACTTCCGTCCAACCTTTTATCAATTTAAGCCTTGAACTGTTTATTGTAAAACATCGTTTCCATGCAACTCTCTGCTCTTCTTATTTTTTTTTGTTTTCTTTTTCTTGGTGAGGAACTATAGACCGAAACGTTAAGCCTTACTTTATATCTTCCTTACATCGTGAAATTTATCTTATTTTTGAAATTTTCATTGTTTTTTTGTTTCTGAAACCTTTAGAATATGCGCACGCGTATGTATGTGTATATATATGTCTGTCTGTATGTATGCATGCATGTATGCATGCATGTATGTATGTATGTATGTATGTATGTATGTATGTATGTATGTATGTATGTATGTATGTATGTATGTATGTATGTATGTATGTATGTATGTATGTATGTATGAGATATTTGTATTCCACTGAAGTTTTAAATGGTATCTATTTTTTATTTGCAGTAGACTACTATCCAGCAATGAGAGATGAAGTGGCTAATCTTTACAAGAAAATCCACCCTTGGTCATACATCCCGTGGAACATCATCGATTTACCTTTTCTCTACAAGGAACCGCCGCAGAAAACGTTACCTGATTTTTCAAGTGATGAAATATATTTCGATGTCGGTCTCGGCAAAAGAGGTTCACCTTTCTCTCTTGACATTGCAAAGAGACGTGAAAAGCCGCTTTTGACTAAAGGATTGCTTCTAAAGAAACTAGAATTGCTTGCACAAAGAGCTCACCACCTCGAACTTCCTGAAGATAATGATAAGAGAAGACAAAGTCTTGCACATTCATAGGGAAATATTTCGAAAGGAAAATAGAAAAATAAAACTATGATATTTAACAGAAAAAAAATGATAACGATTTAAATGTATTGATAGTGACGTGTGAAAAATAAGTTAATCGATATGTTTTTGGGAAGTTGAACGATAAATTAAGTTTTGTAAATAAATGATAAACTAACTAAACAGCCATTATCGCACTTTATTAAAATGAGAGACGGAAACAGGGTTGTTGTTGCAGTTGTTGTTTTTGTTATATAAATTGGTGGTGATGATATTGTTGTTGTTTCTCACAAACCGTATTTCTGTTGTACAGATGTATGACACTTGTATGACACTTTACACACTTGTATGACACTTTACACCCATTAGGCCATAAATGACACCATGGAAGCGCAGAAGGCTTGTGTTGCTGCGTCTTTGCGCGTTGTTAGCTGCGGGAACCGAGCCGTCGTTCACAGTCACTAACAACTTGTTCTTATATTTTATCAGCGAATGGTACATTTGCTGATGTTGGCAAAGTGCTGTCAAGCTGGAATTAAATAATCAGAGGCTCACTAAGCAGTGATAAATGAAATATAAGGTGCATACAATCATGTTTAATACGTTCGAGCACACTCGGATATGGAAAGACACCTACGATCCGATGACGTCATGCATGACCCAATGGTGTGTTTCTCACACATATTGACTGTATGGAGAATTTTTCTCTCGAGACAATTTCTGCAGTGTAGTCCTTTTCAAGTCCGAGTGTACACGAATATATTAAATATGGCCGTACACACCTATATTTCATTTAATGCTGCTTCATGTGTCTCTAATTAATTGATACTTTTGTTGTAGTTTTTGTTGTTGCTGTTGTTGTTCTTCATATATTTGCTTCTTTTTTTTTAAACTTTAATTGCTCTCAACTTTTTCTTTCTTTTGTAAAAAGATTTCAGCTCCGCATATCAAGACGATGATGCACGCATCAATTTTAACGATATATAAACTGTATTTCCTCCTGGTATTGATTAAACAACACCAACTGAGTCGCCTCGTATTAAGGAAGACAGCACAGATGGGCATTGCATACGATGCCGCAATATAGAAAATATGGTTGAGTGGAAACGTATAACTTGGACTCTTTGTTACTGGACGTGACACTTTCAGCTCTCCAGTAACAAAGAGTGCAAGCTATACTTCACTCAGCCATACTTGAGGATTGTTCATTTCTCTTCACATCTGAAAGTCTTTAGCATGCACCGTTCAGTAACATAAATTGGCTGTTATGAGACTAAATTTATATTACATAAATAAATGTGTGAGTGTGTAAATACATACATACATACAACCACACACACACACACACACACACACACACACACACACACACACACACACACACACACACACACAATTGACGGTATAAGTATAGACATTTAAGGCGGCAAGCTGGCAGAATCGTTAGCACGCCGGGCGAAGTGTGTAGCTGTATTTCGTCTGCCGTTACGTTCTGAGTTCAAATTCAGGCTCGATTAAATAAGTACCAGTTACGCACTGGGGTCGATAAAATCGACTTAACCCGTGTGTCTGTCCTTGTTTGTCCTCTCTGTGTTTAGCCCCTCGTGGGTAGTAAAGAAATAGATATAAGTATAGACATTAAGGTTATGACTTTTTCACAACCTACTAACCCTATGCTGTAATTCGATGAATAATTTTATAAAAATTAAGAAACTAACATTTATTTTGCTTTATTTGAAAAAAAAAAACGTCACCACCACTTAAGAAATCAATAACTACTTTTGACCCAAATCACGCAAAATTCCAGTAGGGGTGCATAACACCTGCTAAAGTTGTTACCAACTTTTGTGTACTGACTCAAATGCAATACAGAAAGAATTTATCTGAATTTTCAGCCTTCTAGTTGAAGTTTCGGAGTTATGGGCTTTTTAAACTATAATCATTATGTGGATTCACACTTCAGTATTTCCTCAGCCTAAATCCTTGCAAACGCATGGAAGATGTGGAATAAAAGTGTATTTATACATTTTAAAAGATTATTGAATTGAAATTGCTCTGTGCAAAGGTTCAAAACTATACTATTTTAAGACAGAGGCCACTACAAGCATTCGATAACTAACAAAATTAAAAACAATACATATTTTAAATTGTATAGGTTTAATTCCAATTTTGAATAACTGTATAAGAAAAAGGGTACTTAATGTTAAATTTTTTAACATAACAAAGAATTAATATGCTTTGTTAGATAAAATAAATCGAAGCTGAGGTTTCTCCTTGTTTTCAAAAACATCATAAAGATCTTGAAGGCACTTGATTGCCCATTCTGCACTCTGATTTGTTCTGGGAATTTCCAGTTTTGATGGTTCTCGACTCCAAAAGTTTTTTACTGAGTTCAGTGCTTTTTTATAAACTTGCAGGCTGCCACATAACTTCTGATAATCATGTTCATTGAACATTTGGTCAGTAAACCAAAAATCTGCCCAGCTGTAAGAGATGAATCGACAAACATTGAGAAGTAAAATTCTTTTCTGTGGTAGAAGAATAAATGCCAAAAGAGCTAGTATTGCTCGAGAATTCCATCTTGCATTACTTATGTTGGGTATTTTTTAAAACTTTACAGTAGGAAATTTTCCAGTTTCTTCAAAGAAACTAAAAATTCTGGTCAAATGAAATAGAAATTTCATGTCATCTCGCCATCCTTCTGATTCAGTAATTTTTTCTTCGCCATTGTTGAAATTAGCCTGAAATTTCTCGTAATTACTTAGAAAGCTCTGGGATGGATGTATATTCAATATTGGAAGATGACTTTTTTTTCTCCAAGTTCGTTATCCATTACAACACAAAGAACTTTATCAAGGATATGATGCTGACAACCAATAAATTTTGCGTTTCTTCAGAACCCTTTTGAGCAGACAGTCTTTGCAACTGAATGACAATGCCATTTCTTTTCCCAGTGTTCACACTCGTTGTATCAGCGACAATCATCTTTAAAACAGCTGTTATTCATTTCACAACAGTATCGGATTTTCCGTTTGGTAATTGGAGAGCTTCTAACTTAACTTCTCCCTGTTCATTCTTTTAAACTAGCACTTGGTATTCTTGGTCATCAATACCTTTACCAGCAAAATACAATGACTGTAATTATTGGGGCACTGAGATATATAACTGTTGTAGAGGAAATGGTACACCCCTCCTACGGGACAAGTGTACCAGCCACCATAAAGTGAGACAACGTCAACCAGTACGCGGAGTCGTGTGTCAGTCATTGTATGAGTTCTCAGTCGGTGTTAAGTGTCAGTTAAGTGTTATAGTCGAGTTTGAGTCACAGTCAAGGTAGACGGTTCAAATTCGGTGTCTTGCAGAGCTGTCAGCGAAAGCACGATAGACAAAGCGATATATTACCATTCCGGTATAGAAGAGATACACTGTGTCTGATACCAAGAAAATATCTTGGCTACTGGAGCAGATAGGACAGCTACAGTCACAACGGTGGGCACACCTTACAGATGTGGAAAACACCACGTCATAACAGTAACACATGCCTAAATACCAATCTTGAGAAATTAGGCTTCTCAAAACCAGAATAGAGAAAGTTGATTCGAAAACTACAAATCCAATCCATCACTGGAACTATAAAAATCTGTAATACTTTCCGGAAGTTTATCATTTAAATATATTTGAGTATGTCTAGATATGCAACTATAATGCATGAGAATACATACATAAAGCAAAACATACAAATCTGCACACACACACATATACATACATACATACATACATACATACATACATACATACATACATACATACATACATACATACATACATACATACATACATACATACATACTATTGATGGTGTTGAAGTTCCAATGAAGGAACCTTGGGTCTAGGTTAGAAACTGGTTCTTTCTTTATTGGCAAGAAATCTTGAAATAAAAATGAATAATGACATACATATATATACATAAATATACATACATATGCATGCATATATACAAACGTACATATGCCAGAACAAAAGTGTGTGTAGAAGTGAGAGGGATTTGCGGACGAAGATATTAACTAATTAAAAATTTCTTGCATTCCTAAACAAAATAGACTTCTTCCGATCCTGTTCGTGTAAGAATCTACTAAACGCAGACAAAAAGCTGGTTGTAAGTAAATGTTAAAATATGTAACTGATCATAATTTACATCATCAATCCCTGTAAAATTTCACAAAACTGTTTGTGAGTTGTGGTTATAATAAAACATTACATCTACAACAGTGAAGACTAATAAAATTGATTACACGGTATCAATAATAAATGTGTGCATAATGTATTATGGTACCGTACATACATATCTTTTTCGTTTACAAAGTCGATTTAATAATTTGAGTTGCAATTCTTACGTATTTTCTAGTTTATAAGGTCAATATATACAAATGTATATTACTGTGAAAAAACATAATATACGTGTTTTTGAATTGTTAACATTATTAACAAATATGATTTCACATTCAGATTCAAGTATCGCACATTCTAAGACTGCCGATTTAGTTTTATCGAAACTAGATCAAGAGCTAATGTTTTACTAATAGTTAAGTGGGGAGCGAAGTAAAGGCATATGGATCGTGTCTGGATGTTAACAGACAGGAGCAAAAAAAAAAGAGAGAGTTTCACTTAAGTTTCGTTGCCTAAAATTCTAGTATTTATAATAGAGCAGACTAGCTAAGAAAATAGATACACCGTTCTAAAATTGGCTAAATTAATATAGGTCATTCATGATATATATTTCTTTACTACCCACAAGGGGCTAAACACAGAGGGGACACACAAGGACAGACAAACGGATTAAGTCGATTACATCGACCCCAGTGCGTAACTGGTACTTAATTTATCGACCCCGAAAGGATGGAAGGCAAAGTCGACCTCGGCGGAATTTGAACTCAGAACGTAACGGCAGACGAAATATGGCTACGCATTTCGCCCGGCGTGCTAACGATTCTGCCAGCTCGCCACCCTCCATTCATGATTTATTTCAACTTTGCATGGTATAGAAAAGGTTAAGAGTCAAGTGGAAAATACATAGATCTGCGTTCCTCCTTGACAGAACAATAGGCCATATGGCTAAGGAGAATCTACAGATTCAGTTTCGAATCTCAGGTAGGACCAAGCGAAGTCCTACACGTTCTTGTAAAATTTCCTATCTTCTTAATGAATGTATGATTACATCTGATTTAAAAAAAAAAATCTAACACCTTGTTTGCTTTTCTAAAATCTTTTTTTTTTTTTTTGTGGATAATATTTTGCCAGATGCGCCTATGGTATTGTAAAGTTATTCCACTTTGCGGAAATAATCCACATTGTTTTTTACGGCATTTAAAGCCATAATCTTATAATTACTTTAATATTAATTCCAAATTATCAAGATATTCTTCACCTGTTGCCCTGGTGACAGTGACGTCATCTCTGTATTTATTCCAGACAAAAGGAATCTTTATCACAAGTAATTTTTGTGATTCTTCAGTTAATTCGATTGGTAAATGTGAGTATTATAACGAAACTAACTAAAGAAATGTTTGCCTAATTAATAGGAAAGATATAATGATAATTAATTATAAAATTAGGAAGGCAACTAATTTACAACTCTGGACAACTAGTAACACCATAAAGTTCGAATGGTTTGAAACGATTATGGAGGAAATGAATTCTAGATTTACGTAGGTTAGAAATGTTGACTTTTACCTGGCAATAATCATTTCTTTATAAGAGATTAGAATACGTCCATTAATATTTTGCGTTGACGAAATTGTCATAGAGATAATCTTACATGCTAAGAAAACTTTACTGTTTGATAAAGACTCTGTCAGCGTAAAGGCATTTTCACTTTGAGTACGGAGTCATATGATAGTGTAGATATCTGTGTTCTTTTCAGTCTACATATGCTACAAGTCCTAAAGGCTAAATTCGAAAGTCGTAATATTTGTATATACAGCGACGACGGTTTAGTAATGACTTCCCATGCTAACGGCCATACTTTAGATAGATTTAGAAAGGAACTTGACAGCTGAGACTGAAAATCGCCATAAACTCCAACCTTAAGGTAGCTAATTTCTTAGATATTACGTTAATTTTGACATGAATACCCACAGATATTAAAAGAAAATCGTCTGAGAAACTAAAATCATTAATAAGAGCTCATGCCAACTGCCTAAAGTTTTTAAGAACGTAATTAAAAACGTAGTTAAGATCGTTAGTTGAACGAGCTCCATGTCTTCTAGTAAAGTTAATTTTGCCAAGGCAGTACCTATTACAAAAACGTCGCAGCAAATAGTACCTTCAGTGATAGGATTACTTATAAATCACACCCACCAACATAAAAATAGGTTCCAGAATACATCTGGTTCAACATCCCTTTCAGATCTTTTCATTTTGAAGGCCAGATTTTCCTAGTTAACTAAACAATTTGAAACTTCGTATACTGGTAGAATGTGTCAAAAGAAAACATTATTGTAAACAAAATTGAAAACAAAATTGTAATTCGTAACTTAAACGTAGTTTAATTTTAAGAATTTTAACCAATGAAATCGCAGCATTCGAGCTCAAATTATTTACCTCTTCTTCTGTCTTCTACATGTGCTAGAAATAACAGCTATATCTCTTAAATCGATTAATTTCGTCGCCCAATAAAAATATTAACGATATTTTTTGAATATTTTCTTTATTTTTTTTTACCGAAAAGGCTTCTCCCATGGTTTTGAAGGGCCAGAAACAACAAAAACAAAACAATAATATGCCTAAATAACATGAAAATGACTTATAGTGGTAAACCTAATATGATTGATGTATTAGCAAATACAGTCCCAACGCTCACAGCGGAGATGTGTGCATTCAGGAATAAGGAATGGTAATCGTTAAAACAGAGCTATAACAGGAAAAGAGTGAGATGGAAGTCAATGCCATTAATAGAAACGAGAAGATGGAAATCACAATTTAAGATGTTTCAAGATGGAAGAAGCATTGTGTTGGTGGGAGAAAAGAAATGAATATATATTTCTTTACTACCCACAAGGTGCTAAACACAGAGGGGACAAACAAGGACAGACAAACGGATTAAGTCGATTACATCGACCCCAGTGCATAACTGGTACTTAATTTATTGACCCCGAAAAGATGAAAGTCAAAGTCGACCTCGGCGGAATTTGAACTCAGAATGTAACGGCAGACGAAATACGGCTACGCACTTCGGCCGGCACGCTAACGATTCTGCCAGCTCGCCGCCCTCAAAAGAAATTAATATAACCAAGCATCACATTAAGTGTTGGTTGAGACGAATGAAATATGAACGATTGTAACAAGAAGGAACTGGCTGGACACTAACTAAAAGAAAAACTACACCGACAGATGACACTCATATCCTCTCCCTCTCTCCTCTTTCTTTCTCACTCTCCCCATCTCTCCTCTCTCTCCTTCTCTCATGCCTACAAAACTACACTAGTGTTTGAAAAAAAAAACTTTCTTTCAATTTTCCGTAGTACCGTATTAGCATGAAGGGGCATAGCTTAGTGGTTAGGGTACTTGGTTCATAGTCGTGGCTTAGTGGTTAGGGTGCTCGGTTCACGGTCGTGGGTTCAATACTCAGCAGTGCATTGTGCCCTTGGGCAAGACACATTATTTCACGCTGCACCATCTCACTTGGCTGGCAAAAATGATTTGTAATTCAAAGGGGCCAGCCTTGTTACATTCTGTGTCACGTTAAATCTCCCTGAGAACTATGTTAAGGGTACACGTGTCTGTGGAGTACTCAGCCACTTGCATGTTAATTTCATAAACGAACTGTTCTGTTGATCGAAACAATTGGAACCCTTGCTGTCACAGCCAACAGGGTACCAGTAACTCTTTTGGTCCACTGGGTCCAATTCAATCTTTTAAGAATAAAGACATTCTCATGAAACGAAGCTACAACTTCTTTCATCATTCTCTGCCTCCCTATTAATTTTATTTTCGTTAAATTAAAAACATAAATGCTGTAATTCTATTCAATTAATGTAAACGAATACACAATTAGGTGTTCCTCATTACCGAATACTTTCTCCTCGCATTACACAATATTTTGAAATTCATTAAGGTAGCGAGAATCGTTAGCATGCCGGACAAACTGCCACTAAGCATTTTGTCTGTTTTCATGTTCTGAGGTCAAATTCCGTTGAGGTTGACTTTACCTTTCATCTTTTCGGGGTCAATAAAATAAGTACCAGTCGAGTAGTGGGGTTGATGTAATCAACTTAGCCCCTCCCTTCAAATTGCTGGCCTTGTACCAAAATTTGAAACCAGTATTTTGAAATTCATAATTTGATGTGTCGTGATAAAAATGCCGACAGATGGGTTTCATTGAAAGTTTGTCAGTAAAATGGTTCTCTGATGATTTGATAGGAATTATAACCAGTCCCAGAAACAAAAACATCTCTCAGAGAACTTGAACTCGAAATTTTGTCTTTGGCTCAACTGAGTCTGTGTGTATCCTGGTACTGAATTCTTCATTGAAAGTCTGGTCTGATAAATCATTAAATTATGGGCAAACATGTGTGTGTGTGTGTGTGTGTGTGTGTGCGGTGTGTGCGTGCGTGCGTGTGTGTGTGTGCATGCGTGTGTGTGTGTTTAAAAAACTCAAACAAAAAAAACAAAGACAACACCACAACCAAAGTGTCCATTTCTTGTTTCCTCAGAACTTAGTTACGAATTGAAGAAAGTCAACTTTTTCACAGGAAATCCTGTTTGTGATGAAAACATCTTCATCATTGCTAAGGAGCGATACAGTCACAATTTAAATAAATTGTCACATTGTTATAATTTATTTAGTCAGACAAACTACTGGTTTCTAAGGACTTGGATTGAAATTGGGTTCTTGCTAGGGAAAAGTTTGCAAACAATCATGTTATGCAACTTTTGTCAGTTCATCTTGTTTATAAAATACTTTATATTGTCTGTCTGTCTGTATATCTTCATATTTATCTACCTACTTATATATCTGTCTGTCTGCCTGCCTTTCTGCCTGTTTGCCTGTCTGTCTATCTGTCTGTCTATCTGTCTGTCTATCTGCTTGTCTATGTATGTATGTACGTATGTATGTATGTATGTATGTATGTATGTATGTATGTATGTATGTATGTATGTATGTGCATGTGTGTATGTATGTATGTATGTATAAATGTATGTATGTATTTATGTATGTAAGAATGGATGTATGTATGTATTTATGTATGTATGTATTTATGTATGTATGTATGTATGTATGTATGTATGTATGTATGTATGTATGTATGTATGTATGTATGTATTATTTATGTATGTAAGTATGGATGTATGTATATATGTATGTATGTATGTATGTATGTATGTTTTTATGTATGTATGTATGTATGTATGTATGTATCTATCTATCTATCGCTCGATCTATGTATTTGTCTGTCTGTCTGTTTGTCTGTCTATCTACCTTCCTACCTTTGTAGGAAAGATGTAGGCAAGAACTCCATACGGTGTTCCCAGTGCAGGCTATGGGCACACAAGAGGTGCAGTGGGTTAACTGGAAGGTTATCAGAAAAGATAGTTTTTGTATGTGGAAGATGCACAGGATCCATAAAAAAATTTAGAAACTCGAGAAACTGATTCTCTCAAATGCCCTGGTGGCTTATTAAAGGTGGCAGGTAATTTCTGCTATCCAGGAGACCGAATTAGTAGTGGGGGAAGATGCATGGAGAGTGTGGTAGCTAGAATAAGAAAAGGATGGAGGAAATTCAGAGAGCTGGTAACTCTGTTGGCCACTAAAGGTTTTTCTCTTTGAGTGAAAAGAAGATTGTATGATGCACATATACGGACAGCAATTCTACATGGTAGTGAGACATGGATCCTGAATGCGAAAGTTAAAAAGGAATGAATCTAGCGTGCTCTGCTGGATGTGTAATGTAAGTGTACATGTTCGAGCTGGCAGAAACGTTAGCACACCGGGCGAAATGCGTAGCCATATTTTGTCTGCCGTTACGTTCTGGGTTCAAATTCCGCCGAGGTCGATTTTGCCTTTCATACATACATAAATACATACATACATCCATACTTACATACATAAATACATACATACATATATACATACATACATACATACACACATACATACACACACACATACATTAAGTACCAGTTACGCACTGGGGTTGATGTAATCGACTTAATCCGTTTGTCTGTCCTTGTTTGTCCTCTCTGTGTTTAGCCCCTTGTGGGTAGTAAAGAAATATGTACATGTTCGAGAGTGTGCTGGTGTTTTGAGAGAGAAGATTGGCATAAGAGGAATTGGTTGCTGTGTTTGGTTATGTGGTGTGGATTGATGCAGACAGCTCCATAAAGAAGTGCTGATCTCTCAAAGTGGATGGAACACATGGAAGTGGGAGACCCAGGAAGACATGGGATGAAGTACTGAAGAGCAACCTCAGGAAGCTGAATCTTTCAGGCAAGATGACAAAGAACTGAGATGCCTGGCACCTGGCTGTTCCCTGAGAAGAACTGAACCCTGCAGCAGAAGTGTTAAGACCAATCCTGCCACTGATGTAAAGCACTTGTGGTGGTTCCACGTAAAAGTGCCCATGTGGCACCACATAAAAGCACTCAGTACATTGTGAAAAGTGGTTGGTATTAGGAAGGGCATCCAGCCATAGAAAGCATGCCAAATCAGACTGGAGTCTGGTTCAGCTCCCCAGCTTGTCAGCTCTGGTCAAACCATCCAACCCATACCAGCATGGACAACAGACGTTAAATGATGATGATGATGATGATGATATTAACCAAATAACTTGGAATTATTTTGTTGATATCCATTAAGTCTGAAAGTGTTGTTTCTGGTGTTGTTTAACTTCATGCCACAGCTGCTCCTGCAGGCTTACAATGCTTAAGGAACTCCAGCAAGGCCACAAAGCCATGCTCACATATAGATTATATCACACTACATTATCCAATGGGTTGTCTCCTTATTTAAAATGGTAGGGTGTGATTTGGCTGCTACTTCTAGCAAGTTGAACGTTCATGTAGGGTCCCCCAGATATTGCCATTTTCAAGGAAATGTTCTACAGAAGCTTCTGGGTCTTTATAAAGTCTAACCATTCAAATGTAAGGGGATTCTGCATTGAGACCAATGAAAAACTCATAATATGGACTCTAAGAATAGAATGGAGTTTCCATACAGATGGTGCATGATTCCAGAAAATATTTTAAGTTCCACTATAAATTCTTCAAAGCAGTATCACAAAGACAGGATTTCTTCATTTTCAAGGAATTTAGCCCTAATATTTTTCTGTTTCATAAACAGAATCAAAGCACTGGTACAACAACAACCACATTGTACAGGGTGCGTAAGATATTTGAGGACAGATTTATGTTTATGAAAAAAAACCCAGCTATATAATAACAGATGATAACTTTATTTATCAAAAAATACTATGAGGATAAAAATAAGCCTTCTTTTCTATAATGTTACTCAATAAAGCCACCTTCAGCTTCAACAACTGCTTCTATATGAGATCTAAATCATCTACATGCTTGAATCAAGTGGTCCTGGTTCATTTTGGACATTACTCTGACTATGGCAGCTTTCAAAGAACCTGTGGTGTTATGGGCATGTTCATTGACCTCTCTCTCAACAACACTCCACATATACTAGTTCAATGGATTGAGATCTGGGGAATTACAAGGCCAAATGTTAGGGTTATGTGATCATGAAAATGTTCAGCCATCCATTCGTGTGTTACTAGAGCCATGTGTGATAGTGCAGAGTCTTACTGAAACATATATGGCCTTCCATTGCATACAGTGTCTATCCAGGGCTTAACAATTATTTCCAGAACCCCAATGTAGGTGGCAGAATTAACTCTAAGGCCTTGTGGAAAGAAATAAGGAGGCATCACATGTCCTTCATTGCTGACAACCCCTAAAACTATGACAATTTCAGGAAATGTTGTATGCATAACACTTGGAACTTCAGAAGGGTCTGCACATAGCTGTCTGTCATTTCTTCTGTTAACTTTTTGATCTTGGTTGAAGTTTTTCCCATTTGAGAAAAAACCAAATCAAATCTTCTTCTACTGGATTTTTCCAGATTTCTTTAAGAGCTTTTTAAATGTGATGTAGTGATTTTCTTTTGCTTTTTCTGATAAATTGACCTTTCCTTATCATATAAGACTTATATCTGATGTCTTTGTGGACATTTCTGACTGTTCCTTCGGACACATGGAGATCTTTTGCAATTGACCTCATGGACTCTCTGGGATTGTAATCAAAGGGCTGTTGAACTTGTTGGATAAATTCAGGTGTTCTGATGATTTCAGAGCATTTAGAATGCATTTTATCGCTGTGATACATTTCCATCTTCAGTCTCTAGCTCCTTACAAACTTTGAAGACGAAAGATCTGGCAACTTTTAATAACTGAGATATTTTTAACCACAATAATAGCATGCCTCTTCATTTCTTGAGTAAGATGAGGGTCTGCCATTTTTATTTTCTGAAACAAAGATTATACAAAGTTAGCAAAAAAATGCAGCAATGACCCAAAAAAGGTATGTCCTCAAACACCCCTACTCACCCTGTAGAGACCATTTCAAGATGGCAGCAATAACCATGATAGACATATCCACATTTTACCAAACATTGAAATGTCAATGTATTCTTATTTTATTCATTTTAACCCCTTTAGGGAAGACAATGCCTGTGATCTTCTATTGTGGGCCCTTGGAAACTAATGGCAGGAACAGCAAAAGTTATCTTCAAATTGAAGAGCTGTTCCAAATGTTGGAAGACCAACTTTTGACAAGAGTTTCCAGAGCACCTCGAGATTCACGATATCCAAGGCCTTGGTCAGATCGACAAAGACTGTGTACAGGTCAGTATTCTGTTCACATGCTTTTTTCTTAAAATTCTGGTGCCTGGTGGTGATGTTTTAAGCCATCCAACAGAATAAATATATTGAGGATATAAAAGCAACCACATAGGAAAATTCTCCCTTCAGCCCATCTTATTGAAGCTGATTTTCCTGCTGGCTTGATCATGTTTGATCTTAATTAGTATTGGTACTAATATTTATTGTTATTTATCTCAGAATTCCTCACTATTCAATCACAAACGTACTGAGGTACATTTCCTTTGGAAATCTTCAGAAGCCCTCACAAGAAGTACGATTAAAGAGTACCTACATTAGAGAGTACTACTGAATCAATCTGGCTTTTCTTGCATGGGCGGAAATGAATGTTTTTTTTTCCGATCTGGTTCATTCTTTTCTCACCTCTGTCCCAATAGTTACACCATACTGGCTACCATATCACCTCACAATTCTATCATTACCCTAATCAAACCTGCAGTAATTAACTATTTAAGTCTTAACAATTAATGTCTTGGAAACATCTATCAGTTTATTGCACTCATGCTGCATCTTATCTGGGATCAAAACCATTTTTGTATCCAACTTTGGGAAGTTATAAATGTCAGTGACACTGCATGATACGAGGGATAGGTGTTATCCATGGAATAGTTCTGCGGGAATTTGTCCTCTTCATTGGATAAAGGCATCACAGAACCAATTATCTGGTTGCTATAAGAAATGAATGAAGTTAAACCAAATCAAGTTTTGCTTATCATGAAATACAAAGAGGAATTCAGAATTCTTGACACTTCCACGATATCATCATCATCATTTAGCGTCCGCTTTCCATGCTAGCATGGGTTGGACGGTTCAACTGGGGTCTGTGAAGCTGGAAGGCTTCGTCAGGCCCAGTTAGATCTGGCAGTGTTTCTACGGCTGGATGCCCTTCCTAACGCCAACCACTCCGTGAGTATCGTGGGTGCTTTTTACGTGCCACCTGCACAGGTGCCAGACAAGTCAAGAGTGAAGACATTTTTATAGCAAAATGGCGACATTTATTCCATTTGTCTAGAATTTTATATTACATGGTATACCATTCTTGAGTGAAAGGAGTCTAAAAGGAGTATAGTGGTTTAAGCAACCATGCTTCTCTTATGTTATATATTATAGTGAATATTTTCTCGTTAGTTTTGTTTACAGTTAATGCAATGCTACTTATGTTTCCTATTTGGAAATAGACAAAATTATTTAGCTTTTAAAGTAAGGATATATATAATGATAAAACCATCACTTATAACTTACTTAAGTGTTATCATTATACGCAGGTCCTAACTACAGCTATATAAACGCCATAGCGAAATATACTTTCTGGAATGCTAACGAACATTAGCGGGCATGTATGTTAAATATATTTTTGTGTTCTTTTAACCGCTATAAAAAAATACAGTTTAATAATTACAGAAATATATTTTATATATAGTTGACGAACGTGAAGAAAGCGAAAACATTTTCTACATTAATTTTTATTATATACATATAGCATTTTTATATAATATACATTTTGAAGAAAGTAAATTTTGTCGTAGAGATTTACGACTATATATTTTAACTATCTAATTTCTCATTCTCGCTGATATTAAATCTCAACAATTCAAACAAGACTTGTTGGATTTTCCTTGGACATGGCATGAAAAATCACCAATGTCTCAAAGGAGTGAGTGTCGTGGAGTTTAGTTACATCCAACAATCACTGAAGTTTTTCCCCAAATCCAAGGTTTTTATAACTGTTCAACTTGACTTTAAAGAATCGAAATCACATACAAATATTCTTTAACTAGTTCTTAGAATTCCTATATGAGCAGTTATATTAACTAATGGAAAAAGAACAATTATATTTCTTCGGCAATATGACATTACATTATATTGCCAGCTACCACAAATTGGCGCACTTATTTAAAAATTGCTACTTGCTACAGGAGGAATTACATGTTGGTTTACAGAACAATAAATTCTCATCCTGGAACCCCACCTCCCTGACTCACTTTTCATATTTAAGATCCCCATACATTAGCTAATGACATATAGAAAATAATACAGAGTATAAGAGCAAATGTGTATGCATGTGTGTGTGTGTACATATGTGTGCGCGTGTGCGTGAATATAATACCATAAAAGAAAAATTTAATAATAGGTGAAACTAGTCTAGTAACCTCAGAGGTGCTCATGGGGTGGTTATCTCCCCTGTCAGTGTATAGATATTGTGTGCTTCTTACAGCCTTAAGAGTTTTTAACTCTTATTTCATGCAACATAGCTGCTTCGGCATTCACAGTCACAATTAGTGATGATTAAGTTTGCCCTTTATCATATTTTATTGCACCAAACTGTTTATATTAATTTATATATATATATATATAAAAATGTTTGCTTCCATGTCAAGTTACATATAAAAATAATTTCACACTAAATTGAAGTATGTGTGTGTGTGTGTGTGAGTGTTTGTGTGTCTGTCCTTGCTTCCATTGCTTGACAGCCGATAGTGATGTGTCTATGTCCCCATAACTTAGTGGTTCGGCAAAAGAGACCGATAGAATAAGTACTAGGCTTACAAAGAATAAGCCCAGGGGTCGATTTGTTTAACTAAAGGCGGTGCTCCAGCATGGCTGCAGTCAAATGACTGAAGGAAATAAAAGAATAAAAGAATATTATTCAATGTTTTTCAGTATGTTTATTTACTTTATACGGAAAAGGTTGACAGTAACTTCGAAGTTTTGTCTTACTTGCCTTTGTCAGATTTTCTGCACATCTATATACATAAATGTGTGTGTGTTAGGGGTTACTCTAACTCCTCCCACACCATCCAACCAATTTTAATGATTTTCGGCACATATGTAGATCACATGCCCTGAAGTTCAAATAAGGCTGAAATTTTCCGAAAACTCAATAATGCTCAGTTGGCATTGATTTTTGTGAGCTCAATTGGGTGTCTGAATGGAAATTCCCATAACGATGTTATTTTTCCTGCAGCTTTTGCATTGTTTCACATGTAAAATTTCAACAAAATCAGTAGAATAGTCTCTGAGGAAATGCTTATTCAGTACAAAGTCAGAAGTGGGCTTAACATCAACATGGAGAACACGAGCAACGCTGGGTCCAACAGCTAGTATACACATAAATGCGTATGTGTGTATGTATTTATGCAGACTGAAATATGTGTGTGGAGAGATTAGTAGTCTTCATATTTTTTACGCCTGTATTTAGAAGGTACAAACTGAACGTTGTAGTTGTCTTCCGAATAATCACACTGAGTTGTACTCCGAGTATAAACTATAGCTTCACCAGAGAAGATATTCCTCCGGAGATAATTAGACAAGTCTCTGTAACGTAGTTGTGTTTGAATAGCAGATGGATAACAATGATTCAGTTGACCTTGTAGGTAATAGTTACCTCCCTTCTTCTCACGGAACTCTTTTCTTTCAATCTTTGACATTGTTTCATTGACCATGTTTTCGTTGTTCAATAATTCACTGCAGACAGCGCTACCTGTTGGTACAAGAAGATACAACTTTTAAGAATTGTTAAAGCAATCAGATAATGACTTTACAGACAAGAGTCCTATAATAACTGCTTATATTAAATGGAACATTGTCAATGGATTTGGTAGGCAAGAAATGAAAGAAGCTTGTTATATATATATATATATATATATATACCTATTTCTTTATTACCCACAAGAGGCTAAACACAGAGAGGACAAACAAGGACAGACAAATGGATTAAGTTGATTATATCGACCCCAGTGCATAACTGGTACTTATTCAATCGACCCCAAAAGGATGAAAGGCAAAGTCGAACGTAGCGGCAGATGAAATACCGCTAAGCATTTTGCCTGGCGTGCTAACGTTTCTGCCAGCTCACTGCCTTTTGTTGTATATATATATATACCATCATAATCTTTTAAACGTCCAACTTCCATGCTGGCTTGGGTTGTATGGTTTGAGAGGAGCTGGCAAGCAGGAGAATTGCACCTGGCTCTACTTTACAGTGTGTACCGGCTGCCTTTTGTGTGGCACCGGTACCAGTGGGGTTGCCAGGTAACTTGCAAGACAAAGAGCCCTTGGCTGGGAGAGTGAATGGAACCAAAGGGAGGCGGGTTTGAGTTGGTTGAGTGGTTAGGGATAGAGAGGGGTGTCTTGCTATGGAAGAGATATTTGGCTAAGCAAGAAGGAAAACAAAGGAAAGTAAGATAGAGAAACAAACAGTGAGAGAGAGAGAGAGAGAGAGAGAGAGAGAGAGAGAGAGAGGCCGGTAAGTAGATGGTGTTGGAGAAGCATTGAAACATAACCTCAAGGGGGATGGAATATAAGTATTACAGTGGGGGAGAGTGGGAGATGTTTCATTATGTATTATAACTCACAACCTTCCATCTGAATGGAATGGCAGTCTGTGACAGGGTTTATAAATTAATGGCCAAGTGGACTGGGGCAGTGTGAAAATGAAGTGCTTTGCTCAAGGACACAATGTACTGCTTGTCCTAGGAACTGAAACTATGACCTTGCCATCATGAGAGCTACACCCTAACCACCAGGCAAAGCACTAGGATGGAAAAGGGGATATAAAATGGTGATTATGATGATGGTGATGATGATGACTACAATAGCAGTGACAATGATGACAATGACAATGATGATGATGATGATGGTGATGGCGGTGATGATGGTGATGATGATGCTGCTGCTGACGATAATGGTGATAATGATGGTAATGCTGCTACTGTTGCAGAAGATGATGCTGCTGCTGATGGTGGTGGTAGTGGTGCTGCTGCTACTGATGATGAGGATGATGGTGATGGTGATAATGGTGATGCTGCTGCTGATGATGATGACAATGGTGATGGTGATGATGGTGATGCTGCTACTGTTGCAGATGCTGCTGCTGCTGCTGCTGCTGATAGTAGTGGTGGTTCTGCTGCTGCTGCTGCTGATGATGATGACGACGACGATGATGATGATGGTGATGAAAATAAAATGTTTTCAGAAAATTACCAAATTGATGTTTAATATTTCTGGGTAATTTTGGTCGTTCGTAAATGTCAATTGGCGATGCCACTTGTGGGATTGTCTGTCTTCTGTTAGATGGGATTCTTTGGAAAACTTCTCTTTCACTGTTGTCGGCATCATGATCAATTTCGGTCAGAAGAAACCGTGTTCTTGGTGTTCCAGATCTGTGGGACATTGAGACATGTCTTGGTAAATGGTAAGAATTGCTGGGAGCACTTCTAAGAAGTCTGTCACGGTGGAAATAATCATTTTCATCATCATCAAAATATTTACACCTGTTAATTGCTTTCACCTGCGGATTGAATTTTTGGTTGGTGAGGTTACTGGAAGAAGGAAGGGTTCTAATAGTCTGTTCATTAGCACTAAATGTTAAATAAGCTTTGGTGGACTTTTGCCAATCCTTCATAAATGTTGCTAATTTCTTCTTTTGCCTTTTATATTTATCTTCAGCATCCCAGAGAGTGTAGTAATCTGTGGAAAGAATATGCAAATATGACATAGAATGGATGGGCAGATATGGAAGGGTGGGTAGACATAGATGGGTCAGTGGGTACAATGTGATTAGGTGCCTAAAAAGCTCACTACGTAACTATGTGGTTTCAAGTTTGGACTCCACTGAGCAAAACCTTGGTCAACAAAAATGGATGGAGAGTCTTGGGTGGATTCATTGCTATTGTTGGGTGGAACACTTAAAGCATCACCCAGTCTCTTTCTGCCTTAGGTTCTTTTAGTGGAGTCCATTCTGTTGCAAGTTCTTTGAATAAGCTCCCTGGTTTGACAAAATCTTTCATCCTTCTGCCTATTAATCTTAGAACCTTGGGAAGGGTTTCAGTATTAACTCTTCCTTCTCTCATTCAACCATATAAAAAAAGTGACATATAACATTGCATAACAACACGTATATACTATATATATGTGTGTATGTATATATCATCATCATCCTTTAATGTCTGCTTGCCGTGCTGGCATGGGTTGGACTGTTTCACTGAGCACTGGCAAGCCAGGAGGCTGCACCAGGCTATATATGTGTGTATGTGTGTGCATGTGCATGTGTGTGCGTGTGCATGTGTGTGTGTGTATTATATTAGAGGGAGAAGGACAACAAAAACCATGTCAAGACAGATATCTCAAGAATTTCATTCACACATATTCACCTCATCTCTGATAATGGAATACTCAGTATCTGCCATGACTAAAATTTTATTTGGCTTGATGGGTCTTCTTCAGAAGCCCAACATAATGCCAAAGGTCTTGGTCATTCGGCATTGCCTCCATAAGGCCCAACACTTGAAAGGTGCTTTTCATGTGATACCAGCATCGGTCACCTTGCCTCTGGGAAGCCCAACATTTGACATGCTACCAGAACAGATACCAGTTATGTGACACCAGCATCAGTCACAGCCACGATTTCACTTGGCTGGAAGAGTCTTCTCAAGCACAGTTTATTGCCAAAGGTCTCGGTCACTAGTCATTGCCTCTGTGAGGCTCGAAGTGCCTCTATACACAAATATACATATATAATGAAGGCACATAGCTCAGTGGTTAGAGCATCGAGCTTACGATTGTGAGGTTGTGAGTTCAATTCACGGACTAGGCTGTGTGTTGTGTTCTTGAGCAAGACACTTTATTTCACATTGCTCCAGTTCACTCAGCTGTAGAAATGAGTTGTGACGTCACAGGTGAGAGCTGTATTGGCCCCTTTGCCTTTCCCTTGGATAACACTGGTGGCATGGAGAGGAGAGGCCGGTATGCATATAACCTTGCCCAGACTTGTGCCTGGGAGGGTAACTTACTAGGTACAATCCCATGGTCAGTCATGACTGAAGGGGGTCTCAGCTTAGCTCATATATACATATATGTATGTATAACAACATAAAAAGACACACAATGTAACATTACATAATGCTAAGGATATTTAATCATCATCATCATCATCAACATAATTTTATGTCCACGTTTCCTTGTTGATATGGGTTGAGCAAGTCCCATCACATGTTAAAGAGCATGGGATGTGGCACAACACACACACATGCACACACACACACACACACTCAAAATTGTCCATTTTTGTGGTTGTGAATGACTTAGAATCTCTTTTATCTTTTCTTTTATCTTTTACTTGTTTCAGTCATTTGACTGCGGCCATGCTGGAGCACCGCCTTTAGTCGAGCAAATCGACCCCGGGACTTATTCTTTGTAAGCCCAGTACTTATTCTATCGGTCTCTTTTGCCGAACCGCTAAGTGACGGGGACGTAAACACACCAGCATCGGTTGTCAAGCAATGCTAGGGGGACAAACACACAAACATATATATATATATACATATATATGACAGGCTTCTTTCAGTTTCTGTCTACCAAATCCACTCACAAGGCATTGGTCGGCCCGGGGCTATAGCAGAAGACACTTGCCCAAGATGCCACGCAGTGGGACTGAACCCGGAGCCATGTGGTTGGTTAGCAAGCTACTTACCACACAGCCACTCCTGCGCCTTTTGTATTTTTTTGTATCACAACACTGGAGAGGTTGTCTTATGCCTCAAGGAAGACTAAAATCTCGCCTTTCTCCATCATTGCTTTCTTAGTGTTATGTGTTATGATGTCTCTAGAATCGACATAGATCCATAAAGCTAACATTTATCTTATGATTCATTGCTAACGAAAGAAACATAAACTGAAGTTTATGTATTCCATGTTAGATGAGTGAACAAAATCATTTAGAATTAATGGTAGCACCAGGCCCAGGCAATCCTGGGCTTCTAAAAGACTTTCCAGGGTTTGCAAAACATGATTTTTATTTTCAATATAACATCATTCGTTCCATGTTTGTGAATGAAAGAAGAAAAAAATACCTGATCCTGCTGCTGCTGCTGTAGTTGTTGTTGTTGTTATCATTTAGGTGGGGGTGAGGGAGCTGACAGAATTGTTACGGCACCCAGACAAACTGCTTAACAGTATTTCTTCTGGCTTTACATTTTGAGTTCAAATGCTGCCGAGGTGAACTTTGCCTGTCGTCCTTTTAGGAACAATAAAATAAGTACCAGTTGAACACTGGGGTTGATGATATCGACTTACCCCTCCACCAAAACTGCTGGCCTTGTGCCAAAATTTGAAGTCATTATTATTATTATTGAGTGAGAGAGAGCAATTCATGCCATCAAAGTGACACTGGGGTAAAATATACGCAGCCCAGCATACCCATCATGACTAACTGTCTGATAAGGGTACACTAGGCACATGCATCACAACCATATGCGCGCGACATGGTGATCTCATATCAAGATAAACAGCACATGACCTTGCAGGTGGGGCTCAGTTAGAATTTTCTTCAGGTCGAGTAACCCATCCCACTTAAATGGTCCCTGAATAAGGGATGTTTAAGGAAGTTGAACGAAACACCCATGTTTCCAGAGGTGAATTATTCAAGCCCCAAAGAATCACTCTCAACACATGACCATGATGCTCCCCCACTACTTCTGCTCGTGATCAGAGATGCACATATCGTCAGCCACTAAGGGACATGCTCAACTGGTTAAGGTCAAACAACTGACAGGCAAATCTGTGGTATTGAGCAGAATATTTGCTGTAGACCATCTTTTATACCAAGAGAAAATAATTCACATAACACTTCCAATCAGTTAAGATCAGAAGCCATGAAAGCTACTGTCTGGTACGGCATCAGGGCATTTATTATTATTATTATTATTATTATTATTATTATTGAGTGAAAGAGCAGCCCATGCTATCAAAGTGATGCTGAGATATAAATATACGAAGTGTAGTGTACCCATCATGACTACTTGTCTGATAAGGGTACACCAGGCACATGCAACATGATCATATGTACATAACATGATGATCTTATCAGAAGACATGGGAGCCACTACTTGGTACTGAATCAGGACATTAGTATTGTTGTTGTTGTTGTATCTCGCAGCAAACTTTGACATCTTATGCAATCAGGATCAGGTGTTGTACAATCATTCTTTCAAGAGAGAGAGAGAGAGAGAGAGAGAGAGAGATAAGATAAGATGTTTATTGATGTTATTCTTTTGGAAACCCAATGATCCATTTATCAGTGAAAGAGAACAGCTTTGTTATTGTGTGAGTGTGTGTGTGTGTGTGTGTGTGTGTGCGTGCGTGCATGTATGCATATATGTATGTTTGTATGTATGTATGTAGGGGTGTGTGCGTGTATTTGTGTGTATACAGTGACTTAAACTAATTTAACTAAATCATCTCAGATAATTACCTGATTGAAAATGCTTGTTTCTATTCATATTATCAGTTCTGCTGTTAATGTATCGCTGGAGACAAACAACACAAACACATTTACATACAATATTATCAGCCTGAGATGATAACAAAGCAGAAATATTTCTGACTGGCTGAAACAGAGAAAACAAAAACAAAAATAAGAAAAAGAAGGACAATAAAATGAAACTTCTGTAAAATAAATTTTGTTATTTTCTGGTTGAAAGGGAAGGAAACTGTCCAGAATATGTCATCCTAGCGTGAAATAATGGAGTTTATCGTGAAGGGATGGGATATACAATGAATAGCGATTCCTTTCATACTGACCCTACTTTTTCGTGACTTTTTTTTGAAGGAAGAAGGCTGGGGACAGGATATTTTGGAGTTTGAGTTGTTCATACTGAGTGATAGAAAGTGTCCAGACTTGTGTCCAGACACTGGCTCCTTGATATGGGCGTAACAGCTTACTTAACTTTGCTGTAAATCCATGCCCTGCTTCATAGATACTTCTTGCAGCAGTAAATTGCATTAAAAAACAACAACAACATATTTGAGCTTTGTTATTGTGTTGTACTAAATTCAAATTTGCTTTAACCGTTTAACTTCGTCAGTAGGATATTTTCTAAATTGATTCGCATTGCAAGATTTCATGCCGCAGAGAATAGAGAGGAGGAAGTGAGTTGGAGATGAGTAAAGAGATGCAGAATTTTCTTTGTTTATGTAGTTACAGGAGAAGATACAGTGAGCATTTAAAACTTAATATTGGGGTAGTATCTGGATGGTTCACCTATCAAACTAATTACCTTGGCTACACACCTGCTTGATCTTAGCTATTCACTTCAATGACATATCAATATTTCTTGAAAATGATGAACAATATAAAGAAGATTATTGCAATTAAAACTGCTCTGATGAACTCAATTTTACTTACGTCTTAGAAGCTCAATACTTGATATGGATAACTCTGCTTATCATACCAGTAATACACCAACCCCATTCCATGTCTGAACAAATGAAATCAATATTATTATGTTTTGGTTAATTTAATTTGCTGAATCCTGAGTTTATCTTTGTTTCCAATTCCACTTGTAGAATTTTTTTTACTTTGACCATTATCTCATCCATCTTCTGTTCTTTGTACTTTCTCGCCAATAGTTCCATAAGCCTAAATCATATAATATATTCATGTTCTTCAGTTCTAAAGATGGTTCTACTGTCAATGAAACTAGGTTTTTTCTGTCCAAGAAAACATTGTCTTTTGATTGATAATTCCAGCTTTAATGTCAGGAACTGCTAATGTTAACTGATTTTAAAAAACTAAGCAATTTATAATTCCCTTGGACTTGATTTTAATAATTTCAGATCAACTTGTTTAAATGACAATTAAAAGAATAATTTTACTTAACATTAACTTATCAGGATTCTTTCAAGTTTCAGGAATTAACTTAGGCTGTGTGGCTTAGGACTTTGCTTTAGAATCACAGGATTCTGAATTTGATTGGGCAAGTGTCTTCTGCTACAGCCTTGACTTTACCAATTCTTGTGAGTGGAATTTGGCAAACAAAAACTGTGCAGAATCTCATTATATACCATTATTTTAAAAACAATTCTCACGAGTTGAATGGGTCTTCAGGGTCCAAACCAATTCTTACTCAGAGTTCTTGCTCTCCATGATGGGTCAGAAAACTATGTCTCACTCATGTCCTCCATTTTGCTATGGTTTCTATAAAGCTAGATGTCCTTCCTAATGTCAACAATTTGATGCATTTCATCAGGACAAGATGGAAGGGTTCTCTTGATGCTGGCACTGTCTGCACTTGATTGTTGGTGACATCACAAAGGTGCATTTTATTATGGAACCAGCATTAGAGAAATTGCCCCCTGTCCCTTGCATGGCTGAAGGGTCCTCTATATCATCTCAGTTCATTTTGTGATCAAAAGGTTGAATAAGATAAGAAAGTGGTGACAGAAAATGAACTGGAATATGAGGGTGAAAGAAACGAGAGTATGATAGGAGTGAGAGAGTAGTAGAGAGGGAAACAATGGAAGGGAAACAGTAATAGCAGGAATGGGAGGTAGAGAGAGAGAGAGAGAGAGAGAGAGAGAGAGAGAGAGAGAGAGAGAGAGAGAGAGAGAGAGAGAGTGATGAGTAGTGACAGAGATGGACAATGGTAAGAAAGAGCGATAGGTGTCAATATATTTCTTTACTACCCACAAGGGGCTAAACACAGAGGGGACAAACAAGGACAGACAAGGGGGTTAAGCCGATTACAACGACCCCAGTGCGAAACTGGTACTTATTTAATCGACCCCGAAAGGATGAAAGGCAAAGTTGACCTTGGCGGAATTTGAACTCTGAACGTAACGACAGACGAAATACCACTAAGCATTTCGCCCGGTGCGCTAACGTTTCTGCCAGCTCGCCGCCCTAATAGGTGTCAATAGCGAGTAACTGGGATGAGAGGGAGCAATGGCCAGATGTATAGAGCTCTTGAGATATTGGTGTGTATGCGATATGAACAGTTTTGATGATGGGAGAGGGAGGTGGAGTGATGAGGATGGAGGTAGGGGAGGATTAGAAATAAATTTAATGCAATTCCATGTTACATGAGCAGCATGGTAGAGTGAAAAGAAGAGAAAGGGTGAGTGATAGAGAGATGAGAGGATATTGTAGAAGTAGGGGAGAGCAGCAGATGGAGACTCATCTGGAATATAATGCGAAAGAGAACTCAAATGTAGACCGATCGTGCATCCTGTTAATCATTATTTTCACCCATTGGGGGATAGGTCTTCTTCTCCAGTACCACATGTTATCAAGCATCATGGTCCATTGCCATCTGCTTAATAAATACTCACATCTTGATTATTTCATCCTATGTCTTCCAAAGGTTCTCACTTCCACATGTTACATCCATTTTGGGCACTTAGTCCACCCATCTCACATCTGCATCACATGTCTGAGCAAGTACGTCTTCCCCCTTGCACACTACACTTAGTTCCTCTTATGACCAGCTTTTATTTCACTTCATTTGGCTTCCATTGTTCATACACACAAACATTATCCAGAAGAGTGTGCTCACTTCATTTTCTTTCTCGTTTTCAAAAACTTCAGTTTAGAAGCTCCACGTCTCACAGCCATGCAGTCTTGCATTTTGTACATGCGCATAGAAGCAAACATCTTACTGAACTTACTCTGACTCATTTTCTCTTTGGTTACGATGATTTCAGTACGTCCACCTTCACTGCCAATGAAGTCATCTAGATCAGAAAAACCATCAACCACTAAAATGTACTTTCTGAGTCTTTGAAGAAAATAATTTCCTTTGTATTTTTACTCCTAACTACTCCTCTTCCCATCTGATGTCTATTCTTTTTATCAGTCAGCTTATAACTTCACTACATCTCTTGTCTTTACACAAGTCATACCATTTGCAATTTCAGCTTATCAAGCCTGAATGTTTCTTTGATGGTAGCAGAATAATGGTTTTTTTTCCTATTTACTAAAATTTAGTCAACACCAACTTTACTTTGAGGCCTTTTCATTCTAGGTTTTGTTACTGAGTTTGGAATTTTCATTAAAAATTTTCTACACAATTCGCTGTAACAATTAGTCACTGTGAGAAGAGTTTCCACAGAGAGCCAGGCTTAAATTCCTTTTGACCCAGTACAGCCATCCTACTAAGTAAAATCACTGACATCCATACATACAGGCGTGTCCTTTAAGGCCATGCCTCAACTCCTTCCCTCAACTGTGAAGTCTTTGTTTTGCAGATGCAAGTGCAATGTAAACTGTACTTGTGTTAGTGTCACATAGAATGCACTTGTGCTGGTGCCACGTAAAACTCACTCATGTCAGTGGCATGTAATCGCACATGTAATGGTATCACTTAAAAAGCACTCAGCACACTCTTGTAAAGTGACTGGCATTAGGAAGGGGGTCCAACCATAGAAACCTTGCCAAAGGAAACAGTTGGAGCTTGGACAGCTCTCTGGCTGACCAACTCCTGTTAAACTGTCCAACCTATGCCAGCTTGGAAAATGGATGTTAAATGATGATGATGATGATGATGATGGCGACGACGACAACAATGTATATGGTGATGGTAGGTGAGCTCCTGAATTAACGTGTAAGTGGCTGAGTATTCCATATACACGTGTATCTTTCCTGTAATTCTCAGGTAGAATCAATGTGACGCACATGGTGTGACAAGACTGAACTTTTCGAATTACAGGAGCAATCCATTCGAGGAGCTTCGGTACAGTTTCCGTTTTCCAGTTTCACTTTTACAGGATTTAGATCCAACACGAGGTTTAGGAATATTAAGGATATTTGTCTAAGACGTCACGAAGTGTGACAGAACCCGGGATTCCGTGGTTTCAAGAGGAACTTCTCAACCATTCGTTGCGCGCGTAGACAGACAGACAGACACACACACACACACAAAAACACAATCATTTACGCTAAATTCCTTTTAAAAAATGATGGAAAATACCATAAAAACATATACATGCGTTCTATTAGAATCGTGAATTAATTCTTTACGAAAAAAAAAAACATTGAAAAATTATTATTAAAATATTTTCAAGAAACTTTTCAACAGATCGTAATATAAAGCTGTTTAACAACTTCTTTTAATAAAACGATATCTCCGAAAATTATTACCATTTCTTTCATTCGTTGTTTTCGTTCTTCAGCCTTTCATGAGAAATCGACACATTTCCCGTGGTTGCATATTGTTTTAGCAACTCGTAACTAAGTAATTGAGACACGTACTCGTGACGTAGATCCCACTTTTATTATTGTACGCACAGCTTGATGACGAAACAAGCATCCGTGTTCCTTTCGTGTTCTCATCCCAACATTGCTTTGACTTCTATTTGTAAGTTTCTTGTTTCTTTTCGTTCGTTGTTGTCATGCAGACTTACATCTTCTTACCATTACATGGATCTGTAATACATCCGTGTTTACATTACCCTTTTTTCTTATGTTACATTTCACAAACTCTGTTTTCTTCTTTTTCTCTTTGTTATTTTACACTTTCGATACATTTGACCTTGTTAAACATTACGCGTGTTTATTATACAACACATGTGTTGCGTATATAAACTGTTAACTGATTCCAAAACAACGGAGTTTATCGTGAAGCAATGAGATGTACAATGAATAGCAATTCCTTTCATACTGACCCTACTTTTTCGTGACTTTTTTTTGAAGGAAGAAAGCTGGGGACAGGATATTTGGAGTTTGAGTTGTTCATACTGAGTGATAGAAAGAGTCCGGACTTGTGTCCAGACACTGACTCCTTGATATGGGCGTAACAGCTTACATAACTTTGCTGTAAATACTTCATAGATACTTCTTGCAGCAGTAAATTGCATTAAAAAACAACAACATATTTGAGCTTTGTTATTGTGTTGTACTAAATTCAAATTTGCTTTAACCGCTTAACTTCGTCGGTAGGATATTTTCTAAATTAATTCGCATTGCAAGATTTCATGCTGAAAATTTTATCTTACTCTCGCAGTTCGTCTTGAGTAAACTCTTCTTACGAAGACTTCAGGTTAATTTCCGCAAAAGATAATTGAACCCCAGTAAATTACTGATACTGATTTTGAATGACTTCGTTTTTGATTTTATTACTCTGTGTAATAAAAATTAAAGTCAGACTCAATTTCAATGTACAGATTTTATTAGTTTGTTAGAAGAAAAGGGACAAATTCATGACCTTTGTTAAGGTTCAAAGAAGGTGAAATTCATCTATAATAATAATAATATGAAATTATTGTATACAGTGCTCAGGTGATTCACAACTTGTCAAAAGTGCGTATAAAGTATATGCAGTAATGTAAAAATGTCTGGAAAGTGAACAGTGTATGAGTCAGATACATGCTTGCGTGTGTATGGAGGTGAGAAAATCAGGTGTAGTGTTGGCGAATCTCAGGAAGCATGGAAGTTTTGAAGGATGCAGTGCTCCGACAACTAACAACTGATGCCGGTAGTTTGTTCCATGCTTCAGCAATTCTTAGCATGAAAAAATGTTTCTGAAAGTCATGGGAGCTGTGCTGTTTTCTGACTTTGTAAACATGTCCATGGATGGGGTTTGAAAAGGTACTCAGAGTTATTGTTTGTAAGATGGTTAATAATTTTATGGGTGTCTGCCAAGTTAGCTGCCAGACGTCGGAGTTTCAATGTATCCATGCCCAGGGAAGTAAGGCATTCAGAATATGGCAAATGCCTGATGGAGGGTATTCTCGTGGTTGCACGTCGCTGAACGGCTTCCAGATGATTAATATCCTGGGCAAGATAGGGGTTCTAGACCAGTGATGCAAATTTCAGGTGAGGTCGTACCATAGCTATATAAAGCCGCGGATAGATAGCCAGAGAGTGGCTCACAAAGGACTTGGTAAGTGATGCCAAGACACCCTCGGCCTTGGCAATTTTAGCGATGTGTTTTGTCCAACTCAAATCGCTGTCGACAATAACGCCCAGGTCATGATCATCAAGGTGTTTTGTGAGGGATTTCCAAGTAGGGGCCAATAAGATTTAGTTGGGGTTTATGTAGCTAGTTAGTATTAAAGGTGCTGGAGTGTATGTAGCTAGTTCGTAAAGGAACTGCAGTAATGAAAGAAGAGAGTGTCTTCATGAGCCAATATTTGATATGAGTTGCTCAGTATTTGTCAGTTGCATTATGATCTTTTGGTAGCAGTCTTGGCTATTGGTAGGCATGGTAGCAATACTGTCTGAGTCAAGGTGGCCATTTGTCAAGTCAGAGCAACAGCATAATTCTTATGTCCACTTTACTATCTTTGCATGGGTCAGACTAAATTTACTGGGGCAGTTTTCTATGGCCAGATGCCTTTCCTTTTTCCAACACTTACCTACCTCCAAACAATGAAATATTTCTCCATGGCCAGTCATGTTTTTTCATGGAAGACCTGAAATGAAAGACATTGTTTCTATGATGATAATGCTTGTCTACAATCATCACACACACACACACAGTGGCTTATAGTAGAAGTCACTTGCTGAAGGTGCTGTGTAGTGGAACTGAACCCAAATTCACAAGCAAGCTAATGCCTTGTATTTGTTCCTACTGTGTATACTTTGTGCCTAAATCCTGGCAAACCCTACTTTGCCTTTCATCTTTTTGGCGTTGATGACTAAATTCCAGTCTGGGTGAGGGCTTGATTCTTGTGTCTCTCTTCCTTTCTCTCTAGAAGAAATCAGTCATAAGAGGCCCTGAAAGAGAGAGAGAGAGAATCTTCTATGGTTTTAAAAAACTTAAGATACACTGTACGTTATAATGATTTCAAGCAATTTTGGGGGTGGGGTAAGTCGGTTACATTGATGCCGGTGATCAACTGGTACTTATTTTATCGAACCCTAAAGGATGAAAGATGAAGTGGATGTCAGCAGGATTTGAACTCAGAACGTAAAGATGAATGAAATGCAGCAGAGCATTTCGCCCAGTGTGCTAACGATTCTGCCAGCTTTCTGAATGGCACCTCTTTGACACCATCAAGGCTTAATTTATCAAAGTACTATGGAAGCCCTCTAACATAGGTAACATTTGTATTTTGTTGTATCATGATTAGTAACTATTTCTGGTTGAAGTAGTTCCTGGCCTGGAACTGTAGAGACCCTGTCTTTGTGCTGTAGTTTTTACAGCATTTGCTGCAATGCCAAAGTAATTTTGCTCGTTATGTGCCATTCATGGTTGTTTCCTTGAGGTGTGAAGTGATTGTGTCTTGGAGTTGTTGAAATCCTCTCAAGTTGTCCAGCATATTTCTGGAAGCAATACAGAAATGTATTTAGGTTATTACTCTACTATTTGTGCCATCTTACTGTTCTTTTTGAGAAGACTTATTGTGGGAAGATAGAAAGGAAATTATGTGACCTCCATGTTTCTTTAATGGGCGCGTAAAAAGCACCAACTGATCGTGGTCATTGCCAGCCTCCCCTGGCACCTGTGCTGATGGCACGTAAAAAGCACCCACTATACTCCCAGAGTGGTTGGCGTTAGGAAGGGCATCCAGCTGTAGAAACACTGCCAGATCAGACTGGAGCCTGATGCAGCCTCCTGGCTTCCCAGACCCCGGTCGAACCGTCCAACCCATGCCAGCATGGAAAACGGACGTTAAACGATGATGATGTTAGCCATGCTACATGGCAGTGAAACATGGGCTGTGACTGCAGAGGACATGTTAAAGCTTGAAAGAATTGAAGCTACTTTACTCTGCTGGATATGCAATGTCGGTATGCATGTATGACAAAGTGTGTCTTCAGAGAAAAATTGGGTACGTCAGGCATCAGATGTAGTATGCAAGAGAGAAGACTGCACTGGTATGGCCATGTGATGTGTATGGACAAGGACAGCTGTGTAAAGAGGTGCCAGTCCCTCACTGGAGGGAACCTGTGGAAGAGGTAGACCTAGGAAGATGTGGAATGAAATGATAAAATATGATCTTTGGTTGTGGAGTTTCACAGATGTGATAATAATTGACTGAAACTTTTGTTGGTTTGCTGCACTTGAAGAACCATGTGAAGCTTGTCATGGCCAATGCCAAACACTCTCTATAATGATGCCATCCTATAGCAGATATCATTTGCAAGTGATCTGGTATTGATTATTGAGTGTTTGGTAAATGAAGACATGTTATATTAAGAGTCCTGTTTAAATATATTTATGCTGGATTTGAAACCAAAACTCTGGAATTTTTCTTCTAACCTGTCCATCTGTCTGTTCATCTCTCTATCCATATGTTCAGAATTTCATAGTCTAAAAATTCCACTTTTTAAGATGGTAAGGTTAATTTGGCTACTATTTTTAGCAAAATCTAGAAACTTTGTAGAACTTACCACATTGTTAGTTTGAAATTATTTTGCATTTACAACACAAACTTCTTCAAAATGCAGAACGTACATAATATTGAATTATAAAATTGTAAAGTGATTAAAATTTCCTCTTTTAATTTTTGCTTGGTTTAGGTCTGTTGAAATGGCTGGAAGACAGTTCTCTAGATTGATTCCTTTATGTAGAAACATCCCAAAACATAGGATTTCATTCCTTGCTACCAGATGTCTTCATCAAAGATCCATGTTAAGTGGAGCAAAGTCTCAATTGCTTCTGATTACCTCAAATAAACAGATTAAACCATATTCTTCGGCTGCTGCTTTGGAATATATCAACATTCAAGATGAAAGTGACTTTGAGAAGCGAGTTCTGGACAGTCCAAAACCTGTCGTTGTTGATTTCCATGCTACGTGAGTTTCTTTGACTTTTTCCTTTTTTTGATTTTAAATATCCATTCCTTATTATTCATATTGGTTTATCTTTTTGATTATGTTGATTGACTAGCTTAGGTACCTGGTAAAAAATTACCATTAATAGCCGTGAAAAATTTTTTGTCAAATTTCAACATTTTTCAAAAAATTAAAATCTATATTAATGTGTAGGATCAATTCGATGAAAAAATGAGCAGTCTGGGAGCGAACCCATGTTGTTGTCGTTTTTCTGTATGTGCGTAATATGGCGAAATTTTACACTTTGGGGCAAATTTTGTCAAATTGATGTCACGACGGCTAGTGCACAAAATACCTAAATTTTGCTTCAGAAATAAAATGGTTTTATCTAATCAAAACCTGAAACACTGGAATTAAAACGAATTTAAATAATAAGTTTTAGCAAATCAAAACAATTTGCATTGAAATGAAGAATTAGCAAATGCCAAATAGATTACCATTAATAAGCTGTCTGTTTATACCCATGAAACATTTTTCTTCAAATTGATGTCACAATGGCTAGTGCAAAACATGCTGAAATTTTACAATTTTTGGAAAATCGATTTTTAAAAATTCCAAGCCCCCCCCCCCATGTGTCAAGTTTCATCAAAGTCTGTTGGATAGTCTCAGAGAAGTTGAAGCAAGAAATTCACAAACACACAAACTTTCCATTTATTATTATAGATTATGTGATACGTTGTGATCCCTGTGCCGGTGGCACGTAAAAAGCACCATCCGAACGTGGCCGATGCCAGCGCCACCTTGACTGGCTTCCGTACTGGTGTCACATAAAAAGCACCAACTGATCGTGGCCGTTGCCAGCCTTGCCTGGCACGTAAAAAGCTCCCACTACACTCACGGAGCGGTTGGCATTAGGAAGGGCATCCAGCTGTAGAAACACTGCCAGATCAGACTGGGCTTGGTGCAGCCTCCTGGGTTCCCAGACCCCGGTCGGACCGTCCAACCAGTACCGCCTGACTGGCCCCCGTGTCTGTGGCACATAAAAGCACCCACTACACTCACAGAGTGGTTGGCATTAGGAAGGGCATCCAGTTGTAGAAACTGCCAGATCAGATTGGAGTCTGGTGCAGCCATCTGGTTCGCCAGACCTCAGTCAAATCGTCCAACCCATGCTAGCATGGAAAACGGACGTTAAACATTGATGATGATGATGAGTGGCCTTACACTTTAGTGATTGTTGTAGTTTAGCGCAGATCAGCCTAGTATCAGCAGAGCTAGAATCAGTGGTATTCTTACCATGATCTCTCCATCTTTCTCTCAGGCTTTGCACATCTAAGACTACATTACTGAATGTATTCCTCTTTTTTCAAGATAGTAGGGAGTGATTTAAGAGATATTTAGCTTATTTCTAGCAGATTTGAGTGACCACATTTATCATTCCTTGAGAATTTAGCTGCCTAAGTGAAATGGACGTTTATGTGTCCATCCATGGCAATCACCACAATATTTATGAGATTATCTTGTACTGAGATTTACTGGTCTGTATGATAAATTATCATTATTAAAGGAATTGGTCTCAAGCTGCCAGAATCATTAGCATGTGGGACAAAATGCTTAACAACATTTTTTCCAGTTCTATGTTCGAATCCCACCCTGGCCAACTTTTGCCTTTCATCCTTTCGGGGTCAGTGGAATAAGTACCAGCTTCCCACTAGGGTTCATGTCATTGACTAACTCCCCAACTCCCCAAAATTTCATGCTTTTGTCTTTAGTAGAAGGAACTATTAATGGAATTGGTAGAGTTTTAGGTAAAATGCCTTTGAGTGTTTCATTTCATCTCTTTATGCACACAGTTCAAATCCTGCTGTAGTCAGCTTTGCTTTCATCCTTCAAGGGTCAGTATAATAAAATAACAGCAGCTGTTGTTTTTTAGCTTCAGTTCAAACCTGAATACAAGAGAGCCATAATTATGCTATCATGCAATAATTAGATACCATACACCCAAAGCCATGTTATTTCATGTTGTCTTCAGATTGTCAGCTGTGATATGAAATTTGGTTGCTGTTTCTAGAAGGTCAAATGGCCAAATAGTGGTGCTCTCCCCTGCTGCAATGTTTAACCATATTTCTATGAAGAACTCTTTGTTTCAATCCATTTCGAAAATAGTAAAGAATTTTGTAGAGCCACTTTGTCGTTATTAAGCTGATGTTTGAAAATTAAATTAACAAGAAATTTCGATGCCAGGTTTTAATTCAGATCACTTTAAAACGAGAAGTTGGTATCCTAGAACCAGGGGTTCTATGATGGATTGGTATCAAAAGGGTCAAATATCATCATCATATGTTTGTTTTCTATGCTGGTATGGGTTGGACAGTTTGACAGGAGTTGGCCAGGCCAGGAGCTGTACCAAATTCCTTAGTCTGTTTTGGCATGGTTTCTATGGCTGGGATACCTTTCCAACAGGAAAGGTATCCTTGTCTTGTATATAAATTTCTTTGTTTTCACAATATGTATTTTTTATTTCAACATAATAATAATCAATAATATTTACAATTAAAAAAATTATATTTAAATGAAACTAAAATAAAAAGGAAAGGAGAGAAGAAAAAAAATAAATAAAAAGAGAATTAAGCTACAAAATACTTATGTTCTTTTGATTTCCTGTAATTCAGAGCACCTCATGGTCCCAGCAGACAGAATGGAAAAGGTGTTACCTTGGAGGATGGTGAGGGAGATGCACTGGAACAGCTACCCTGACTCACAGGGCTTGCACTTGCAGAGAGCCATCTCTGCCCTGATATTGGGGAGCAGGGATATGGTCGGGGGTGCCAAGAATGCACCACATTACTTGGCAACAGGGAAAATGAGACAAGTTCAATTGGTGCATTTGTGTCTCCTATAAGTGCAGCTTCACTCGAAATGCCTTCACTGCATCATACATATCACATTAAAGACCTGGTCTTGGATGTTTAAAACGTTGAGATGTGCAGTTATGTCAACCAGAAACACTATCTTGCATTTCCACTTTTCATCCCACAGAACATTGGATTCTTTTCTTTTCCTGTCCAAGAACTGACACATCTCCTCAACCAGCACAAAAACTATATTGAGAACCTTTCCTCGACTGAGCCACCACACTTCTGTATGATAAGGCACATCACCAAACTCTGAATGCATTTCCCACAGGAAAGACTGAAATTGGCAGTGATTTAACCCTTTGGCTCGGATAAAGTTTACAGTTTGCATTACACTGCTCATTCCATGTCCCATTTTTAAGGCTTCAGCGCTCAGCGTTTCCTGGTGTATGATCCAGTGATATGTTGTCCACTCACCAGTGCAGTTCTCTTCTTGCATCTTTAAACATATCCTACCCACCAGTCCACTTTTTTCATCGCACATCACTGGTGCTCCATCTATTGTAAGTCCAATAAGTTTGTCCCAAGGCAGTTTCATGTTGGTTACACTCTGACATATCGATTTCAAAAAGGTCCTTTCCTGTTGTCCAGTGCATCGATTTAATGTCTAAAATTTCCTCCATGACAAACAAATTGGAGTCTACTCCACGGATGAAGATAGCCAGCTGTGCTGTATCAGTCATGTCAGTAGTCTCGTCCATAGCAAGAGAGTATGCCATAAAACCTTTTCACTTATCAATCAACTGTGTTTTCAAATCAGTGGCTGTCTCACACACCTGGTCAGCAACTGTATTTCTGCTAATGCTCACATTAGGGAACAGTTGCTTCTTGTCTGGACACAAAACATCACACATTTTCATCACGCAGCTCTTCGCAAACTCTCCTTCAGTAAATGGCTAGATTGATTTTGCGATCTCCGCTGCCACAATAAAACTTGCTTTAACAGCAGCTTCACTCTGTGAATTTGCTTTGGTTAAAGAAATGTCTGTTGTAATGTGAGATTCCTCTTCAACTCATCTACCTTTCGTTGCTTCTGTTCAGCAGTGAGGTATTTATACTTGTCCTGATGTTTTGTCTCATAGTGGCCTTTGAGATTATATTCTTTAAGTACAGCAACATTAGCACCACAATTAAGACACACGGGTTTGCCATCAATGTCAGCAAACATGTACTCGGTTTCCCACCGGATTTGAAAGGCTCTGCTTTCAATATCGACTTTTCTCATGGCCATTCATGTAGATAGCTATTACAACTGAATGACATCACGTGAAAATGATCACCCGAAAGAGTGGCAAGGTGGCTGTTGCAGTGCATTATGGGATTAGTAGATTTTGCATCATCAGCGCTTCACAACGTGCAATTAGAGAATCGAAGGAGGCATTTCCCAGCATGTTTGTTGCAGTTACAATTAAGACATGTGACTGTGTTATCTTGCCTCTTTAATGTGCTTTTTTTTTGTACAGACAAGGTGTAATAGTCATAGTGGTGTTGTTTCTAATCGTGTATTAAATTATTGCTACTTACACCCTTAGTAAGAAAGGTAGTGCAGTCGGTGCTATATATAATGTAATGGCCTGCTTTGGCCACACCCTTTATATGTGTAGTTGTAACAAGAAGGCATGGGTGTTGCTGAGGGCGGCAAAGTACTCTATTTGCTGATGCTGCCATTTGGACTAATTTCACATTGATATCAAGCTGGTCCTGCAGGCCAGATGAAATTGCTGCTCAGGCTGGGAATTTGGCATGTCTGTCTTAGATTTACTTCTGTGCTATTTCACCTCCGTCTTTTCATCATCATCATCATCATTTAACGTCCGTTTTCCGCGCTAGCACGGGTTGGACGGTTCGACCGGGGTCTGGGGAGCCAGGGGCTGCCCCAGGCTCCAGTCTGGTCTGGCAGTGTTTCTACAGCTGGATGCCCTTCCTAACGCCAACCACTCCGCGAGTGTAGTGGGTGCTTTTTACGTGCCACCTGCACAGGTGCCAGAGGGGTCTAGCATCGGCCACGGTCGGTTGGTGCTTTTTATGTGCCACCTGCACAGAAGCCAGTCGGGGCGGTGCTGGCATCAAAAATTTGATTTGTATAGATCTCTAATCTTTTTTCAACTATATATATATATATATATCCCACACATTCCACCCCTACCCCACATTCTCACCCCCACCCTCACATTCCCCCCCAACACCACACACTACCACCCTAGCACTAACCACTTCTTAGCACCCACACCATCATCCACACAGCCACACATTACACTTACACATCCACACGTCATAGTCACCAACCCCTATCCACATGAACATACTTACACACTGTCACATACACATGCGCACCTTTGTTTTGGGATCATCAATACTTTATTATCTCCCCTTCTACCTAGCTCTCCCGTCTAACTACCTCTGTCCAGCCAGCTGCCATGATTGACTGCTAGCTACAAAAGCTTTTTTCATTCTTTCTCTGTTTGTTTCCTTGTGTTCCTTTCTGTTGAAGAGCATAGGCTCAAAACATAAAAGACTTTCTCACCTTCCTGAGCGTTAAACTAATACACCTGTTTATTGTTTATACACCTGTCTTCATCTTTTGTTTTTCTGTAAATTCCAACTATATCTATACATATATATAATTGCTAAACAGGATGTCAAACATTTAGGCAAGGCAAACATCTCAAGTCATATACAATATTATTATGGAAAGAAATTCAAAACCTTACAGCTGTTTCTTGGATATCCCCAAGTATGGGATATTCCGTCATCAAAGACAAATAGGGGAAAAATATGGAAAATGAGAATTGTATATATCAATAAGATGAAGGGAGTAAAAGAACAAGGAGATGGAAAGAGAGAAGAAACAAGAAACATAAAAGTTCATGGTTCAACTTTCTGAAGTTATGGAAAGCAAAGCATGAGTCTTTAGGTGTAATCCTGTGGAGATCCATGAGCGTAGGTCCTTAGGTGCAATTTTACGTAGATCCTTGTTGGTTAAAGTCCTGATATAGTAGACATCCCAAGAAAAAGACGTGAACATATCAACGTTCAGTAACAAAATAAATATATTTATATTTATAAAAAATTAGAAAAAACCTCCTTTTATCAATTCAAAATAAACAATTAAATTACACCATCTAGAAAATTACATATAATAGAAATATTAAAATTAAAATAACAATAAAATACTAATGATTAAGTAAATTGCAAAAAAATAATAAAAACGTACATATTTCTATTATATGTAATTTTCTAGATGGTGTGAAATTTGATTTAGTATTTCTAAATTGAATTTTTTTTCCCCGTAAGTTAGGATTAATATTCCCTCAAATAATTATTATATTTATATTTATTTATTGGTGGGAGCAACAAAAAAAGTACTCCACCCAGTAAAAAATAAATATTATTTAATACAAATAAAGTTTAAATTTGAGTTTCTATTAGTTCTATGCCTCTGAAAATATGGTGGTGGGACTAGTCTGTATAGCATGCCTCATATTTCCAAGCAGTTGTCAGTCAGTCAGATGACTGCTTGGAGATATGTGGTATGCTATACAAGCTTGTCCAACCATCTCATTTTCAGATGCATGAACTTTGAACCTCATGGACGCAATGACTAGTGACCGAGACCTTTGGTGCTGTGCTTGAGAGGACTCATCAAGCCAAGTGCACCCGTGCTGGTGGCATGTAAAAGTACCCCGGTGTCATGTAAATAGCACCTGTGCCGGTGGCATGTAAAAGCACCCATTACACTCTCAGTGTGGTTGGCGATAGGAAGGACATCCAGCTATAGAAAACCATGCCAAATCTTACTGGAGTCTGGTGAAGCCTTCCAGCTTACCAGTCCTAGTCAAACCACCCAACCCATGCCAGCATGGACAATGGATGTTAACTGATGATGATGATGATGAAACTATATTAGCTTGAATTTAAACTCTGTATTAAAATTATGTGCGTGCATCTGTATATATCTATATATATATATATATGTATACTTTATTTAAATGCAGCAGAAATATCACAAAAACTGTTACTCAGAGTTTCACGTTCCCGTTTGTCGGACAATTTTGTTAGATTCTAACAAAAAACAAAGACAGGTGTATAAACAACAAACAGGTGTATTATTTTAATGCTCAGGAAGGTGAGAAAGTCTTTTACGTTTTGAGCCTACACTCTTCAACAGAAAGGAATATGAGGAAATAAACAGAGAGAGAATAAAAAATATATATATATACATGTGTGTGTATATTTATGCAAGTGCTATTGTTTTATTTTTAGTTGGTGTGGTCCATGCAAACTACTGGCTCCACGATTAGAAAAGATCTGTGATGAACATAAAGATGATATTATTTTGGCCAAAGTTGATATTGATGAGAACACAGAACTTGCAATGAAATATAGTGTAAGTATTTCATTTAGATTATTGTTTTTTTTCTAGTCCTTATTTTGCAAGTCTATAGTTTTTGTCATCTCAAATTTAACATGTGTAATGGTTAATAAATAATACCAAAAAAACTTTTCCAATTTCCTGTTGTGAGATATTATTACTCTGTAAACAATATTTCCAGAATTTTAAACTCTAATATGGGTCTCACTTAAATATAAAGTCTACATACGAAAGTGTAATACTGGAATAAGCTGAAGTGCTTCAAGTGGACACGTCTTGGATTTTAACCCTATCTGCACTGTGTGTGTGTATGCATGTGTGTTTGTGTTGAAGGGGAGGGTGTGTGTGTGTTGCGTGTTCTTGTTTTGATTTTGTGTGATGGTTGTAAATGAGCATCACTGTCATATAAGCTGTGTCATTTATTTCCATTATTCTTTGAAAGAGGTGAGGGTTGGGAACAGGAAAAGCATTCAGTCTTAGAAAACCTACCTCTATACACTCCATCCAAATCATCAAGCATAGAAAAGTGGATACTGAAATATCAATGATGATGATGATGATAGTGATTATCTACATTTGTAGTCTTAGAGTATAATCTGAGGGAGATTTGACTGTCATCTTGGAGGTTGAGCGGCCATGTAGGGATACTGTCATTATTTCAGAGAAGTATGGTAGACTGTACATGAATAAAACCATTTATTGTGATGGTTAAAGAGAAACTGTGAGTGGTGGTGGCAGTGGTGGTTAGGTTGAAGGGGTGAGAGAACACTTAGGTTCTGTAAACATTGACCTTTGACCTGACATGATATTGAAACAGTCTATGTTTGTGTCAGTGTCTCCTCCACTCCACTAATCTTTATAAAGTTTTCCAGTAAATATTCTGACTTCACAGCTATCAGGAGTGGTGGTCATTATTGTGTTAGTTGTTATTTCCCAGATCGATCCCGTTGGACAGGCCTATGATTATTGCTTTACCAATGTTGTTTATTTTTAGGGTATTTTGTATTCAGAACTACACTATTCTGTATGATATTTTTTACAACAGTGGCCTGTGGTTTAAGGGGGATTTGGCTACTATTTTTAATAAGCGGAACTACAAAATAAAGGCTCTCACAGTTGTTCATTTCTCCTAATTAGGGAATTAATAAAAGGAATCTCATTTATTAATATATCATAAATGTAGTTAGTTATTGAATTAATTCTTCCTTATTTGGGCGCAAGGCCAGCAATATGGAGGGGGAGAGGGCAAGTCAATTACATTGACCCCAGTATATCACTGGTAGTTTGTCATCTTCGAAAGAATAAAAGGCAAAGTTGACCTCAATGTGATTTGAACTCGGGACACAAGGAACCAGAATGAATACTGTAAAGCATTATTCTGATGCCCCAACAAATTTGCCAGCTCTCTGCCTTCAGGTGTTAAATGAAGGGCTGAAAATAGAAGCGTTGTGTTAAACCTGGTGCTAGTGCCACATTAAAAGCTGTGATACTGGGTTCCATGTGAAAAGTACAAGTGCTGGTGCCACATAAAAAAAAAAATGGTGTCATGTAAGAAGCACCCAGTACACTCTAGAGTGGTTGGTGTTAGGAAGGGCATCCAGCTGTAGGAACCATGCCAAAACGGACTGTGGAACTTGGTACAACCCCCTGGTTTTGCCAGCTCCTATCAAGCAGTCCAACCCATGCCAGCATAGAAAACAGGTGTTAAGTGAGGATTAATGATGAATGCAAGATGAACAAGATTTAAAATTAGGTTTTAGATTCACTTTCTGCTCTTTAGGGTCTTCCATAATTCTGTATAATTCTCTTCACATGACATCAGTGGGCTGGGCCTTTTATCATGCATTAATGACCTCGGGTGGAATGGGGGATCTTTGTCCTGTTTACTCAGCTCAGTAAGCCTGTTATGTAATGTATGACAGGAGTGTCTGCTCTGTGTGTGTGTAGTTGGCTACAGTAGAAACAGTGGAATTTAGTAGTTGTTGTTGTTGTAGTAGCTCACTACTGCCTAATAATAATAATGATGATTTCCTGATTTTGGCACAAGGCCAGCAAGTTTGGCAGAGGGTATAAGTCGATTACATCAACCCTAGTGCATAACTGGTACTTATTTCATTGACCCTGAAAAGATGAAAGGCAAAGTCAACCTCGGCAGAATTTGAACTCAGAACATAAAGATGGATGATATACCACTAAGCATTTCGCCCAACATGCTAACAATTCTGCCAGCTTGTCACCTTAATAATGAATTTACCCATTTCTGGCAAAGTGGGAAAATTGTCAAACTTCACTGACAGGCGCAGGAGTGGGTGTGTGGTAAGTAGCTTGCTTACCAACCATATGGTGCTGGGTTCAGTCCCACTGCATGGCACGTTGGGCAAGTGTCTTCTACTATAGCCTCGGGCTGACCAAAGCCTTGTGAGTGGATTTGGTAGACGGAAACTGAAAGAAGCCCATCGTATATATGTATATATATTTATGTATGTGTGTGTATGTGTATTTGTGTGTCTGTGTTTGTTCCCCCAACATCGCTTGAGAACTGGTGTTGGTGTGTCCTTGTAACTTAGCGGTTCGGCAAAAGAGAACCTATAGAATAAGTACTAGGCTTACAAAGAATAAGTCCTGGGGTCGATTTGCTCGACTAAAGGTGGTGCTCCAGCATGGTCGCAGTCAAATGACTGAAACAAGTAAAAGAAAGAAAAGAATAAAGAACAACAAAACTTCAACTGTAAATTAACTGAAATCTGTTGCCAGGCAAGGTTTTATGATATCGTAAATGAATAAGCTGTAGCTTTGTAGTTTGTGTTTGAGTTGACAATGGTGGAAGTGGAGGGAGAGAGAGAGAGAAAAAGAAAGAGATGATTGAGAAGCATTAAGTCGGAATCTAAGTTGTGACCTTTATTTTGACTTTATTTCCTGCCATTTGTACTTTCAGGTCAGTTCAGTGCCAACCGTTATTGGTGTCCGCAATGGGAAGACAGTGGACCAGTTTATTGGCCTACAGCCTGATGACTTAATTGAAAGCTTTATTGAGAAGCTCAAACACTGACCTCATTTCAAGCCATTAAAACTGTCAGGAGTGGTGGTGTTGTTGTTGTATGATAATGGTGGTGGTGTATATATCAGCTGTTTATTAGTCAGCAGCAAAAAAGGCCTAAGCAGGAATGAAGATGATGTGTGTATATATGTCTATGCGGGTTTGTTTATGTCTATGTGTGTGTGTGTGTGTGTGTGTATTTGTTTCTCAACATTAGATAATGTTTGGGCACAGGCCAGGCAGGGAGAGGGTTTGACAAGATCCAGCAAGCCCTTGGACCACGTGGAACTATTATGTCATCTCAATGTGACCCTGTTGCTCACCAGATCCTGTCAAGCCATTCACGCCATCCCTGTAAGGAAAACACATTCAATAAATATGAGGACCTAATATTCAATGTGTATATTTGGGTGTCTGATGTCTTGTTTTTGTGTATATAAATATGTGTGCATTATATTTGTATGTATGTTTTTTTTTTTCCTTTGTGTTGATTAAATTTTAGCTTTAATGTAATGATGTTTGAGATTTGTGTTTTCTTTTATATTTTTTTAAAACTTATCTATTTTGAATTGAAGAGATGTTGGTATGTGTTAATTATTTTTTTAATGAACCTCTCTTAATTATGCCCAGCAGATTGAAATAAAATATAAATGCATACAAAGATTCGTTAGTAATTCATTTTATGAAGTTTAATTTTCTTTATACATCATCATCATCGTTTAACATCCGTTTTCCATGCTAGCATGGGTTGGACGGTTCGACTGGGATCCTGGGAAGCCAGGAGGCTGCACCAGGCTCCAGTGTTTCTACAGCTGGATGCCCTTCCTAAAGCCAACCACACCGTGAGTGTAGAGGCAAGGCTGGCAACGGCCACGATCGGTTGGTGCTTTTTACATGCCACCGGCACGGAGGCCAGTCAAGGCGGCACTGGCAACTGCCACGTTCGGCTGGTTCTTTTACGTGCCACCGGCACTGGTATCACAACTGCAATTTCCATTGGTTTTTGGTGTTTCAGCCATGACCTTAGCCACTGTGTCTTTCTCCATTTAAGTTAGCAAGGTGAGACTTGAAGGAAACTTGGCTACCATCTCCAGCAGTTTTAATAACTTCATAGACTGAACAAACCAATTACAATAACAAGAGCACTCAGAGAGTGCAAATGTCCACCAAGGCAACACCAATGTCCTCTCAATGATTAGCTGGAAATGACTTTTAAAATGAGGATATCTGAAATAAACATGATTGCTCTCACAAACGAGAATACTAAATATGAAGTAAAGAAAAAGGAAAAATAGTCCAGAATCCTTGTCCAGTACTGGATTAATCCCAAAATCTAATAGGTTTGTGCCAGTTATGTGGCCAAACATCCCTGAAAGTTTCATCCGAATCCATCCAGCGGTTCTTGAGATACCTTGTCTACGGACAAACAGGCAAACACAACTGGAAACAATACCTCTGCATTCGCTAAGGCAAAGGTAATAAATTAAAATATAGACAGGAACAGATAATTTGTTTGTTACTGTTGTTGTTGAAGGGGGTACTTTGTGGGTAGCATCAGGGGGTATAGGTTAGCATCAGGAGGTATAGGTTAGCATCAGGGGGTATAGGTTAGCATCAGGGAGTAGAGATTAGCATCAGGGGGTATAGGTTAACATCAGGAGGTATAGATTAGCATCAGGGGGTATAGGTTAGCATCAGGGAGTATAGATTAGCATCAGGGGGTATAGATAAGCATCAGGAGGTATAGGTTAGCATCAGGGGGTATAGGTTAGCATCAGGGTGGTATAGATTTGCATCAGAGGGTATAGGTTTGCATCAGGGGGTATAGATTAGCATCAGGAGGTAAAGGTTAGCATCAGGCGGTATAGGTTAGCATCAGGGGGTATAGGTTAGCATCAATGATATAGGTTAGCATCAGGGGGTATAGGTTAACATCAAGGGGTATAGATTAGCATCAGGAGGTATAGGTTAGAATCAGGGGGTATATATTAGCATCAGGAATAATAGGTTAGCATCAGGGGGCATAGATTAGCATTAGGGGGTATAGATTAGCATCAGGGTGTATAGGTTAGCATCAGGGGGTGTAAATTAGCATGAGGGGGTATAGGTTAGCATCAGGAGGTATAGATTAGCATCAGGGGGTATAGGTTAGCATCAGGGTGGTATAGATTTGCATCAGAGGGTATAGGTTTGCATCAGGGGGTATAGATTAGCATCAGGAGGTAAAGGTTAGCATCAGGTGGTATAGGTTAGCATCAGGGGGTATAGGTTAGCATTAGGAGGTATAGGTTAACATCAAGGGTATAGATTAGCATCAGGAGGTATAGGTTAGAATCAGGGGGTATATATTAGCATCAGGGGGTATAGGTTAGCATCAGGAATAATAGGTTAGCATCAGGGGCATAGATTAGCATTAGGGGGTATAGATTAGTATCAGGGTGTATAGGTTAGCATCAGGGGGTGTAAATTAGCATGAGGGGGTATAGGTTAGCATCAGGAGGTATAGATTAGCATCAGGAGGAATAGGTTAGCATCAGGGGGTATAGGTTAGCATCAAAGGTGTAGATTAGAATCAGGGGGGTTTAGGTTTGCATCAGGAGGTATAGATTAGCCTCAGGGGGTATATATTAGTATCAGGGTGTATAGGTTAGCATCAAGGGGTATAGATTAGCACCAGGAGGTATAGGTTAGTATCAGGGGTGTAGATTAGCATCAGGGTGGTATAGGTTAGCATCAGGGGGTATAGATTAGCATCAGTGGTGTAGATTAGCATCAGGGTAGTATAGGTTTGCATCAGGGGGTATAGGTTAGCATCAGGGGGTATAGATTAGCATCAGGAGGTATAGGTTAGCATCAAGGGGGTATAGGTTAGCATCAGTGATATAGGTTAGCATCAGGGGTATAGGTTAACATCAAGGGGTATAGATTAGCATCAGGAGGTATAGGTTAGCATCAGGGGGTATAGATTAGCATCAGGGGTGTAGATTAGCATCAGGGTAGTATAGGTTAGCATCAGGGGGTATAGGTTAGCATCAGGGGGTATAGATTAGCATCAGGAGGTATAGGTTAGCATCAAGGGGGTATAGGTTAGCATCAGTGATATAGGTTAGCATCAGGGGTATAGGTTAACATCAAGGGTATAGATTAGCATCAGGAGGTATAGGTTAGAATCAGGGGGTATATATTAGCATCAGGGGGTATAGATTAGCACCAGGAGGTATAGATTAGCATCAGGGGGTGTATAGGTTAGCATCAGGGAGTATATATTAGCATCAGCGGGTATAGGTTAGCATCAAGGGTGTAGATTAGCATCAGGAGGTATAGGTTAGCATCAGGGGGTATAGATTAGCATCAGGAGGAATAGGTTAGCATCAGGGGGTATAGATTAGCATCAGGGGGTACAGGTTAGCATCAGGGGGTATAGGTTTGCCGCAGGGGGTGTAGGTTAGCTACAGGTGGTATAGATTAGCACTAGGAGGTATGGATTAGATTCAGGAGGTATAGGTTAGCATCGGGAAGGTATATATTAGCATCAGGGGGTATAGGTAAGCATGAAGGGTGTAGGTTCGCATCAGGGGATATAGGTTAGCATCAGGAGGTATAGATTAGCATCAGAGGGTACAAGTTAGCATCAGGAGGTACAGGTTAGCATCAGAAGGTATAGATTAGCATCAGGGAGGTGTAGATTAGCATCAGGGGGTATAGGTTAGCATTAGGAGGTATAGATTAGCATCAGGTGGTATAGGTTAGCATCAGGGGGTATAGATTAGCATCAGGGGGAATAGATTAGCCTCAGGCGGTATATATTAGCATCAGGGAGTATAGGTTAGCATCAGGGGGTATAGATTAGCATCAGGAGGTATAGGTTAGCATCAGGGGGGGTATAGATTAGCATCTGGGGTGTAGATTAGCATCAGGGTAGTATAGGTTTGCATCAGGGGGTATAGGTTAGCATCAGGGGGTATAGATTAGCATCAGGGGTGTAGATTAGCATCAGGGTAGTATAGGTTAGCATCATGGGGTATAGGTTAGCATCAGGAGGTATAGATTAGCATCAGAGGGTACAGGTTAGCATCAGGAGGTACAGGTTAGCATCAGAAGGTATAGATTAGCATCAGGGAGGTGTAGAGTAGCATCAGGGGGTATAGGTTAGCATTAGGAGGTATAGATTAGCATCAGGTGGTATAGGTTAGCATCAGGGGGTATAGATTAGCATCAGGTGGAATAGATTAGCCTCAGGCGGTATATATTAGCATCAGGGAGTATAGGTTAGTATCAGGGGGTATAGATTAGCATCAGGAGGTATAGGTTAGCATCAGGGGGGTATAGATTAGCATCAGGGGTGTAGATTAGCATCAGGGTAGTATAGGTTTGCATCAGGGGGTATAGGTTAGCATCAGGGGGTATAGATTAGCATCAGGGGTGTAGATTAGCATCAGGGTAGTATAGGTTAGCATCAGGGTGTATAGGTTAGCATCAGGCGGTATAGATTAGCATCAGGAGGTATAGGTTAGCATCAGGGGGTATAGGATAGCATCAGGGGTGTAGATTAACATCAGGGTGGTATAGGTTAGCATCAGGGGGGTATAGGTTAGCATCAGGGGCTATAGATTAGCATCAGGAGGTATAGGTTAGCATCAAGGGGGTATAGATTAGCATCAGGGAGTATATATTAGCATCAGGGGGTATAGGTTAGCATCAAGGGTGTAGATTAGCATCAGGGGGTATAGGTTAGCATCAGGGAGTATAGGTTAGCATCAGGGAGTATAGGTTAGCATCAGGGAGTATAGGTTTGCAACAGGGAGTATAGGTTAGCATCAGGGATGTAGATTAGCATCAGGGGGTATAGGTTTGCCACAGGGGGTATAGGTTAGCATCAGGGGGTATGAATTAGCACCAGGAGGTGTAGATTAGCATCAGGAGGTATAGGTTAGCACCAGGGGGTATAGATTAGCATCAGGAGGAATAGGTTAGCATCAGTAGACATAGATTAGAACCAGGGGGTATAGATTAGCATCAGGGGGTATAGATTAGCGTCAGAGGGTATAGGTTTGCCACAGGGGGTATAGGTTAGCATCAGGGGGTATGAATTAGCACCAGGAGGTGTAGATTAGCATCAGGAGGTATGGGTTAGCACCAGGGGGTATAGATTAGCATCAGGGTGGGTATAGATTAGCATCAGGGTGGTATAGGTTAGCATCAAGGGTGTAGATTAGCATCAGGGGGTATAGGTTTGCCACAGGTGGTATAGGTTAGCATCAGGGGGTATGAATTAGCACCAAGAGGTATGGTTAGCATCAGGTGGTATAGATTTGCATCGGGGGGTATAGGTTAGCATCAGGGGGTATAGATTAGCATCAGGAGGAATAGGTTAGCATCAGGAGACATAGATTAGAACCAGGGTGTATAGATTAGCATCAGGGGCTATAGATTAGCGTCAGGGGGTATAGGTTAACATCAGGGGGTATAGGTTAGCACCAGGGAGTATATATTAGCATCAGGGGGTATATATTAGCATCTGGTGGTATAGGTTAGCATCAAGGGTGTAGATTAGTATCAAGGGGGTATAGGTTAGCATCAGGAGGTATAGATTTGCATCAGGGGGTATAGGTTAGCATCAGGGGGTATAGATTAGCATCAGGAGGAATAGGTTAGCATCAGGAGACATAGATTAGAACCAGGGGGTATAGATTAGCATCATTGGGTATAGATTAGCGTCAGGGTGTATAGGTTAACATCAGGGGGTATAGATTAGCATCAGGAGGAATAGGTTAGCATCAGGGGTATAGATTAGCATCAGGGGATATTGGTTAGCATCAGGGGATGCATGAACTCAAAAAGACACACTGTGTGGGAGCTAGTCATAAGTGTGTGTGTCGGCCTTCCCTCCACGCACCAGTTGATAATCAGTGTTGGTTTGTTTACGTTCCTATGAATAGCAGTCTGACAAAAGAGCCTTATACAATAAGCACCAAACTTAGAAATAAGTCCTGAGGTTGATTTGTTTGACAAAATCCTTCAAGGTGGTGCTCCAGTATGGCCACAATCCAATGACTGGTACAAGTTAAAAAAAAAATAAATAAAGATAAACTATCCTGTGTTTGAATGAAATGAATTGTGGTTTCAAAACAGAATGGAGAATATCTTCAAAGAATGCTTCCAAGGATTGAGATGTGTTATTTCTTTTGAGAAATGTGAGTTTTAAACAAATCTTTTAATCCAAATGAACAAGTGGAGGTGTTTGAATCTATTCTATGTTGGACTTGCTTAACCCAGAACACCAAAGTGAAATGGGGTCATGATAAAGAATCCTTTTTCCTGTGACTATGGAATGGTTTTGCACAATGAGTCACATTGGAGGATTTCAGAAATTACACTAACCATATGCAAAGCTGTCAAGTGGTAGAATAATTCTTTGATGCACTGAAGAATTTTTATGCAGACAGAGAACAAATCTGGAAAAATAAGAACTGAATGAAGTCTTGTCCTCAGTTAGCACCAGGTCTATGACTAACCATTCCACTTTTTTCTTTTCTTAATCATCAAGAAAATTGGACTGAGGATGCCTTGGTAAAAGCAACGTTATTGCTTCAAAATTGAATGAACTGCAGGAATCTCCAGTGGACATTAAAACAATGATGGTGGTATATAATTGTTTTAATGTCTATTTTCCCATTCTTGCATGGATAAGAGCACCATCTGAACGTGATCTTTGCCAGAGTGGCTAACTGGCTTCCTTGCCGGTGGCATGTTAGAGGCACCATTCGAGTGGGATCATTACCAATGTCGCCTTACTTGCACCTGTGCCATTGGCATGTGTAAAAAAAAAAAAAAAATTGAGCGAGGTCGTTGCTAGTTCCACCTGACTGGCCCCCATGCCAGTCGCATGTAAAAGCACCCACTACACTCTCGGAGTGGTTGGCATTAGGAAGGGCATCCAGCTGTAGGAACTCTGCCTGATTAAGACTGGAGCCTGGTGTAGCCATCTGGTTCACCAGCCCACAGTCAAACCATCCAACCCATGCTAGCATGGAAAGCGGACGTTAAACTATGATGATGATAAGATGAAATTTGTTGAGACAGATTCTCCATGGCCATATGCTTTGCTTCTCACCAACACTCGTGTTTCCAAGAATATTTTCACAAAAGGAGCAGAAATGAAGAATGCGGTTTGTAAGATAGTGACATCTTTTTTATTTATAACTACCACATGATGCCAAGACAAGGAGATGCAAGTGTGCACACGTACACCCCCCCACACACATATATATACACACATACATATATATATATATACACACACACACACATATACATACATACACACACATACATACACACACACAAATATATACACACACATTTACATACACACACATATACACATACACACGTATACATACGCAGACACACACACATATATACATATACATATACATATAGATATATAAACACACACACATGCATAAGCATACACACATACACACACACACACTGTGTGGTGAAGAAGTTTACTCCCAAGGACATTGTTTTGGGGTCAGTTCCACTGTGTGGCACTTTTGGCCAAGTTGTGGATTTGCTAGAGGGAAACTGATAGAAGCCTATTGTCCATGGTTATCATCATCATTGCTTTAATCTCTTCTCCTCCATGAATGCATGGAGCAGATGAAATTTGTTGAGGCAGACTTTCTACAACCGGATGCTCTTGCTGTTGCCAATCCTTGTCTGCTTCCATGCAGGATATTTATTTTCTCATGGCTGGATTGAAAAGGAATAAGACCGTTTGTATGTTAGTGATACTTGTTTACAAATCTTGACAGGCTTCTTTCAGTTTCCATCTGCCAAATCCACTCATAAGGCATTGGTCAGCCTGGGGCTACAGTAGAAGACACTTGTCCAAGGTGCCATGCAGTGGAACGGAACCTGGAACCATGTGGTTGGGAAGCAAGCTTCTCAATCCCACAACCCTTCATCATCATCATCATCATCATTTAATGTCCGCTTTCCATGCTGGCATAGGTTGGACGATTTGACTGAGGTCTGGCGAACCAGATGGCTGCACCAGGCTCCAATCTGTTCTGGCAGAGTTTCTACAGCTAGATGCCCTTCCTAACGCCAACCACTCCGTCAGTGTAGTGAGTGCTTTTACATGCCACTGGCACGAGGGCCAGTTAGCTTGTACTGGCAATGGCCATGCTCAAATGGTGCTTTTTATGTGCAACCTGCACAGGAGCCAGTCCAGCGGCACTGGCAATGACCTCACTCGAATGATTTTTTTTTCACGTGCCACCAGCACAAGTGCTAGTAAGGCGACGCAGGTAACGATCACGCTTGAATAGTGTGTTTAATGTGCCATTGGCACGGAGGCCAGCTTGTTGTTCTTGCAACGATCTCACTCGTATGGTACTCTTAGTGCTCCACTAGTAACGGATGCCAGTCACCAAGTTTGATTTAGATTTTGATTTCACTTGCCTCAACAGGTCTTCGCAAGCAGAGTTTAGTGTCCAATGAAGGAAAGGCATGCATAAGTGGACTGGTTACACCCCTGGCATAGGCCACAAGGTTATGGTCTCACTTGCGCTTGCCAAGTCTTCTCAATCACAGCATATTTCCAGAGGTCCCGGTCACTAGTCATTGCCTTGATGAGGCCCAATGTTTGAAGGTCATGCTTCACCACCTCATCCCAGGTCTTCCTGGGTCTACCTCTTCCACAGGTTCCCTCAACTGCTAGGGTATGGCACTTTTTCACACAGCTATCCTCATCCATTCTTGCCACATGACCATACCAGCGCAGTCGTCTCTCTTGTGCACCACATCTGATACTTCTTAGGTCCAACCTTTCCCTCAAGGCCCTAACATTGTCGAGTATGCACACTGACATTACACATCCATTGGAACATACTTACACATGTCCTCAGCAGTCACGGCCATGTAGCATGGCTGTTCGTACACGTGCGTCGTAAAGTCTGCCTTTTACTCTGAGCTAGAGGCCCTTTGTCACCAGCAGAGGTAAGAGCTCTCTGAACTTAGCCCAGGCTATTCTTATTCTCGCAGCTACACTTTCAGTCCACCCTCCCCCACTACTGACTTGGTCACCTAGGTAATGGAAGCTATCAACTACTAGTTTTTCCTCTGGAATGTGGCGGAAGTTGTTCTCTGCACATTTTCAGAGTTATTTATAGCTCCCGAGCATCTGCAACATACAAAAACTATCTTCCCATTTAGCTTTCCATTGATATTGCTGCACCTCTTATGTGTCCATAGCTTACACTGGGTACATCTTATAGAGTTTCTACTTACACCTTTTCTACAGATCGAGCAGGGACATCTACCTGAAGGGATTTGTGGTTTGCCTGCCTTTCTACTTATTAGGACTTTGGTTTCAGCTAGGTTGACTCTAAGGCCCTTCAATTCTAATCCTTGTTTCCATACTTGAAACTTCTCCTCTAGTTCTGATAGTGACTCAGCAATTAGAGCAAGGTCATCAACATAGAGGAGCTCCCAGGAGCATCCTGTCTTGAATTCCTCTATTATTGCCTGGAGGACTATGATAAATAGGAGGGGCTGAGGACTGAACCTTGGTGGACCTCTACCTCTACCCGGAATTCTTCACTGTACTCATTGCCAACCCTCACCTTACTGATTGTATTCCTGTACATGGTTTGCACAACTCTCACTAACCATTCATCTATCCCTAGTTTCCTCATTGACCACCAGATAAGGGATTGGGAGACCCTGTCAAAGGCTTTCTCCATATCAATGAAAGCCAGGTACAGGGGCTTATCTTTGGCGAGGTATTTCTCCTGCAGTTGTCTTACCAGAAATATAGCATTGGTGGTGCTTTTCCCGGCACAAAACCAAACTGCATCTCATCCAAACTGACTCTCTCCCTAATTAGTTGGGCTATGACCCTCTCCGTGACCTTCATAACCTTCTCTATACTAAACACATACATACAGTCACATTTGTAATTTGTATGTGGGTGTTAATTTGATTGTGTGAAAAAGAACACAATAAAATGAACTAAGGGTGATAATCCCGGTGGATTAAAAGCATGGATTTACTCAAGGGTTGATGAGCTGAAGGATGTATGCAAACAATTTTTTCGATGGATTAGAATTTTAATTCTTACTCTTTTACTTGTTTCAGTCATTTAAATGTGGCAATGCTAGAGCACCACCTTTAGTCAAGCTATAGTAGAAGACACTTGCCCAAGGTGCCACGCAGTGGGACTGAACCCGGCACCATGTGGTTGGTAAGCAAGCTACTTACTATACAGCCACTCCTACTTAGAGCAAAATATCAAAACTTGAGCAGAAATAATGGCTCTCAGAGAAAACGGTAGTAGAGGGTGGTGGGAATGGTAGCGTTAGTGATGGTACAGATGGTGGTGGTGGATTATTTTCTCTCTCAACTTGAGAGAACTTTTAATTAAGTGGTGATATTTTGCTTATGTCCCTCAGTACATCACTGTTAAAAATGTGTTTCCGTGTGTATATTCTTTTTACTTTTTGGCTCAGTAATTGGACTGCGGCCATACTGGGGCACTGCCTTGAAGGTCATGCTCGTAATACTATTTGTAATACTATTATACCGAAGAGGTAACTTCGGTATAAGTACCGGTGTAAGAAAGTGTTGTTTTTTTTTTATATATATATGGGGAGTTAGGGTTAGGGGTGGGAGAAAAGGGTTTCTATTATCTTCAAAAATGTAAACAAAGCCACTTCCGGTACTTATACCGAAGGATCGCCCTTGAAGTGTTTAGTCGAATAAATCGCCGGCGGAGGTAAAGAATACGCATACCACCCGTTTTCGGCATAACCCTAACCCTAAAACAAACCCTAGACCCTAAACGCCAGGTGTGCGTATTCCTTACCTTCGCCAAATATCCTCTCCTACTTCTTTTATAAGTTTAATACTTAGTCTATCGGTCTTTTTGCCGAATCGCTAAGTTACAGGGACGTAAGTAAACCAACACCAGGTGTCAAGCGGGGGAGGAGACAAACACAAAGACACGCACCCGCACGCACACACATACACACGTTAAGTATATATAATCATTGTAAGTTTTCGTGCCTCATGCAACATAGATTACTGTTGCATCATAAATCTAAGCCAAATAAAAGATAAAGTTCACCATTTAATACAACGTATTAAACTGTTTTGTAAATAGTATTACGAGCATGACCTTAGTTGCAATAACTAATGCAAACAAAAGGTCAAGCACCCAAACAGAGAAATTATATTATTTCAACATTTAAATTCAATCTTTTGTTGAAATGTTATTTTTTTTAAACTCGTGATTCAGGTTCTATAACTAAAATTCCGGGCACCCAGACTGAAAGGGCCCAAAGTTATTAGTTCACCGGTCGTTTATTCAAAGGCCACTGTTTTTGTGTGTACACCGGTCTTTTCCGTCAGTTAAATATGTGAGCGTCGCCCTTAAGTGGAGCGAAGTTTGTTTTTTCTTTTATTTCTCGCCATTCAGCTATTTATTTTATTTATTTATCATGAATATTATACCATTATTGTGCGGTCTTGTGACTGTTATTATTATCATAATAGCATTCATTTATGATTTAACCGAACCAGGCACTTCTTCGACCCCTACCGAAGTCTATTACAGTGTCACCAAAGAGAACGGCAAAGCTTTAAAACAAGATGAGGATAACACTGTTTTGAACGGAGAACACGACAAACTATTCTGGTTTATTCAGGTAACTGATATGCATTTTAGTATATTCCGTGACTTAAAAAGAGGACCGGATTTAATACAATTTTGTCAATCCCAGATAAGTATCATTCGTCCAAAGTTTGTTATCGTTTCGGGTGACATTGTAGATGCGAAAACTGAAAATATGCTTGGTTCACAACAATATTTAGCTGAATGGAAAATTTACCAGCAAGTGACGGATGAATGTGCTCGAGTGGTGCAAGGACAATGGTTCGATATTCGAGGAAACCACGATGTTTTCGACGTGCCCCATGTTAATAGTTCAAATAACTATTTTAAACGCTACACAAGTCAAAAGAAGTTCAGCAACCAAACATCATACATGTTTGATTTCAATACCGGTTACGGTCGTTATACATTCATTGGTATAGATGCTTGCTTAGCACCCGGTCCGAGAAGGCCGTTTAATTTCTTTGGGCGGCTGAGAGAGCAGGATGTGAACCAACTGTTGGAATATACGCACAAAAGTCGCAATAGTAACCTAACGATATGGTTTAGTCATTATCCAACTTCTTTCATCATCTCCCCAGACTTACGTTCGGTAATGAAAAGAGGTATCGCTCACTTATCTGGACATCTACACACGCTAGGTGGACATGTTCCTAATATGTACACACGCCAAAAGACCGGAATGCTGGAATTAGAATTAGGGGACTGGAAAGACAACCGAATGTTTCGCCTTCTCGCTATCGATCACGACCTTTTATCATTCACTGATGAAGTAATTAACACCTGGCCACTTGTTCTCATCACTAATCCGAAACATGCTCTGTTTTTGGCACCCAGGCACGAACCTTTATACAGGATTGCCACGTCAACGCACATACGGATACTAGCATTTAGCCCCAGTCTCATCAAATATGTGAATGTCTCTATTGATAATATATTTCTTGGATCAGCAGAACCTGTAAAAGATGGTCTTTTTGTGTTACCCTGGCAACCGGCTTCTTATGCAAAAGGTTTACACAAAATATCGGTCTCAGTCGCAGACTCTCAGGGACATCAAAAGACTGTCGAACAACCATTCTCTATTGACAACAGTCAGCCGAACTTCAGTTTTGTACCTAAGCTGTTGTTAATGATGAATCATTTTGTGGTCGGTAGAGTATTATTTTGGAGCATTTTCTTACTTTGGCTGACTATATTAATTTTACTTCGAAACTGTTATAGAATCAGAAACTATCTTTTCATTTCGGACGTCCGTATTATTGACTCGGTTTGCGGCTGGTGTAACTTTTGGATTATGTTGCTCTGGAAATTAACGCAAGTGGATAAATTATTTTATATTATTATCTTCATATGCATCTATACTGGTATTGGGCCATGGTTTATTGGAGAATTCCTCGAAAATGAAATCGGTGCCATGTTTGTATGGGGCATCGTTGTTATGAAGTCTTATATACCCGGTAGTTTTACATACTTTTTCGGTATATTTCAGTTTATTACTTTCAACATACCACTAACATTTTATGTGAGTTATTACTTCGATAGAGTTAATTACAAATTCCAGTGTTGGAATCGTTCATGTCACAACCGACAGAATAACAGATTTTGGCTTCCTACATGGTGGTTAGCAATGATGGAGATTCCATTTATCTGTTTGTTTTTATTTCAATTCTACCTCGCCTTAACCGGTTTCCCCAAAGCCTATGGCATCATGGCATTTTACACATGTCCTGTACGAACATGGAGTGCGATATTTCTGGTTGGTATAAATATTTATACATACCAATTAGCTTGCAGGGACCCTCCGGTGATGCGACGTTCACCAAGCCAAGATAGATAAAAAAAAAAATGTTTTCGTATATGGTATTATTTTAATTGTTATTATTATAAAGCTGTGTTCGTTTATTGATACGTTGCTATCAAAAGTTTTTAAGCTACTGCTTTGAAACTTGGTGCACTGGTTTCCACATCACTTCACAAAGGGTGTTTTGGCAATACGAGTGGTCTGAAAGAAAGAAATAAGGAAGTTTAGTCTCTTTCCTTCCTTGGCAATTCTACAGATGTTACTAACATTGGCTCACGCTATTTGTACTGTATGTTTTTATTTTACTGTCTCAGTTCATCCAGTTTGTGTAAATTTGTCAATATTTCTTTCTGTAATTGGAGTTATTCACTCCAAGCTGCGACTCATCACCAAAATGGTAACGAATTTTATAGAATTTAAGTCTAATAAATGAAGGATGTTTAATATAGCCACAATGTAAGCCAGCAAAGTTACAAAGAGAAAATAATTGTAAAAAGAAAGACTGAATAGTGGCATGGGGATCTTGGAACCAGTTTGGGGACGTTCTATGTTGGTGTGAGGGAAGACATGTATCAGTGTGCGTATATATATATGTGTGTGTGTTTACAAACAAAGGGAGTAAGTACTCAATACACAAGTTGTGTGTTAATATTTGACATTACTCTCTGTTACTAGAGTTTCTCTAGTATCACTGATCACAATACGGATTTCCAGTGATTAAGACCGGATATTTATAATATGGTGGACAGTCATTGAAATAAAGTATGCAACCCCCCTCCCCAGAAAAAAAAACCAAGAAAAGTATATATTATATATAAAATTAATGAATATAAATTAAAATATTCAAGTAAATTTTATTTTTAGATTTTTCTTTTGTATTCTGCAATACTGTGTATGTTGTGTTTATATGAAAGGGTGTGCAGGGCACTGGCATAATTTTCAACTGTTGTAGATCTTTGCTGGGAAAAGAAAATGAATTGAGTACATTCATACAGCCACACATAAGCACACATATCTTCTTCCTACTTTTCTCTTGGTTTGATCACCTTTCCCCCTTTCTTCTGAACTGCTTGTGAGTGCACCAATGATGCACAGACTGCTGAAACAGTCTGTTTACAGATATAAGTTGTTAAGTATTAAATAATTAACAATACATCATCAAACAGCAAACCACATTCCATTTTATTATCTCCCTTACACAAAACAAAGCAAACGAGCCGATCACAACTTTTTATGTTAATGTATACAAAAATACAACAAAAAGGGTGTGTTCCTCCTCTGGCAATCTTGTTCATAAATATGAAAGACGTCCAATTTTAAATTGATTTATTACATTCTTACAACACGACCAGCAAAGTGAATGTTTGTTAAACCTTATCAGAGAAGTAAAGATTGCTTGCCAACATAACATAGCAGTCCTGGTTTAGGATGAATGTTGCTGTAATTTAGCCCCAGGAGACATTGTCTCCAGCTGGCTGTACGACACGATCAGTGGGTGTCCTTATATTTTCAAACAAGGGAATCTAGCACCCCCACTCAGCTCAAAACAGTATCTCTGTATCGAGATTTCTGGGTTATTTATATAAGGACACAGATCGTGTCGCACAGCCACAACATTTGTCCTAATCCAGGACTGCCATTTTATGTTGGCAAACAATCTTTACTACAAAATACTGTTGTTGAATATCTCACTTTGTGATATTTAAAAATGGTAATTTTCTCATCAGAGAAGTTATACATACATACACATGTGTGTATGTACATAGCCAAGCTTATATTGAAATACATACATGTCAACAGCACACAAACTCATGCTCTTACACAAGACAACATTGATTATTATTTGTTGTTGTGTAGTCTGTAATTCACATAAGTCTTTGCCAATGTATAATACATTTGTCTTACCTGTATTATTTTTTATGGGTGTATATTACATTCACATGCATCTATCTATCTATCAATGTGTGTTTGTATTTATATATGGTGCTGATATAATGTAAAAAGCACACAGCCCACTCTGTAATATGGAAGGGCATCCAACTCTAAAAACCACATCTAAAAGAGACAGTGGGGCTTGGTGCAGTCCTCTGGCTTGTCAGCTCTTGTCAAACTGTCCAACCCATGTCTGCATGGAAGGTGGACGCTAAATGATGATGATGATATATGTATGTATTTTGTTTTACACTAAGAAATTTCGATTCGAGTCAAATATAGCAAACTCTTACAGATTGTTAGAATATCCACATAAATGGAATTAAGACTGGATAGTTCTTGAGTCATATTAGTTGTAATAAGGAAGTCAAACCAAATATTTTGAGATGGTTTAAAATATAGATTTCAGGCCTGCATAATATAGAATAGGAAACAAATCCATTATGTGAGACCTTCCTCAGTTAAAAAAAATATTTCAAAATATTTTGAAATATCTTACACGGACCTGAAACACATGTATTAAATGATTTCAAAAGATCTCTATTTTTGGTTTGACTCTATGATTATAATTTACTAGCACTATTGCCCGGCAATGCTGGGTTAAACTGCTAGTGCATGCATATACAGCTGCGTGCGTGCACACATACACGTGAGTACTGTCCAAATCTCCGACCAATCACGTACAGCTAGCTGGTATTCAATTGGCGTATCAAGTTTCGGGCATTTTGATTGGTTTTGGATAGAAAATTCACAAAAAAAGTCACTTCTATTGATTTTTTTAATGGCTTTGTGGGGTGACCGGGGAAATGTAAAGATGTGCACGACCACCCTTGGACGGTTTTGAATGACCATAGAAAGTGCGAGCCCTCTAACTGAAAAATTGTGGATTTGTATAAAGGACACACACAGACAGACATTTTGCCGTTTATATATATAGAGATAACTTAATTGCGTGTGTGTGTGTTCAATTGAAGTCTGTTTTTCATGCTGGTGGGGTTTGGATGGTGAGCCAGGAAGCCAGAGGACTGCACCTGACTTCTTCAGTGTCTACTTTGGCACACTCCTAATGCCAACCATCCAACAGATTGTCCTGGGTCCTTTTTATGTGGCACCAGCACCAGTGAAGTCACCAAGTAACTTGCAAGACAAGAACCTCCTCAACAGAATGGTTGGCTTTATGCCAGGTGATAAGAGGGGTTCAGGCATGATAAAGCAACTAATTCGGTCGTCTTATATCAATGCCTGTTTTTACGTCAAGTTATTTTATAAAATCATTTCAATGTTAAACTGAAGGCTTCGTTATTTTTTTAGTTGAGAACATTTTGTTTGTTTCAGTCATTTGACTGTGGCCATGCTGGAACACCACCTTTAGTTGAACAGATCAGCCTCAGGGCTTATTCTTTGTAAGCCTAGTACTTATTCTATCGAACCACTAAGTTATGGGGACGTAAACACACCAGCATCAGTTGTCAAGCGATGGTGGGGGGACAAACAGACACACAAATATATACAAACACACACACACACACACACACACACACACATGCATACATACATATATACATACATATATATATATATATATGATGGGCTTATTTCAGTTTCTGTCTACCAAATCCACTCACAAGGCTTTGGTCAGTCCAAGGCTATAGTAGAAGTTACTTGCCCAAGGTGCCATGCAGTGGGACTGAACCCAGAACCATGTGGTTGGTAAGCAAGCTACTTACCACACAGTGACTTTGAAGCCTTTAGCTTGCTCAGCACTGTCTCTCTCTTTCTCTCATTGTGTGTGTCTACTCCTCCCTGCTCGTATGGGCTGATGAATACATTGGGGCAGAGTCTTCTTTTGGCTGGGTTCCCTACTACTTGCCAACATCCCTTTGTTTCCAAATGCGATAATCATTGAACATGTATGTGTCATGATTTAAATGTTCATATTCCATTGCTGGCATGGGTTGGATGCGTTAAGCAAATTTTGTTGACCTCACAGGACTGCATTGAGCTTCAAATATCTGCTTTAGCCTGGTGTCTATGGCTTGATGCCCTCTCTAATGCCAACCACTTTGTAGTGCATGGTTTTCTTGTGGCATTAGTGCTAATGAGGTCACCAAATAGTTTGTAAGACAAGACCACTTGACCAAGTAAGAGTGCAGTATTGAGAGAGGTAAGTTTGTCCCAGGTGTTGAGCAGCTACAGTATGATAGAGGGACAGGAGCAGGGGTCTTACTGTAGAGGAGATACACACCATACTCCCTGCTTGTGAAAAAGAAAAGATGGTGGAAATGAAGTGTGAAGGTATTCCTTTCCAGGGCAAAACACAATATATGTAATAAGGAAAATACATTCCTCTACCCAATATCTTCCACTCTCCTTTCACACCCTCTCGAACTTACCTGCACACAATGTGTCCCCATGGAATCTTTTCCCTACAACATACTCTTAATAGTCCCCTCTTTGTGTCCACTTACTGTATCCCCTCCCACCCATCCTATCTAATCCACTTTTATGTACCCTCTGCCGGTTACTTGAGTGTACAATCACCCCCACCCATCATATTTTCTCCCTCCCCGCATGCATATGGTGTGTTATGAGAATTTATGGAAAAATATCCCAAAGAAACTCAACAAACCTGTTAAAAATGGAGAAGAGAAGATGTTAAAATTATAACAGAAGACTTAATAATAACTAGTGCTGTATACTTCTTGCACTAAAGAGAACAGTGATATGTAATTAATTTAAATTAATCTAATTAATTTTAATTATTCTACCATGTTATTTACATGTTAATATCACTGTTCGAAATGAGCATGTGCATGTATTAAAATTCTTTCAAATTTTAACATCTTCTCTTCTCCATTTTTAACTTATTTGTTGAGTTTCTTTGGGATACCTGTCCATAAATTCTCATAACACACCATATACATATATAAAATTAAATGAGGGTAGAAATTGATATTAATCAATTAAAGCCTAGCATATTTAAAAAAAATCCGAAGATTAAAAATTTTTTTACATAAAAAATTTAGAGGATTGACCACTAAAAGTGGACAACTTGTATGCTAGATATAGACGTCAAAATTGCCATTTTCCATGGATATACATATATTTATATATAAACAAATATAAGAGAGTGGTCTTAAATTAGTATCCAATTCTATCACCCTTATTAATTAATTATATTTATATATATATATGGAGGCGCAATGGCCCAGTGGTTAGGGCAGCGGACTCACTGTCATAGGATTGCAGTTTTGACCGGGCGTTGTGAGTGTTTATTGAGCGTAAACACCTAAAGCTCCACGAGGATCTGGCAGGGGGTAGTGGCAATCCCTGCTGTACTCTTCAGCCCACAACTTTCTCTTTCTTCTGTAGGCCTGCTTGCTTAGCCAGCGGGGTGGCGTCACTTGATGGCTAAAACAATGCGAAGCGCATTGTGACCAGCGATGTGTAGCAACATCTGATAGCCTGGTCGGTCACGGTGATCATGGTGATATAAATATATATAATGTTGAAAATGAAATAAGAAGTGGATAATACAAAGCGAATTGTATTTAGTGAAATGAGTGATGGAATTGAAGGTGTTTTGTAATAAATTTGATGACCTGAATTCTGTAAGATATTGATATAAAATGGATTTTATAAAACACTTTGCTTGCTGTGTTTGGTGAAAGGCTTTTAGCCTGTCTGGTGCCAGAAGAAATGTCTGAAAAAGTACTGGGCTTTATGTTGACATTTTCCCATCTTTTGCTACTGTAGAGATTAAGGGTTCAGGCCGTTGCTTGATTCTTGATATCGAAGTGACATTTTCAGTTCACCTTTAATTAACCTCAGTGTATTTTTATTGAAATATTTGTGACACTTTTGTGAATTTTGGGGAAAACTTATTTAATAAAACTAAGAAATTTGTGTGTGTGTAAATAATTGTCAACATAGGCGCAGGAGTGGCTGTGTGGTAAGTAGCTTGTTAACCAACCACATGGTTCGGGTTCAGTCCCACTGCGTGGCATCTTGGGCAAGTGTCTTCTGCTATAGCCCCGGGCCGACCAATGCCTTGTGAGTGGATTTGGTAGACGGAAACTGAAAGAAGCCTGTCGTATATATGTGTATATATATATATATATATATATATATATATATATATATGTATATGTGTGTGTCTGTGTTTGTCCCCCTAGCATTGCTTGACAACCGATGCTGGTGTGTTTACGTCCCCGTCACTTAGCGGTTCGGCAAAAGAGACCGATAGAATAAGTACTGGGCTTACAAAAAGAATAAGTCCCGGGGTCGAGTTGCTCAATTAAAGGTGGTGCTCCAGCATGGCCACAGTCAAATGACTGAAACAAGTAAAAAAAAAAAAATATTGATTTTTTTTTTTCATGCTTGCACTGGTCATTCGGTTTATTGAAGCAGATTTTCTACGGTTGGATGCTCATTTTGTTGCTAGCCTTCGCCTGTTTCTAAGGAAAGTAAATTTCCCCATGGACAGGCATTCTATTTATATCTATCATGTGAGAGTTGTAAATGATACTAATTTGTGACTATCACATGACATCTAGTTAAGGAGACACACACACACAGTGCCTACACGGTCATTAACTATTTCTGAAATGTTTCCCTGTCAAGAATAGTGTTGTTTGAATTACATCAAAGTTTAGAAACATTTTAAAGTTTTTGATTATTAAAAACATGTCAATTTGTGCAAGGTAGACTTAGCCAAAGGATGAGAAAACTGATTTAAATCTGCCGCAGGGATTCACCACATCACTCCATATGAGCCACAAGTTGTTAATATTTACCACAATGATGGATCCTTTTAAAATAATCCTTTAGAATAACACACTTTCAGTATGATCCTTTAGAATATTACACGAGAGAACGTGAGTGACAAAGTGTCACTTTGTTACTTATCTCATTATTTCTAGACAAACCAAAAGATTAAAGAGTTAGCACTGAAAGTCATATAATGTGTGTGAGAGAGACTACATCTCTTCTTTTCCTTCAGCCACCCATATTTCTTCCATCTCTCCTTTATTGATATTTACTATCAACCACACTTCCACCCTTGTTTCATTTATTACATTCACCTCTACCCTCTCGCCATCTCTAATCACCTGTTATTCTCGTCTCACACTCTAATGAACTTACCCACCCACCCACCCCTTCTGATTCTCCATGTGCATTCTCTCTTACATTCATCTTCTTTTATCCTGAAAGTTCTCTCTGACACATCATCATCATCATCATCACCATTATTGTCTTCTTTCCAGCTTTAGCCGTACACCTATTTACATAATGTGGGGTAGCCATGTATCTCCTCTGTAGCATCACACCTGTACCTGCCCCCATTCCCATCCACGCCTGACACAAAGCCACCGTCCTTCACAGCTGACCAATTGAGAAGTCTTTTCCTTGGTCTTGTGAGTTACTTGGTGGCTTCACTAGTACAAATATATGGGAAACTACTACCTGTATCATCTCTTGTGAAAGGTAGAAGAGTCCAGTTTGCTGGACATTGTTGTAGAGCTGAAAACGAGGTAATTTCTACTCTTCTCTGGAAGCCATCTGCTCGCGATACCAGAGGGCGCACACTCTCCTACCCTGATATAATCGCCAGGGATACAGGCATCTAGCAACAGGACCTTCGTAATGCTATGATGGACCATGAAGTGTGGCGTAACATAGTAAATTCCATTGTCTCAACCACGGTCGAACAGTGATGATGAATGCCACTGTCATGAAAAAACTGCACCCAGTCCACTCTGCAAAGTGGATGGCACTAGTAAGGGCAGCCAGCCATAGAAGCCATACTAAAGTAGGCATTGGTGCTTGATGCAGTCCTCTCGCTTATAAAGTCAAAAGCAGAAAACTTACAAGGTATTTGGGTGTTTTGGGAGGAAAATTTGGTAATCCTTCCCAGCAATGGATTAAAGGATTAGACAATCATTTGTCTAAATGATTAGACAATCTGCCTGTGACCTGACTATCTAGCTTGCAATTTTGACAACCACCCCACTGGGAGAGCAAGCATGTCAGACAGTGTGGACACTTTTTGATTGTTTTTTGAACAAGCTTTTTTTTATTTTAATACTGTTTCAGTCCATTGCTTTGTTGTGCTGGTGGCATGTAAAAGCACCAACCGATCGTGACCATTGCCAGCCTGCCCTGGCACCTGTGCCGGTGGCACTTAAAAAGCACCATCCGTATGTGGCCAATGCCAGCGCCGCCTTGACTGGCTTCCGTGCTGGTGGCATGTAAAAAGCACCAACCGATCGTGGCCGTTGCCAGCCTCACCTGGCACGTAAAAAGCACCCACTACACTCACAGAGTGGTTGGCGTTAGGAAGGGCATCCAGCTGTAGAAACACTGCCAGATCAGACTGGAGCCTGGTGCAGCCATCTGGTTCGCCAGTCCTCAGTCAAAATCGTCCAACCCATGCTAGCATGGAAAACGGACGTTAAACGATGATGATTTCCATGGGAGAAATGTAATATGATAGAAAACATATTATTGATAGAGATCAATATAGTGATACATTGATCTGTTAGGTCATATGTAACATCTGATGGCCTTGTTCCCCGTGTTATCCATCAAGTTTTCTTGATACATTATGGCTGTATTGGTGTTCCATATATTCCTCTGAAGTTCAACTTCTCCCACCGTGGAAGTTGACTTGGTACCTATTAACAGCAAGGTGAACTGAGCCATATGAGAATTAAGTGTTTTAACCACTGTTACAACACATTGGTCATAACGGATTGGGAATCAGCGATCTTCTGCCTACCTGGCTATCTGCTATCTCAGCCCTAACCCCAATCACATTATGTGAATAGATTTACTTGTTCACAAAAAAGGAACCTGTCTATGGTTGAGGAAATTGACTTCAACCCCCCCACCCTCGAATTGCTGGTGCCAAAATTTGGACCAATTATTACAGGTGGTGGGTTGGCAGAATTGTCTGACTGTCAGATGAACTGCCTTGCTGTGTGTTTAGTAATGACTGTTTACATTCCAGGTTCAATTCCCCGTAAGACTAACTTTACCTTTCATACTCTGGGGTTGATAAAATACTGTTCCTGTCATGTGGATGGGTTGGGGGAAGGAATGGTAATTTAATCAGTTGACATTGGGGTCTCCAGAGTTCTTCAGGCAACAGACCATGACTGAAGATCCTGAAAGAATATTCTAAAAAGGCAGTAAACTAGCAGAACCATTAATGCATTGGACAGAGGGCCCAGTGGCATTTCTTCCAACTTGTTATGTTCTAGGTTCAAATTTTGCAAAAGCCAACTTTGTCTTTTATCCTTTTGGGGTCTATACCGATAAAGAACCAGTGAAGTTGTCAGGTTGATGGTATCAACTAAACCCATCCCCACAAATTGCAGGCCTTATGCCAAAATTTGAAATCATCATTATTATTATTATTATTATTATTCCGAGCGTGGCCGTCTGCCAGCCTCGTCTGGCACCTGTGTCGGTGGCACATAAAAACACCATCCGAGCGTGGCCGTCTGCCAGCCTCGTCTGGCACCTGTGTCGGTGGCACATAAAAACACCATCCGAGCGTGGCCGTCTGCCAGCCTCGTCTGGCACCTGTGTCGGTGGCACATAAAAACACCATCCGAGCGTGGCCGTTCGCCAGCCTCGTCTGGCACCTGTGTCGGTGGCACATAAAAACACCATCCGAGCGTGGCCGTTCGCCAGCCTCGTCTGGCACCTGTGTCGGTGGCACATAAAATCACCCACTACACTCTCGGAGTGGTTGGCGTTAGGAAGGGCATCCAGCTGTAGAAACACTGCCAGATCTGACTGGCCTGGTGCAGCCTTCGGGCTCCCCAGACCCCAGTTGAACCGTCCAACCCATGCTAGCATGGAAAGCGGACGTTAAACGACGATGATGATTATTATTATTGTGATTGTTATTATTATTATTGAGTGAGAGAGAAGGGCATGCCATCAAAGTGACATTGGGGTAAAGTATATGAAGCCCAGTATACCCATCGTGACTACCCGTCTAATTAAGGTACACCAAGCACATGCATCACGACCATATGTGTGTGATATGATGAACTCATATCAAGATTAACAGCACATGACTTTGCAGGTGGAGCCCAGTGAGAATTTTCTTCAGTTTGAGTAGCCCATCTCACTCAAAAGGTCCCTGAATAAGGGTTGTTTAAGGACGATGAACAAAACACCCATGTTTCCAGAGGTGAATTATTCAAAGCCCAAAGAATCCCTCTCAACACATGGCTATGATGCTCCCCTACTACTTCTGCTCATGTTCAGAGATGCACATATCATCAGCCACAAAAGGACACGCTCAACCAGTTACGGTCATGATTAATGTATGTCATGTCATGATTCATATACTGTTCACTTTCCTGACATTTATACATAAGTTTGTGTACTGTACATGCACTTCTAATTAGTTGTGGTGCACCTGAGTACTATACACAAGAATTTCATTATTATTATTATTATTATTATTATTGTTTTATGTTTGACTTTTGCTTTGCATTTGTACAAGTTGGCTCTAAGTCACACCCAGAGACCTCAAGAGACAAGTTGGAAGTTCATGTTGCTGTTATGCGTAGGGTGCCATATATTTGGTTTTATACACAGTATTGTTTTAGAGGATGTTTGAGAAACCATAAAAAAATTATGTGTTTATTTTTAAACTTGAGATTACATAGATAGTATTTTACGTAGGATATGGGCAGTTCCCATGAGCACTATCTTTTGAATTTCTGCCATTTTGGGGTTTCCTGGTATCTGAGCTAAGTAGCAATCAGCCTCTTTTGCTATAATTCCTAGAGCACCTATGACAACAGGTATTGTTTTAGTCTCATTATTATGGTAATATGTCATTTAGTGCTTGAGGTAAGTTCCTGATAAGACAGCGTTAATTGAAACTGCCAAATGAGGTTGTTTCCATTCTTCCTGAAATCCACCGCCACCACTCCTCCTCACCCTGCTTATCCACCTTTCATTGTTACCTTTCTTTATTTCAATGTCTTCTTTCTGTTTCCTTTTTAACCTTTTTTTAACGAGTTGTTTTTTACCTGAGTGCTGTTTACATTAATATAGTTTTTCTAATTTTTTTGCTTTTGGTAGTTTCATGCAGGTTTCTATTGCTTTGAACGATGAACAGTAAAACTGATCACCACACGACTTCCAGAGCAGAAATGTTAAGGCTGCATTCCTCAGTGAAGGGGATTGGCCTGCAGGAGTCCTCTGTTGGTGCCATGTTAGAAGCATCCAACACACAATCTTGGAGTGGTTGGTGTTACGAAGCTCAATCAGACTGGAATTTGGTGCAGCTCTCTGGCTTGTCAGATCTGGTTAAACTGTCCGACCCATGCCAGCTTGGAAAACGGACGTTAAAGGATGATGAGGATGATGATATCTTATATATCACAGTATCAACCAGACCATCAGAGTTTGTTATACATCACTGATCACAATGCGCTTCCAATTTTGTCTTGATTGCATCAGTCTTTTCTATCTTCACCCAAATTACTTAATCAAATTATCTTCTCTCCATTGTCGTGGAGGCCTTCTCTAATCCACTTATCGACTGCATGGGTCCACCTGTTGTCTGTGAAACTTGAGACATTCCAGCCCAGCAGAAATTGTGCTTTTGGTATTCTACAATCACTTTATTCACTCTGTTCCATTCTTGAATTACAGCTTTGTTAGCATGGTCGGCAGCTGGTCTGTGTTTTCAGCGAAGAGTTCAATGTCATCTGCAACTCAGACGTGTGTTAGTTGCTTGCCTTTTATGCTAACGTCAACAGTCCAATCAGTGTTCATCATCATCATCGTTTAACGTCCGTTTTCCATGCTAGCGTGGGTTGGACGGTTCAACCGGGGTCTGGGAAGCCAGGAGGCTGCATCAGGCTCCAGTCTGATCTGGCAGTGTTTCTACAACTGGATGCCTTTCCTAACGCCAACCACTCCGTGAGAGTAGTGGGTGCGTTTTACGTGCCACTGGCACAGGGGCCAGACGAGGCTGGCAAACGGCCATGATCGGTTGGTGCTTTTATGTGCCACCGGCACGGAAGCCAGTCAAGGTGGCGCTGGCATTGACCACATATGGAAGGTGCTTTTTATGTGCCAGTGGAGGCTGGGAATGGCCATGATCGGTTGGTGGTTTTTATGTGCCACCGACACGTAAGCCAGTCATGGCAGTGCTGGCATCGGCTATGTATGAATGGTTGGTGCTTTTTACATGCCACCAGACTATTTGTAGACATGTGGTAAAGAGCTTTGGAGAGATGGTATCTCCTTCCTTGACATCTTTCCCATTTTGGGATCCTTACTGGTGGTTATAGCAGAGGTATATCTCTTGTGCATACAGAGTTTGGATCTTTGATGTGTTGTGCCTTGACACCTTGCCTTTCCAGAGATGTCAACACTGCATTCATCTTGACACTGTCAAAAGCCTTTCTGTAATCAACAAATGCGATACCCAGAGGAAGATTGTATTTATCTGCTTGTTCTATGAGCCGTTTTCGAGTGAATATGTGATCTATCTTAATAGGGTTCTTATGGAAACCTGTTTACTCTCTTGGCCATTTGTCATTAAAATGCTTTGATAGTCTGGTGGCTGTGACCTTTGTAAACAGCTTATAGAAACAAGACAAGAGACATGGATGGGAGGTGGGTGGGCATAGTTTTTGTTAAAATCTTCTATATAACTCTTGTAATGAAGCAGGGTGGTATTTGACTCTTTCCACAGTGGGGCTATTTTATTTTCCTTCAGATGGTGATTAATGCATAGAACGAGGATTTTTGCAGCTCTTCTCCTCCACTTCTTAACATCTTTGTTGTGATGCCATATTTCTCAGGAGCTTTGTGTGCTTTCGTCAGTTTGAGGGCATTTTCAATTTCACTGATCATTGTCCAGAAACCAAGCCAAATCAGATTGGAGCCTGGTGCAGCCTCCTGGCTTGCCAGTCCTCAGTCAAATTGTCCAACCCATGCCAGCATGGAAAGTGGATGCTAAAAGATGAAGATGATGATGATGATACTATAATATACTATATATGAATTACTTATAAGCATACAATGGACCCTAGGCACATCAACACACTGGAGATCAGAAATGGCTAGGTACAATAACATAGACTTGACAGTGAGATATACAACAATGAGGGCATCGAATGCTGATAGAATATTGAGGATATGGAAGTACCAAATCCAATTTAAACCATAGATCTAACTCTGGGGTTGGTTGCAGGTGTGCGTGTGTATAGTAAGAAGATTGCTTTCCACTCACGCTGTCGTGGGTTCAGTCTCACTGTGTGGTGTGTTGGGCTAGTTTCTTCTGCTATAGCCTCAGACCAACCAAAGCCATGTGAGTGAATTTAATAAATAGAAAATGAAAGAAGCCCATCATGTATGTGTGTGTGTGTGTATATATATATATATATATATATATATATACATATATGTGTGTGTGTGTGTGTGTCAGACTGTCGTCATTGTATGTAGTGCTGCACATTACAACGGCTGCTTGCCTGAAGTAGGGAGAGACAACGATGAAAGAACAGGGAACAAAGACAGTTGCTGCTTTCCTGGAAGATGCCTCACCCACCTCTTCCATTCTTCTCACTGCTGCACTCTCTTTCTACTGCTGTTATTGATGGGTGTTTGCTCTGTGAGTCCTGGCCAATGACATGTAAAAGGCACCTGTGCCAGTGGAACATACAAGGCACTCGCTACATTCTTGGAATGGTTTGCATTAGGAAGGGTATCCAGCTGCAAAAATAAAGCCAAACCAGACTGGATCCTGGTACAGCTCTCCGGCTTACCAATTCCAGTCAAACTGTCTAACCCACACCAGCGTGGAAAATGGACATTAAATGATGATGATGTGTGTGTGTTTGTCCCCCATTACCTCTTGTTAACCAGAGTTGGTTTATTTATGTCTATGTAACTTAGTGGTTTGACAAAATAGACCAATAAAAAAGGTATTGGGATTGATTTGTTTAACTAGATCCTTCAAAATCGTGCACCAGCATGGCCACAGTCCAATGACTAGTTGCCACCATCTTTTCTCTCTGACTGGGGCAGCCATGTGTCTCTTCTACAGCGAGCCACCTGTTTCTGCCCTGATAGCATAGTTTCACCTCTTATCTCCTGGAACAAAAGCCACCTCCCTCAATACCATTCCTCCTCTCATGTGAGAGGCCTTTGACTCTTGCAAGTTACCTGGTGACCTCACTGGTGCTGGTGCCACATAAAAAGCACCCTGTCCACACTCTGCAAATGGTTGAATTAGGAAGGGCATCTAGCCATAAAAAAAAACAAAAACCATGCCACAGCAAACAGCAGAGCTTGGTGCAAAGCTCTGACTTGCCAGCTTCTGTCAAACCATCTGACTTGTGCCAGAATAGAACTTAAATGATGTAGAATTTCCTTGGATTCTGCTAGTTTTGGTAATAAAAATGTAGCTTCCATCTCGATGAAAATATTGTCTTTGAGAAATCTAGGTACAATATTACAAACAATAACTTTGAGCACCTTTTCAAACTCCACCTGTCTAACACCCGTGGACATGTTTACAAAGTCAGAAAACAGCACAGCTCCCATGACTTTCGGAAACATTTTTTCACACTATGAGTTGCTGAAGCATGGAACAGACTGCCTGCATCAGTTGTTAGTTGTCGGAGCACTGCATCCTTCAAAACTTCCATGCTTTCTGAGATTCGCCAACACTACACCTGATTTCCTCGCCTCCATACGCACACAAGCATGTATCTGGCTCATTCACTGTTCGCTTTCCAGGCATTTGTACATTACTGCATATGCTTTATACGCACTTTTGACAAGTTGTGGTGCACCTGAGCACTGTATGCAATAAGTTCATTATTATTATTATTATTTTATATGCCAGAAAAAGGGAAAACGATGGATAAGTAAGTTACTATTGGAATGTCAGTGATCACGTGCATGCTTGTTCAGAGCTGACCTGGGTTAAAAAGCAACAGCTAAATTTCTTTTCATTTCATTAATTCATTTTAAAGTATTGTAGGAGTTATTCCCCTTCCAATAAAACCCGAACCCTAACAACCCCTATTTCATTCCCTTTTCCTCATGGCACACATGAGGGAGCATCTGATATGGCCTTCAGATAGCTAGTGAATCTCAAATCACACACTAGTATCTTACAAAAGGAAGGACACACTGGACACTGATATTACTGATATACTGAAAGGTAGTGACAGTCATGTTTGGATAGTCTTCACTGGATGGCTCTGTCCAGTCAGGGCTGACTTGGCACTAAATAACAATACCACAAAATTTAGAACCTTGCTAAATGATAAACAATTTATCACAATATTTACCATGATTTACAAGGGATTGAACTCTGGTAGACCAGCTTCACTCTTACCGGTATTGTTATTATGCCAGGCGCCACCTGTGTTAGCACTTACCTATTATTGAAGACTGGGTCTTGGAATTCCCTTGTGCTGTATTCTGTGTCATTTAATGTCAATTAATTACCTCTTTAGATGTTCCTTTAACAGCAATTGGGTCTCATAGTGGACAAAGAATCTGGTATTTCTGCTAGAAGAAGATATTGTAAGTGAATGATGCCAACAGATTTCTATGTGAGTTCTACAAATTCTTCATCTCGAGATGCTACCAAAACTATATTAATATCACTCAAACCTATCTCAGCCTCTCACCTGCCAGGTAGATTGTTGTTATCTCTCTTCTGTTGTTGTCTCTCTCTTATCATCATCATCATCATCATCGTTTAATGTTATTCTTTAATGCTACTACAGTGGCCTTGTTTCCTCAGAGCTGGCTGGTTTCATGTCCCATCGACCACTTTCATCTCACTCATCTCTCCTCCTCTCATCACCCATCTTGTGTTCACCTCCCCAACATATCCCGCACTAACTCCTGTAACCATTTCTTCTTCCCCAGACCTTCCTTCTGGAGCCCCTTCTCATGTCTTTCCACCTTCATCATCATACATCCATTTTTCCATGCTGGCATGGGTTGGACAGTTTGAAAACTGGTCAGCTGGGGAGCTGCACCAGGTTTCAGTCTGGTTTGGCATGGTCTCTACAGCGAGATGCCCTTCGTAACACTAACCACTCCAAGAGTGTAATGGGGTGCCTTTTTTACATGCCACTGGCACAGGTGCCAGTTATGTAATACTGGCATCAGCCATGACTACAGTTTTACTTGGCTTCATGAGTCTTCTCAAGCACAACATATCGCCAAAGGTCCCAGTCACTTGTTACTGCCTCTATGAGGCCCAACGTTTAAAGGGTGCTTTCTATGTGCCACTGGCACAGGTGCCAGTTTCATGACACTGGCATCGGGCATGACTATGATTTCACTTGGCCTGACAAGTCTTCTCATGTACGGCATATCACCAAAGGTCTCGAAAGGTTGCAAATTATTATTATTATTATTATTATTTGGTGAGCTGACAGAATCAGTAGAGTGTTAGTATAAAATACTTTGAAGCATTTGCTTCAGCTCTTTTTACACATTCCAAATTCAAATCTTATCAAAGTCAACTTGACGTTTCCTCTTTCTGCAGTCAGTGCTATCAACTAACGTCTTTCCTCCAAAATTGCTGGCCTTGTGCCAAATCATTATAATCCTCTTTATTATTATTATAGATGTCGCACAGTACATAATATCATTAGGTTGTTGATTAAAGATATTGTGTCTAACGGGGATTTGTGCTGTTTGTCAAGTCACAACAAGCACCTCAGACAGACAGTACTTTACGTAATATGCGTACAGTTCCAAGTAATGCTGACTTTTGCAATACATCTAGATTGTAGGGTATTTCTAAGGTTTTCAGAAGTTTGTTTCTTTTTTCAGATTGGGTCATATTGAACTCAATGCTCCGATGATAATAGGGATAACCTCTATGCTTGACTCTCATAGCTGCCACATCTTGGTAATCTCAATTCTCAGGTCTCCATATTTATCAACTTTTTCTCTTTCTTTCATGATGATGTGTTGATCTCCTGGCACTGCTATGTCGATTATTAGGCACTCTTGCTTGTCCCTCCTAAAGGTTACTATATCCGGCATTCGATGCTCTAACATTGTCTGTCTGGGAGTCAAAATCCCAAAGGATTTTTGCCTTCCCCTTTTCATCCATTGTTGTTGTTATTATAATAATAATAATAATAATAATAATTATTATTATTATTATAGACGTTGCACAGTATACAATATCATGAGGTTGTTGCTTGAAGATATTGTGTCTACCGGAGGTTTGTACTATTTGTCAAGTAATGACTAGGACCTCAGACAGACAGTACTTTATGCAATATGCGTCCTGTACCAAGTAATGCCGACTTTTGCAAAACGCCTAGATTGTAGGGTATTTCTAAGGTTTTCAGATGCTCTTTTCAGATTGGGTTGTATTGAACCCAATGCTCCAACAATAATTATTATTATTATTACTAAGGTGGAAAACTGGTGGAATCGTTAACATGCCAGGCAAAATGCTTAGCATCATTTCATCCATCTTCATGTTCTGAGTTCAAATGTCACCAAGGTGGACTTAGCCTTTCATCCTTTCAGGGCAAATAAAATAAGTACCAGTTGAGCACTGGGGTCAATGTAATTTACTACCTCTCTCCCTCAAATTTCTGGCTTTGTGCTTATAATAGAAAGGATTATTATTATTATTATTATTATTATTATTATTATGCATGACAGAATGTAAGCGTCCTGAGAGAAAAGTTGGGCAAAAGAGGCATCAGATGTGGTGTGCAAGGGAGACGACAGCGCTGGTATGGTCATGTGATACGTACGGATGAGGACAGCTGTGTGAAGAAGTGTTGCATTCTAATGGTGGAGGGAAACTAGAAGAGGTAGACTCAGGAAGACATGGGATGAAGTGGTGAAGCACGAACTTTCAACTTTGAGCCTCACGGAGCCAATGACAGGTGAATGAGACCTTTAGTGATGTGCCATGCTTGAGAGGAATTGTCAAGTCAAGTGAAATTGTAGTCATGGCTGATGCCAGTGCTGTCTGACCGGCACCCATGCCAGTGGCACACGAAAAGCACCATTTGAGCATTGGGCCTCATAGTGGCAGTGACAGGTAACCGAGACCTTTGGTGATTTACCATGTTTGTGTGGACCTCTGTCAAACCAAGTGAGACCGCCACCACTACTACATCCCACCATATATGACTACTACTACTACTCAACTTATTGTAGCCTTCAGTGATTCTCTGACACTGGAACTGCTAGTTGGATTCCATCCTCAATGACTCCTCAGCTCAGGGGACCTAAATCAGGAGAGACAGGAGGCCATGTAAATTTGGGATCATGTGATCACATGGTGCACCTCTATCTTACTGCTCTTCCTTCATCATGTAGGACTTGTATCTAGCAACCACATGTAATACCATTGAATAATTGACTCTGCCACCTTGAGTTACACAACATTGGCCCTAACTACACACATCTGATCATGGACTGTGCCACCTTGAGGTCCTCAATGATGTCCCTCACTGACCTGCTTGAATTCTCTTTTATCATGTTTTAGATCTTCTGGACAGACTTAGCCATCCTGATGAGGTCTGACCACTGAGAATGTCTCTTTGTGTTGGCTGCAGATAACACCTCATCATCAGAGGCCTCCTGAGGACCTGGCTGTGTTCAAGAAACTGGTGATCAATCATTCTATGAGGTTGACAGCGAAAACCACAGACAGGAATCTCTCATGCTGGTAGGGTTGATACGAGTGGAAAAGAACTGAGAAAAATTTGAAATGATGGCACATGACCCACAACTTTACTTTAGCTTCCATTTATTAAATCACAAATAATAGCTGCTTTTTTATTGACCCTGAAAGGAAAGACAAAGTTGACCTCAGCAGGATTTGAACTCAGAATGTAGAGGGCTGGAAGAAACATCACTTTGACATTTCTTGTGGTATGTTCTAATGATTCTGCCATTTGCTACTCAAATAGTTATTCTTTCTGTTCTTGGCACAAGGCCAGCAATTTTGAGTAGAGGGGTTTTGTCAATTACATTGACCCCAGTAGTCAGCTGGTACTTTATGTTATCAACCCTGAAGGGATGAAATGCACAGTTGACCTTGGTGGGATTTGAACCTAGAGAGCCAGAAGAAATGTCTTTTAGCATTTTGACTCACACAAACTATTTCATTAACTTTACAGCCTTACTAATACTTTCTACTAAAGGTAGAAAGACTTGAAATTTTGCAAGGGAGGGACTGGTTGATCACATCGACCCCAGTGTACAACTGGTACTTATTTCCTCAACCATGAAAGGCAAAATTGACTTTGGCAGAATTTGAGCTCTGAATGTAAAAATGGATGAAATGCCGCCAACCATTCTGCCAGCGTCTTGTTTTAATTATAATAATAATAATAATAATAATCCTTTCTTCTCTAGGCACAAGGTAATAAAATTTGGGAGTAGGTGATAAGTCGATTCCATTGATCCCAGTGTTCAACTGATGCTTAATTTATTGACCCCGAAAGGATGAAAGGCAAAGTTGACCTCAGCAAAATTTGAACTCAGAACATAGCGATGGGTGAAATACCACTAAACTTTTCATCCAGTGTGCTAACAATTCTGCCAGTTTGTTGCCTTAATAATAATAATAATAATGATGATGATGATGATGTTTTCAAAGTTGACTAAGGGTGAATTTGAATTCAGAACACAGAGCTGGAAGAAACATTAATCATTTTTTTCTGATACTCTAACATTTCTGCCAGCTTGCTGCAACCACCACCACCACAGCAACAACAACAATCTTATCTAGTAAAGGCACAAGGCTTGAAATTTTGGGGGAGGTGGGTTCTAGTCAATTACATCAACCCCAGTACTTGACTGGTACAAAGTTGATGTGCACAGCGTTTGAACTCAGAATGTAAGGACAGACAAAATACTGCTAAGTATTTCATCTGGCATTACCCTTTAGTTTCTAACAGCTTGATGCCTTGACAACTACAGCAATAATATTAATAATGTGTATTATTTACATTTGACGGATATTTGTCCTCATTTTGTTTGTTGTTAACGCAGCATTTCAGCTGATATACCCTCCATCCTTCATCAGGTGTCTTGGGGGAAATTTCGAACCTGGGTTCTTATTCCTAAGGTATTTTTCGATGTTGTTGTTGTTATTATTAATATTATCATTCAGTAGTTCTATTTTTATAGCGTGCATTCACTTCACTACCAAGCGCAGCTCTGTGTGCCTTGGGTATGTGCTGTGATTTGTTGTGATGCTCTGATGGTTACTGTATTGAAAGTGTTCTGCGTAGGATGTGTGCAGTGCCCAGTAGTGCAATTTTCTGTATGTTATATGTGTTTGTAAGTCCTGGTGTTTTTGTTATGTGTTTGTCTGAATATTTTTTTATCATACCTAATGCGCCTACTATGATAGGAATTGTTTCTGGTTTTAGATTCCACATTCGAGTTACCTCTATTTCCAGGTCTTTTTATTATTATTATTATTATTCAGGTCACTGCCTGGAATTGAACTTGGAATCTTGGGGTTAGTAGCCCATGCTCTTAAACACAATAATGTGGTTTTGTGGCTTAGAATATTCTGCAATGACCTAAAATGATGACAAAAATAGTTTTAAGAAAACTAATTTTTTTTATTTCTTTAAAAAAAAGTAACAAAACTGGGACAAAGAGTAAAAGACTGGAAGATCTTCAGTTAATGGTTTTTTGTATCCAGTTTAAATAATATCGTACATCTGTGTAGACACCAGGGGAATGAGGTCTGGAACATCCCATTCCATAAGAGACAATACCAGTCAGTACCCAACGATTGTTTGATGGGCATATCAAGGGTCCTCCAGAATCTCCCTGAAAAAAATATCCATTAAAAGGTTAAAGTCAACAGAAGCCATACAACATAAGGTTGTATCAGAAATAAATCTCAGAATGATAACATTTTAACTCAGAATATAAAACGGTGCAACTAAATGCTGCAAGCTGTTTTGCCCACATCTCCTCTTTTCTGCCATTTCACTGTCCAGGGAAGCACTCGTAGTCATATTAGGTTGTTGTGAAATTAATGGCTGATTTCAAAAAACATAATTTTATTCTGGAAAAATTAACAATAGAAATGTTTTGATTAGTCAAAGTATGAGCTGTGAACATCTAATGCATCTCTGCCATCGATCAAGGAGACTATTTATGCCTCTTTGATAAAAACTTATTGGCTTTGATGCTAAGAAATCTTTGAAAGCTGATCCCATCTCTGGTTTGGACCTGAAAGTTTTATCACTTAAAAACGTGTTTAAATGCTTAAAAAAAGGTGAGGAGGATATGGAGGATGTGATGAAGTCTCATATCCCAAGTCTGTGAGTTTCTGTAGTGTCATTCTTGCAACATGTGGCTTTGCATTATCATGGAGCAGAATTGAGCCACGCTGATTCACCAATGCATGTCTCATTGTTTTTGCAAGTGGTCCTGCATTCAGTGATCCTCTACTGTAATGCACTGAATGGCTTCCAGAAAGCTGTAATGGACAAAACCAATGGCAGATCACCAGACAGTCCCCATAATCTTTTGCTGATGCAACTTTGGTTTTGGGAAATGTTTGGGGGACTCATCTCGATCAAGCCATTGATCTGATTGTATACAGTTATCATAAAGGATAACCTTTAGATTTCCATTGAGCTCATGCGGCACCCATTCATCAAGCTTTTTCACTTGATCAATCTCCTGTAGATTGCGTGAGACTGTTGCAATACTGGCACCAAGTGCCTGAGACATTTCTCTGGCACTTTGACGTGGATTTTGTTCAACAGTTGCTTTCAATTGTTCATTGTCAAGACTGCATGACCATTCTCTACCTTCTTCATCTTCAAAGCTCTCATCACCACTACAGAATTTCTGAAACCACCTTTGTACTGTGCGATCATTTGTGGACCCCTCTCCCCATGCTCTGTTGATATTGGCAGCAGTTTGGGAGGCATTGTGCCCCTAAGCTTGAACTCATGTAAGAAAAATAAGTGAAGGTCCTTTTTTGTCATGTTTATAATTAAGGGCGCCTCTGCTTCAAGAATGTTTTCTGTGTGAAATAAGCAGAAAATTATTAAAGAGCATATATCAATTATTAAGTATGTCAAAATTTACCTAAAATATAATTAAAATAGTGAGAATTTACAAAAAAACAAAAGATGAAGACAGGTGTGTAAACAACAAACAGATGTATTAGTTTAACGGTCGGGAAGTGAGAAAGTCTTTTACGTTTCGAGCCTACGCTCTTCGACAGAAAGGAACACAGAAAGAAACAGGGAGAGAAAATGGAAAAAAAGGTTTAGTGGCTAGTAATCTATCATGGTGAATTAAAATAATTAAAATACTATAATGAAATTGCATTGCAAAACACAACACTTAGAGCGGCCATTATTTTTGGAACAATCTAACAGTAGTAATAGTAGTAGTAGCAGCAGTGGTAATGCTGTTTATCTTAACACGATATCACCATGTCGTGCACACATGGTTGCAATGCGTGTGTCTGGTGCACCCTTATCAGACGAGTAGTCATGATGGGTGTATTGGGCTTTGTATATTTGTACCCCAGTGTCACTTTGATGGCATGTGCTGCTCTCTCACTCAGTAGTAATTACGATTTCAAATTCTGGTGCCAGGCCAGCAGTTTTGGGGGGAGGGGATAGGTTGATTAGATTGACCCCCATGCTTGACCAGTATGTATTTTATTGACCCCAAAAGGATGAAAGGCAAAGTTGACCTCGGTAGAATTTAAATCTACAGGGACGAAATGCTACAATGCATTTTGGCCAGCATACCATCTTAATATTAATAATGGTTTCAAATTCTGGTGAAATTTCTGGGGAGGGGGATGAATCGATTCCTTTGGCCCCAGTGTTCAACTGGTATTTATTTTGCCAAGTGCACCTGTGCTGGTGGCATGTAAAAAGCAAATCAACCTTTGAACGTTGGGCCTCATGGAGGTAAAATGGCTGAGTACCTTTTGCGCATTGGGCCTGACAGAAACAAAGTGACCGAGTTCCTTTTGAGCATTGGACCTCATCGAGGAAAAGTGGCTGTGTTCCTTTTGAGTGTTGGGCCTCACAGAGGCGAGGTGGCTGAGTTCCTCTTGAACATTGTGCCTCATGGAGGCAAAGTGGCCTAGCTCCTTTCAAGTGTTGGGCCTCACGGAGGCAATGACCAAAACCTTTGGCATTTTGTCATACTTGAGAAGAAGACCCATCAAGCCAAGTAAAATCGCAGTCATGACAGATACTGTTGTCATGCAATTGGCAGCCCATGTCGGTGACACATAAAAGCACTCGTTACACTCTCAGAGTGGTTGGCATTAGGAAGGGCATCCAGCCATAGAAAACCATGCCAAATCAGACTGGAGTTTGGTGCAGCCTTCCAGCTTGCCAGCCCAGGTCAAACCACCCAACCTATGCCAGCAAGGACAGTGGACGTTAAATGATGTTGATGACCATGGAAAGTTAAAAGGCAAAGTCAACCATGATGGGTTTTGCCTTCCAAACATGATGAATTGAGAGAAATACTGCAAAGTATTTTGTCTGATGTTTGAACTATTCTGCCAGTGTCTTGTCTTTATAATGATAATAATAATAATCATTCTTTCTACTATAGGCACAAGGCTTGGAATTTGAGGGGAGGGGGATAGTCAATCACATCGACCCCAGTGCGTAACTGGTACTTAATTTACCTACCCTGAAAGGATGAAAGGCAAAGTCAACCTTGGCAGAATTTGAACTCAGAACATAGTGACGGATGAAATACTGCTAAGCATTTCGTCCAGTGTTCTAATGATTCTGCCAGCACACCACTATAATAAGAATAATGCTACTGAAACCAATTTTTAAAATAATGTAAGATATTGTATTCTCAGAAGGGTCAAAGCTCCACCAAATAATTCCAACAATGTTAGACATTCTGGTTAAAACTGACCCTAGGTTAAAGGGTCAAATTTTAGTACGGACACAAGGTCATTAAATGCAGGGGAGGGAGTAAGTGGATTACATCAATGCCAGAGGAATTTGAAATCTGAACATAAAAATAGATGAAATGCTTAGCAGAATTTCGTCAAGCTTGCTAACAATTCTGCCTTTTGAATTCGCCTTTCATTCTTGTGGGGGTCGATAAATTAAGTACCTGTCAAGTACTGGGGTCAATGTGATCGTCTATCCCCCTCCCCACCAATTCCAGGTCTTGTGTCTATAGTAAAATGTATTATTATTATTGATTGATACAAGTGTGAAGATAGAACACCCAAGAGAAATCAGCATTGCTTGGAACTGCAAGAATTCTTGGCAGGGTTCTTGAAGCATGACCAGTAAAACAAGTGTCACCTCAGTTTGCTTGCTGTGGACAGCTGACACTTTCCATCATAACCAACAAAATAAGCTGAGATTACAATATCTTACATTATTTTAAAAATTGGTTTCAATAGCATGATTCTTATAGCGGCCAGCTGGCAGAATCGTTAGCAGTATTTCATCTATTTTTATGTTCTGATTTCATATTCTTCTGGCATTGATGTAATCCATTTACTCCCTTCCCTACATTTATTGGTCTTGTGTCTGTACCAAAATTTGAAACTTATTATTTTATTGTAGAAAGAATTTTTAAGACTGACAAGGGAAATAACTCTGAATTCTTAGCTGAACAAATTTGCACTTTTATTTTGATTAAACTACCAGCGTTTTCAGAGCACAGCCTTTGAACGCTGTTCATCTGCTTTAGCATCTGTGACCGACACCCACTCCCACTCTGTTTGTTGTTTTACTCTTCTTTCTCCTAGAATGACCGATGAGACACGCATTGTATTTCATTATAGGTAAGATATAATCTGTATGTCGTTGGGAAAGCAGAAAATATGGACACAAAACTCATCTCCCCTCAACCCATGCTTAATTTCAATTGAGTTCTTTATTTTGAATATTTGCTATTTTGAGTTATGTCACTTGCTGTGATTAAACTTAAGCAAGGGAAGAGATGGAGTCCCTATGTGACATAATTATGTGTGGGAAAACACTGACATCCAGAAAAGGTCTCAATAAAAAGAATCAAGTTAGAAATCCGTTTTGTTTTCTGAATGGAAGTTTCTTCCACTCAAAAGCTGAGTAGAAATATTTGAGTGAAAGATTCTTATCTCAACATTCATCCTTGACAAACATTAAATGTAACGAGATCCTAACGAATGCATGAAATTACTTACACCACAAGAGTCTTTGCCACCATTAATGTAGCCACCACACAACATGCCGGCACTGAATCCAAAAGCATATTTTTCACACATTGTATTGTTCCATATTGGAATTCTGACTTTATGGAGGTATCTCTGGACATTACCAGCTTCTGAGAGAGAAAAATAAAAATTCATTGTGTAATTTTATTTTATTTAGCAATAATGATTGATATAAACAAATATAAATTCTAACCAAAGCTGGCAGTTCTCTGAGTGGTCAATGAACATGGTTTCAGGGTCAGCAGCTAATGAAGTTTAATGATGCAGTAACACGTGTCATATGGCTTATGATATGATGATGTGCTTTTCACATTATCCAGAAGGAGAATTCCTCTCACAAAATAGTTTGGAATCAATGTACACACCTGTATTTTAATCAATCCCGGCTTTGTGTGCCCTTAATTCTATCTTAACACTTTCACAAACCAGCAAATTATTTGCTACTTAAAGAGCCAGCCTGGTGGGGAGGGAGGGCTGTTGGGGTCCCCAGCAGGACAGAAACAACAATGGCCAAAAGAACTGGCAACACCAGCACCTGTCTCACAATAACGTGTGCACTGAGAAATTCTAGGTTAGTCTCTGGCATTCTGTATGAGTGCTGATGGTAGTAAGACGTTCTTTAGCTTCTGTTAAAGGATGCCATCTCTGAAAGAAAGCGTTACTGCGTTCTTAGCTACACTGGTGTTTGTACTGGATGGCTTGCCTGGGTTTGGCAATCAAACAGGAAGAAGGGTATCTTCAAGTATAAACTTTCATTATCTGAGAGTTATGTATGTAGAGGGAGTTAACCCCATCAGTAAACTGGGTTAGAAGAGACCTCTGGGCCCATTGAGTCTCTTCATCCTGAACAGAGGCTCAAGATGCAAGGAAGGGGTGCTGTTTGAGGTCCTTGACTTTCAACTGCAACAATGAGAAGAATCATTCATTTACTGTTGTTTCCAGCATTGAGACTTTCCACCTTGAGGTGCCTACTTGGAACTAGTTGAACTCAGAATAGAGGGTGTTGGTCATATTACAGTGCAGCTGACAATATCTGATCTTCCAGTTCCTTAGCTCCTTGTCTGGTATTCTTTGAGCTCATCCATCCATAGATCCCATCAACATAAACAACAACAACCATCATCATCATCATCAACAGGCAAGTAAATATAATGTAGCTCACCTGCATCTTTTCCCCATCCAGTAACGAAACAGTTTTCAGTGTTTGAGAGGGGAAATTCCATGACAGGGAGACACACTGGATTGATGCATGTCGACAGCAAGATTTTTTCCGACAGAGTTAGAACTGCAATGTCACTGACTGAAACCAAAAGAAATTGAGACATTCGTGGTCAACAGAGAGACAGAGAGAAAGGCCAAGGACGCAGACAGACTGAAAGGTTCATGACAGACTGGCAGATAGAAAGGTTCATGACAGACTACTTTCTCAGATGAACGACACACACAAAGCACATTCAGTTCTGACATACCACCTCCACAGATGTGCCCTGTTTCTATTACTAGCAACTCGTAGCAGTTGTCAACAATTACATGTAGTGAAGAATATTGTATACCAAAGGCAAATGAAAGTACAGTAAATAAATCATTTTAACTATGAATCGATGTCATTTATTTGTTTACTTCAAAGGCAATCACATACCTGTCGCATTTGTTCACCTTAACACATACTGATACACACTTAACTACATTGATGCGAGCAGATGGCTTCCAGAGGAGAAGAGTAGCCATCTGCTCGTGATACCAGAGGGTGCACACTCTCCTACCCTGATGTAATCTCCAGGGATACAGGCATTCAGCAACAGGACCTCCGTAATGCTATGATGGACCATGAAGTCTGGTATAATTCCATTGTCTCAACCACGGTCGAACAATGAAGATGATGACAGTGATGCTGTCTGAGATACATTTAGTCATTCCAGAACTATTTTACCAAAGTGATTGAGTTTAGCTGGTTTAGAACTTATGTATATTATATATTGTGCCTACACACACACAGGAACAAAAAGTTCTTGGCAATATATAGTGGAGCATATTAGTAATTATTTTATGAAACATCTTAACGAACATTTTGATAACACCTCATTATGTCAAACATTGTACTGCCACCTTATCACCTCCTGGTTCACTAGACCTCAAGCCATTGGACAATTACGTACAGGATGTAGTTAAGAGGGAGGTCAATCAACCTCCCCGCCCACCTCATAACATCATACAACTGCTCAAGTCCAGTGTAACCATCACTATGTCCAAAATTGATAAAGATATCATTGTGTGTCAGCACTTGCAACACTATTGAAACAGCTGTTGGTGCTAACAGTGGATTCATTGAAAAGGTGTGATAAAAGGATTCTTAAAATAGGTACAAATAACTTGCTTTTAAATACAGTTTTCTTTGATGGACTATACATTATTTTCTAAATTCACACAATGTTGCATTCTCTGTCTGTCTCTCTCTACATACACACACATATATAATTCCAATAATGAGCCAATAATTCAGGAGTGAATATTTGTGAAGATATTATTAACTCTGTTATTATCTAGGGTAATATAAATAAATTGATTATAACAGAATTAATAATATAGGCGATTGCAAGCCCAAAAAGCATTAAATAGTTGAAGGATTAAAATTTATATCAATCAAAGAACATACTGAGTATGTTTACCTGCTGGAAATAACAGTCAAAACTCATATTTAAACTGCTGAAAAAATAACACTGATAATAACTACAGAAATCAACCATTCGCTTTATATTTTCTAGAAAATATATTAGCTGGATGCTATACAGGTATGTTGAATGATTTTCTTGACCCGTTTGTCTTTGGACAGTTGATTTCTGTAGTTATTATCAGTGTTATTTTTTCAGCAGTTTGAATAAGAGTTTTGACTGTTATTTCCAGCATGTACATATACTCAGTATGCCCTTTGATTAATACACACACACACATACGTATAATTGTGCTGTAACATAATGAACAGGTGTTTTAAACTTGCCATGAAATGTTTTAAAGTGTAGTCTGTTATGTTACTGTGCAATTTATGAGTGTGCATGTCATCATCATCGTTTAACGTCCACTTTCCATGCTGGCATGGGTTGGACGGATTGATTGAGGACTGGCAAGCCAGGAAACTGCACCAGGCTCCAATCTGATCTGGCAAAGTTTCTACAGCTGGATGCCCTTCCTAATGCCAACCACTCAGAGAGTGTAGTGGTTGCTTTTTATGTGCCACTGGCATGGGGATTAGTCAGGCTGCACTGGCATCAACCACGCTCGACTGGTGCTTTTTACGTGCATATATATATAAAGAAATCGAAATCGATAAAAAATCAATGGAAATTGCAGTTGTGATACTAGTGCCGGTGGCACATAAAAAGCACCAACCGATTGTGGCTGTTGCCAGCCTCGCCTGGCACCTGTGCTGGAGGCACGTAAAAAGCACCCACTACACTCATGGAGTGGTTGGCGTTAGGAAGGGCATCCAGCTGTAGAAACACTGCCAGATCAGACTGGGCCTGGTGCAGCCTCCTGGCTTCCCAGACCCCAGTCGAACCGTCCAACCCATGCCAGCATGGAAAGCAGACATTAAACGATGATGATGATATATATATATATATATATATATGGCAGGTTTGTTTTTTTCAGTTTCCATCTACAAGGCTTTGGTATAACTGGAGCAATAGAAGACACTTTCCCAGGGTGTTTTGCAGTATGGCTAGACCCTAAACTGTGTGACTGAGGAGCAAACTTTGTTACCACACACCCATATTTGCACTTTACATTTAATAACACTATAGCCAAGTATTTACACTTCTAGAACCTTCTGAGACACAAGGGTAGAGATTATAAAAAGAGAACTGTAACAAAATAACTTACCTATATGATACTGGCGGTCCTTATAGGAGGGGTTGATTTTCACTGCTGATACATAGACCCTTCTTATAAACTCTTTGTCGTTTGTTCCCAGTGACACAAATATTTCACCTGGTTGTCTGTTCTCTCTGAGACATAATGGCAAATAAGTTTACTAATAATATTTTATTATTAAAATTTTATTAAAATATTTTTATATATTCTGTGAAGTGGCAGAACCATTGGTATGCTGGACAAAATATTTAGTGCCATTCTTTTGGTCTCTATGTTCTGAGTTCAAATTCTATGAAGGCTGACTCCACCTTTCTTCTCAAGGTCAATAAAATAAGTACCAGTTGAGCACTGGGACCAGTTTAATTGGATAGCCTCCTCCCTCAACATTTCTGGCCTCGTGCCTTTAGTCAAAATACATTATTATTATTATTATTATTATTATGAAGAATTTGTCAAACTGACAGAATCCCTTCCACAGCAGACAAAATTCTTAGCAGCATTTATTTGGATTTTTTTCTTTTCTAACTTAGGTTCAACATTGACGATTATGAAGGAAGGGATTTAATTTATACCATTGACCCCAACACTTGATTGGAACTTTATTTTATGAACCTTTAAAAGGAGGAAAGGTGAAGTTGACCATGGCAGGATTTGAACTCGGATTGTAAAGATTCAGAACAAGTAGTATAGACCATTTTGTTTGGCATTCTAATGATTCAGTTGCTCCACCAATTATTTCTCATATTTGATAATGAATGTTTTCCCGTTTATTAATAATGTTTGTTTCTAGTACAGGCACAAATCTGAAATTTGGTGGGAGACCCCGAGTTGATGAAATCAACCCTAGTACTTTATTCTATTGGTACTTGACTGTTATTGTACTTTATTTTACTAACCATGAAGAAATGAAAGGCAAAAAATAATTTGGATGGAGTGTGTACTCGGCTATTTGTTTTTGTCAAAGCCATCTTGTAGAAGAGGAAAACTATTTGATCATCTTTTCTGAAGAAAAAGTTGGTGGGTGGAGTCAGCAGGCTTCACGCCCACAGGTAATAACAACTGTTAAAACTATTACCTGTAATAACAGCTGTACAACCCAAATCTATAAACTAGCAATTCATGAGCTGGTGAAGAACCTATGTAGTCATTCAACTTGCTAGAAATAACAGCTTTCTGTCATCTAAAAATAAAGGAACCACAGAGTTGGTGATATAGTCCCAGAAAATAATACTGAATGGTCATAGTAGGAAGGTCTTTGGTCATAGATCTACTTAATCAGCTGTGATTTACAAGTATTGGATGGAAGCTTGGAAGTCATTTTATTAATCATCACATCTCAGGTACATCTTCATCAATTGCACTGCTAAGTCCTTCAAAATGATTTCAAACTGGTTGCTAAGGTGTTTTAGAAAATATCCGTCAGACTAGCATGTAGGTTTTACATTAAAAGAAAAAAAAAAAAAGAAAAACATGTTCTTTAAAGCTATCATCATCATCGTTTAGCGTCCGTTTTCCATGCTAGCATGGGTTGGACGGTTCAACTGGGGTCTGTGAAGCCGGAAGGCTTCATCAGGCCTAGTCAGATCTGGCAGTGTTTCTACGGCTGGATACCCTTCCTAACGCCAACCACTCCGTGAGTGTAGTGGGTGCTTTTTACGTGCCACCCGCACAGGTGCCAGACAGAGCTGGCAAACGGCCACGAACGGATGGTGCTTTTTATGTGCCACCGGCACGGGGGCGAGGCGAGACTGGCAACGGACACGAACGGATGGTGCTTTTTACGTGCCACCGGCACGAGCCCAGTCGGGGCGGTGCTGGCAACGGTCACGAACGGATGGTTCTCTTACATGCCACCGGCACAGGTAAGACTTCAAAATATATTCCTTTTGAATTCCTCAACCTATATCTTTAAAATCAAGAGAAGACAGTTGAAGAAATGAAGACAGTGGGAAACATTCAAGAATTTCGACTTAGACAATTGTCAAAGAAAACTGAATGCAGTGCAGTTTTCTTTCTCAATTGCATACACACACACAATTGATGCATAAATACCAAAGAATAAATCCATGGTAATCAAGTACTCAACAACAGGACATTAAACTCCAGCATGTTTAATCCTTTAGCATTTAATCCGGCCATATCTGGCCAAAATATTCTACTTATTTTATGAGAAAACTGACCAGATCCAACATCTCCCACCTACCCTACAATGGCATTCTAAAAATATACAAATACACACTTGAAATCTTGGAGCTACAAGATAATGCATGATTAGTTCTAAACAATGGGAATAAATAACTGGGAAGATAGTTTTTGTATGTGGCAAATGCACAGGGGCAATAAACACTGAAAATGTGCAGAAAACAGCTTCTAGAGAGAAAAACTAGAAGTAGTTGATAGCTTCCGTTACCTAGGTGACCAAGTCAGTGGTGGGGGTTGACACTCTGAGAGTGTAGCTGCTAGAATAAGAATAGCCTGGGCAAAGTTCAGAGAGCTCCTACATCTGCTGGTGACAAAGAGCCTCTCGCTCAGAGTAAAAGGTAGACTGTATGATGCATGTGTGTGAACAGCCATGCTACATGGCAGTGAAACATGGGCTGTGACTGCTGAGGACATGCGTAATCTCACAAGGAATGAAGCCAGTATGCTGCACTGGGTGTGTAATGTCAGTGTGCATAAAAGACAGACTGTAAGTGCCCTGAGAGAAAAGTTGGACTTAAGAGGCATCAGATGTGGTGTGCAAGAGAGATGACAATACTGGTATGGTCAGGTGTTGTGTTTGGATGAAGACAGCTGTGTGAAAAAGTGTCACACCCTAACAGTGGAGGGAACCTGTGGAAGAAGTAGACCCAAGAAAACCTGGGGTGAAGTGGTGAAACATGACTTTTGAACATTGGGCCTCACCAAGACGATGACAAGTGACCGAGACCTTTGGAGATATGCTGTGCTTGAAAAGACCCGACAAGCCAAGTGAGACTGTAACCGTGTCCTGTGCCAGTGAGCATAACCAGCCCATTTAAGAGTACCCTTCAATCATTGGGTAATAAACTGCGCTTGTGAAGACCTGTTGAAACAAGTGAAATCATTGTCATGGCTGATGACTACCGCTTGATTGGCACCCATACCAGTGGCACATAAAAAGCACCATTTGAGCATGGTCAATGCCAGTTTTGTCGGTATGTACAGAGAAGTCCCATAGAATCGACACATTTTCTCCCTCAGTCACAGCTTCAGGATGGTGTTTATACCATTTGTCAGCGGTTTTGATTTTATAATGCCAACATATTGTCCAGTGTAAATACTGGCCGACTCTGTCATGTCTTGCTTTATATTCTACAGGTGCTAAGACTCTACACCCTGAGATTAGGTGGTCAATAGTTTCAATCTCATTGTTACAGAATCGGCATTTTGGGTCAGCTCCATTTTTCATCACATTGGCTTGGTAGTTCCGGGTTAATAAGCTTCACTTTCCGCTTTTAGCCCTGAGCTTTGTAACCATTGGTGCGTGTGTTTCTGGTCGACATCTGCTTGTTTGCTACGGGCCACATATTTGCCATGCAGAGGTTTCTGTTCCATCTGCTAGCTAATTTTTCATGTGCTTTTGTCTTTGCAATTACTTTTATTTTCTTTGCAGCAGCAGTTGGCGCATTTCCTTCAACCTGATCAATCTGGTAGGTATCTAAGAGATCAGTAGCAAAATTTTTGCTTTCTTTGAGAATAGAGTGAAGTTTTTTTGGTCTTTCATGTTTTTCAACAAGTTTTAGCATCCAATCGTTGGTTGCTTCAAGGTATTTGGCCAGTCTGTTTGTGGTGGTTTTGTATGTAAGTTCAAGCTGGATCAAACCTCGATCTCCCTGAGCTCTGGGAAGGTAAAGACGATCCACATCTGCCTTTGGATGGTGCATCTTATTACAAGTCACTAGCTTGCGGATTTTTCTGTCAATTTTCATTATTTCACTTGTTAAGCACATAAAGAACAACTGGGACTGCTAAGGAATTTATGGCTAACACCTTATTATATGCATTCAGCTCAGACTTCAGGACTGCTCGAACTCTTCTATAACATTCCTTCCTAACCTTCTCTTTCATGCTTGCATGCTGGATACCAAAGCTTTCATTTATTCTTAGGTATTTATAGGTTTGTTCCTGCTCAAGTTCCTTTATTACTGTTTCAACATCTAATTTGATTGAACTTGACTTTACCAATTTCCCTTTCTTAAAAGTGGCTTTGGCACACTTTTCAAGGCCAAACTCCATCCTGATATCATCACTGAATCCTTTCACAGTATGTAGTAGTTCTTTAAGCTCTTCATCATTTTTGCCATATAGCTTTAAATCATCCATATAAAATAGATGGCTTATTTTACTGTTGTCAATTTTGTAGCCATACCCTGTTCTATTCAGTTCACTTGAGAGTGGTATTAGTGCTATGCAGAAAATTAGTGGTGAAAATGCCACAGTTTATGCTAATATTGTTTGAGCGCAATACTCCATTAGAATGATATAATTGGAGCTTTGTGTTCCATAGTGACATATTATACTTTAAAAAATCTGATATCACAGGAGAAATTTTGAAAATATCCAACGATTTCAGAATCCACAAATACGGTATGCTGTCAAAGGCTTTTTTTATAATCAATCCATGAAGAGCTGAGATTTCTGCGCTTGTCATGGCAGTTCTCAAGGATCATGCAATGAATTAGGAGCTGATCTTTGCATCCGTATGAGCCTCATCTGCATCCTTTTTGTTTAGTGGGAAAGAGGTTATTCTCTTCCATAAACGTATGTTTTCTCCACTAGAATAGATGTCAAGATCTTATAGGTAGTAGATAAACATGTTATAGGCCGATAGTTTTTTGGGTCTTTCGTTTTGTTATTTTTGGGGAGGAGGTAAGTAATACCATTTGCCATCCAATGTTGTGTTTTTTTCGGGTCTTTCATAATACTATTAAATAGTATTACTAACATTTTGTGTGCGGACGAGAGTGATGAGAGCCAGAAATTTGGTACTCTATCAATACCAGGGGATTTCCACTTATGAGCCTTCGTTAGTGCCCTCCTTAGGTTGGCGATTGAGATGTCTTCCCATACCTGTCCTTGTAGATTTTTTGTAGGCATCTTGGGTGCGTTTGATCAACTCTGCATTTTCATTGTATGTTTTCTCATCACTCCAGATCTCTTTCCAAAAGTTTTCAACTTCTTCCATTACGGCTGGATTCTCAATGGTTATTTTTTTCTTTCCCTATTTCCCTGTAAAATGATTTGGCATTGGATTTGAACATCTTATTTTGCTTGTAGCATTTGATTCTTTTCTCAAACCTGCGTATTCTGTGAGCTTTTGCTTGAACTTTTTGTTTAAGTGTTTCTTTCACTGACATTAGTTCTTCTCTTGTTGAGCGTCCATATTTTCTTATAATCTTCCTGCCTTTTCTTGATCTTACATCATTTCCAGAGATTAGCTCAGTTAATATTGATATCTCCCTTCGCAATGATTCAATTTCAGTTTCAATTCTACTCCTCCAGTTTGATTTTTTTTTTGAATTTGGTACTTTTATTATTATTATTATATTATTATTATTATAATCATCATCATTGTTATTATTCATGTACACAAACAAATTCATATCCTACGAAACAGTGGTTCCCAACCTGTGGTCCATGAACCCCTGGTGGTCTGCAAAGGTAGTACTGAGGGTCCATGAGCATGTTAAGCTGACAGACCTTTCAATATCCTGGGGTCCGTGGGAAAACTCATTTAAATAAAAGGGATCCTTGGTAGTGAAAAGGTTGGGACCTACAGTTCTAGAGCTTAAGTTATTTATTTTCTAAATGAAGTTAATCTATTTTAATTATTTTGGGAAGTGACTGCTCAATCAGCTTTTAGGGTTCATTCAATGGGTTGGTAATCATGAATACTTATAAGGCAATGAGCTGGCAGAATCGTTAGCACACTGGGTAAAATGCTTAGCAGTATTTCGTCTCCTGTTACATTCTGAGTTCAAATTCCACCGAGGTCAACTTTGCCTTTCATCTTTTCAGGGTCAATAAATTAAGTACCAGTCAAGTACTGGGGTTGATCTAATTGACTGCCCCCTCCACCAAAATTTCGGGCCTTGTGCCTAGAGTAGAAAAGCCTCCTGAATACTTATAAACTACTGCATTGTTCTAAATGCTCAAAACTGTCGGCTGGTGGATTCTGTGAAACTCTGAGTAACATTTTTTGCAAAGTCTTTCCAGCTTCAAGAGTATTATTGTTTTACACAGGTGTGCTCACACGTGTGTGTGTGTGCATAGGTATGGTGATGTAAACCGAAAAGTAGAATTCAAAACAAGAGCATATGTATTTATTATTATTATTATTATTGTTGTTGTATTAAGGAATGGTCATTTTGCCAGTTTAGCCAATAAAAACACATGCACTATATATTTGGTGTTACTTTGCTTCAGCGTTATTTATTTTTTACATTAATCTTATTTTTATTGGCTAAACTGGCAAAATGACCATTCCTAAATACAACATCTGTTTTGACATACAATTTCAAATCAAAAATCTTGCCAAACAAATATATAAGCGTAAATTATTATTAATAATAATCAGTAGAAGTTACAGAGTGGCTCAAGAACCAATAGTTTTGTGCATTGGCATTTACCATTTTGCTAAGTGCCAATGCACAAAACTCTTGGCTCTTGGGTGCCACTCTGTAACTTCTGCTGATTATTAATAAAAAACATATGCACACACACACAAACACACACATAAAGTAATTTAATTTACTTACACACAATGGGCAGCTGTAATTATATGCCGGTTATCAATTAAAGATCCTCCACATATTTGATTCCTACTTTTGATAAAAGCCATCCATGGAAATTCACAGTCTTTTGCTTCTCTTCCTCCAATTATGTACGCCATAATGTTGGATGAGAAATTTGGACTTTCTCTTCTGATCCCACATATTTTGTCTGTTGAAGAATAAAGATGGCGAATAAGTTGTCTTTGTTAGATTCAAGGGGATCTAAATCTATGGAACTGATGTTGTTTATCTCAAAGTCAACAGAGAAAAAAAGGAAGAGAACAGAAGATTGGCTAAAGATGATTTCTTGTAACTCTCAAAGAAGAACAGAAAACTAAAATATAACATAAATCAATACAGAACATTTCGCATCAGTTCTTCAATATGACAATCAAAGGTTTTTAAGCAACTTTCAATGAAATATCCCTGTGGAAAGAATGGTTGTTTTATAATCCAAGCCTTTAGCAAAAAGGACCTTTAACTCTTGCAGAAATCAGAAACCAGTGATAGATTGGTTTTGGAATACTACCCACAAATCCTATCAACATTAAATTAGTGTTAGTACAAGATATAGACATAGCTTCTTAGGGGAAGGCATGGCTATAGGGACACTTTCCTTTCAACAATTGCCTTCCTGCTCCCAACCTCACCATTGGTCATGATATCCTAAACATCGAGAGATAATGTAGAGCAGCGAGGAAACCCTTTTGTCTTGTAGGGTACAAAGCAACATCAGTACTGCTAGGATAAAATACCACCAGTACATTCTTAAGGAATGAAGCCAGTATAATCCAATTGATGTGTAATGTCAGTGTGCATGTATGACAGAGTGTAAGTACCTTGAGAGAAAAGTTGGATCTAAGAAGCATCAGATGTGGTGAGCAAGAGAGACAACTGCACTGGTATGGTCATGTGGTGGGAATGGATGAGGATAGCTGTGTAAAAAAGTGTCCACACCCTAGCGGTTGAGGGAACCTGTAGAAGAGGTAGACCCCAGGATAACATGGGATGAGATGGTGAAGCACAACCTTTGAGCATTAGGCCTCACCGAGGTAATGACTAGTGACCGACACCTTTGGAAATATGCTGTGCTTGAGAAGACCCGGCAAGCCAAATGAGACCATAACCTGTGGCCTATGCCAGGGGTGTAACCAGCCCACTTATGCACACCTTTCCTTCCTTGGACACTAAACTCTGCTTGCGAAGACCTGTTGAGGCAAGTGAAATCGAAATCAAATTTGATGACTGGCATCCATGCTAGTGGAGCACTAAGAGCACCATCTGAGCGTGACCATTGCCAGAGCAGCTGACTAGCATCTGTGCCAGCGGCATGTAAAAAGCACCATTCGAGTGTGATTGTTACCAGCGTTGCCTCACTGGCACTTGTGCTGGTGGCATGTGAAACAAACATTCGAGCAAGGTTGTTGCCAGTGCCACTGGACTGGCTCCTGTGCAGGTGGCATGTAGAAAACACCATTTGAGCATGGCCATTGCCAGTACCGCCTGACTGGCCCTCGTGCTGGTGGCACGTAAAAGCACCCACTACACTCTCAGAGTGGTTGGCATCCAGCTGTAGAAACTCTGCCAGAACAGATTGGAGCCTGGTGCAGCCATCTGGTTTGCCAGTCCTCAGTCAAATCGTCCAACCCATGCTAGCATGGAAAGCGGATGTTAAACGATGATGATGATGATGAATGGCAAAGGAGTAGAAATATCCTGAGGTTGAGAAGACTTTAATTTTGATAAACCTTTCAAATCTTGTTGCCCACGAAAGAAGCATGCAACAGACTCTGTGTAGTGGATGATGTTGGGAAGGGCATCCAGCCATAGAAACCATGTGAAAATAAGACATACATGTGAGGCATGGTTTGTTGGTGCAACTGGGTGGGGTGGGGGGCACTAACTCTGAATAACAACTGACCTGGTCTGGGACAAGCCACCTAACCCATACCCGCATGGGAAGTGGAAGTGAAAATTATAATGGTGATGATATATAAACGATGACTTACTTATTGGGTTGCCACACTTACATGCATAACTAATGGCATTGAAGGAGTTGTAGAAGCATAAATAATAGAACTGGTGTTCAGTTTGGTAAATTCTGTAAAAGTGTTCAGTCAATTGTTTCACAACTGGACAACTTATGGAATCAAAGGCACAGCAATCTGAAAAAGAAGGGAAAAAAATTCTTGTAAACACAAATAATGCATCATTTTGCTGTCTGTCGGTCTGCCTGTCTCTCTCTCTATCTCTCTCACTTTTTCTTCTTTGTGAGTGTGTGGTTGAGAAGCTTTGTAAGCATATGGTTCCAGGTTCTGTCCCACTCCATGGCACCTTGGATAAGAACCTTCTGCTATAGTCCTGGGCCAACTAAAGCCTTGTGAGTGGATTTAGTGGATAGAAATTGAAAGAAGCCCATCATGTATGTATACACATACATACATTCACATATATATATAGGGAGAGTTTACAAAAAAAAAAACAAAAGACGAAGACAGGTGGTGTACAAAACAAACGGATGTATTAGTATAACGCTCAGGAATAGAAAAAGTCTTTTATGTTTTGAACCTACGCTCTTCTACAGAAAGGGACACAGAAAAAAAAACAAGAAGAGAAACAAGGAGAGAAAAATGTGTGTAGTGGCTACCGATCTATCATGCCGACTGATATATATATATATATGTAGAGAGAGAGAGAGAGAGAGAGAGAGAGAGAGAAACACATGATGTCTATATCATATTTAAATGTATGTGTAACGGGAACTCGTTGCTTCTTACACTTTTGGGGTGCAACTCAGGTGCAACACAATTTCCGTTCTTTAATTTCCAGAATCCACCAGTCAAGGAACACGAACGCAACCTTAAAAATATATATATTCTTTATTTTCTTATCCACAGAAAGAAGTAAGGTGGTATATTGGTATCCACTTGGTTCTGGTGTGGCAAGGCTGAACTTTAACACTTGTAAGAATCTTACAACAAGTTCAGCAGCAAAACAGAGCAGGTCAAATCTTAGCGTCCAGAGACAGCGGAGAAAATAGGTCTGCTACAATCTCGTATGAAGGCGTTCTCCTACTATCCGTGTCTCTCTGTGTCCTTGTTAAGGGAACGCTGTCCCTCGCCTATCAGCTAATGCCACATCAGCAATTCCTTCTTCAGTCTTCGCGCATGTCTGAGAGGGCACTTCCCTTCTGCCTTTCCAGAAGGCTCCAACCCCGCACACGCACACTGAAGAAGGACGTTCCGCACCCGCACACTGAAAATGACGTTGCGCGCGCGCACTGTTGTATAACGTCACTACATATGCAACGTATGAGCGAGCTTGAACCTTGCCATCATGGGATGGTTGTGAATGAACATCATCATTGTTTCTTTCCCATCCATGAAAAACATGTCTGACCATTGGGAAATATTACTTTGTTTGGAAACAGGCGATGGTTGGCAGCAGGAAGGGAGTGGGAAAAATCTGCCTCTACGAATTTCATCTGACCTCTGCAAGCATGGAAAAATGGGCATTAAATGATGATGATGATGATGATGAAGGAGCATAGTCTGAAATGTTGAACTCCATTCTTTTCTCTCTCCTTTCAACGTAATAAAGTACATTGAAAGGAGGAAGAAAACCTTCACATGTACATATATGAACATACATACATGCATACATACACACACACACAGACATACACTGCTATTCATGTTTGCACACATACATACATATATACTTACATGCATTTATCGGTTATTGCCGTTGTTTACCCTTCCCTTTCAGTGTAGTTTGTTTTACTTCGCCCCCCCCCACCCACCATCACGCCATTTTTATATGTACAAAGTTCGAATGATCGCCCGTCCTTCTTTAAACAATAAATCCATCTGCACTAAACAGTGAACAGTAGACAGCCGACAGTCAGGTCAGGTTTAATTATGTAAGAAACCATTGTTAAGCAGAAAGTAAATAGGATTTATGGCTCGACATAGATCTAGCCTGAAGCTGTCTGCTTCCCTATAATTAGGGGCCGACACAATGGGTAATAACAATAGTTGGGAGGAGGAAAAGTCATTTTAGATCTTATAGAACGTTTTTTTTTTTTATTGTTCATTGTAATGAATAACATCTCTTGCGATATTTTCTTCCTCCACGAAAACATAACGATGTGTTTACACAAATGAGATGGAGGTGTTTACATTCAAGGCAAGGCAAGGCAAAGTCGACCTCGGCGGAATTTGAACTCAGAACGTAGCGACGGACGAAATACCGCTAAGCATTTCACCCATCATCATTCATCATTGTTCGACCGTGGTCGAGACAATGGAATTTACCATGCTACGCCAGACTTCACGGTCCATCATGGCATTACGGAGGTCCTGTTGCTGGATGCCTGTATCCCTGGAGATTACATCAGGGTAGGAGAGTAAAGACGAATGGGTTCTGTTACCAGCATATAACATAGGCAAATCCAGGGACGATGTGCTGACATTCTATTGTTTTCAGTTTGGCTGTTATTGCAACAATCTGTATTTGTCTGTAGGAATACAGAAATGGAGAATGTTGTGAAGACAGCAGAAGAACTCTGTTCAACGATACGCGAAATGTTGGAGAAAAAAGAAAAATTTAACACCAGTTTGGACAGCAATCTTCGTTGTGGCTAAAGTATGGATGTGATTAAAGATTCATAGCCTCAAATCTATAATCAATTGATTCTGAAACGGTGCGCTACTGGCTGTAGCGAAGAGCGGTGTGAATATTTAGAAAATGTTATCAAAGCTTTAAAGAAATTTATACAAGCAACAGAGTATCTTGGAATAGAATGTTATTCTGTAAGTTAGTTAAGCACAAATGGAAATTGTTGTATGATGCTCGGAAACTAAATAGATGATCACTAGGGGGAAAGGAAGAGGTTTAAGGTGGTGGGAGAGAAGGAGAGATAGAGAGAGAGAGAGAAAGAGAGATAGTGTATTTACGTATGAGAGAGAGAGGGAAAAGTGGATATTTAAAACTGTTTCCATGACACCAAAACTTATTGGAAGTGAGAACTAAAAACCAATACTAGGCAAGAGGGAAACCGGTTTCACCTCACTACTGGAGAAACGGAAGGTTTCTTACCAGTGAATTCCCAACAATATTTTTCTAAGCAGAATTGATAGATATAGCGAAAAAGAAAGAAGTTAAAAGAGGTTTTGCTCAACTTCATTTTTTCGCCTTCTTAACAGAAATCTTACCAGGATGTCATTCTCCTCTTTTATTTTAGGTTTTCTCTGTAAGACAACGTAAATCTGAAAAGCTATGGCGAGATTCATACTCAAAAGATAAAAAAACCCGAAACTAAAAACCAATGCTTTATCCATTCTACGCTCCACTTTCTTCAGAATTCTCTCCATCCTTCTATCAACTTTTTTGCCATTTTCTCCAGGGCCTCACCAATCTTGCCATCAACAACGCTTTCATATAATAAACCAGATTGGATTTCGATACAAATGTTGAAGAGAGGATAATCAATCCTCTTTTGTATGAGAACCTCACATTGCACACTGCACTTGACAAATAAGTAAAAACACTGCAACAGAGTGTACATGGATTGAATGGAAGAATGGAAGTGAGATTCGGCTCAGAAAAGTGCAAGGTAGACTTGAAGAGAGGAAAACTAAGAACACTAATATTGTGTGAGATTAAGAAACAAATAGGGAAGCTAACACAGACCTATAAAGTGTTTAGCAAGACACAGTGTGGTCCCGGGCGTCTTAATAGTATTATGGGCCCCTGACAATGCAATGCACTGGGCCTTATAGTATTTATTTATTGACAGTAAGCTACATAGAACTGGGGCCCCTAAACCAGAGAGGCCCCCACGCAACTGCCAAGTGTGCCCATGCTTTAAGACGATGCTAGTTTAGTCACTAAATAATGCGTAATACACATATATAAAAAGTTAAAAACGAATCTTACAATCACATTTGATTAATGTTTGAAACAAAGAAGGTAACAGACAAAAAGTAAACCTGTCTCAGTGGAGAAAGAGGGAGGGAGAAGGTTGTGTTTAACACGAACACAGAGTAGTAGGATGAGGCTAGAAAGCTATTATAAAATATTAATGCATGACTACAAAATTATCTGGTAAAAAATAACGGACAATTAATATAAATAGCTACAAAATACGAACTTTAAAAAAAAGAAGCTATTTTCTATCTTCAGTAAAACAACGCACATTGTGAAAATATAAAGTCTAAGTTTAAAACGAGGCTACAAAGCGATGGTGAGAAAAGCTCTTCCATGACCATCACCTGGAAAAACTGAAGAGGGTAACAATAGGTGTTGGAAAAGTGCAGTGATGGTTTGAAAAATAAAATATTCAGAGGTGAGACTAGAAGATTCTTGGTTGCAGGACAGGATGAAAGCCTTCACACTCGAAATACCAAAGATATTTTACTGAGCAGAATATAGGCAATAAGTATATAATATCTAATCGTCCGGTCTTAGCCAAGAAAGAATACGTCTGGAGGAATGGCAGTGTTCGGACTTAAACTACTATTCATAACTCTAAAGTCACATGATTTTTAAGTTACTTAGAAATTTAGTTCTGCATTTAAGCATGATATAGTGTAAATGGGTATTTTGTGAATACTTTGAAATATAAACCTTGTATCTTTATTATCACATTACAACATATGATTTTCCAATTTTCAGTCGCATATCAACACTTCAAAACTATAAAGCCACCGACACATTTCCATTTCTTTTCAGATTGTTTCGGAAAATATTCGACTCAATCGTATTCACCGGGATCCAGATTACGTTCCCAGTATGCCTAAAGCTACAAAGCTTTCCGAAACTGAACAAGGGAAGGTTCTTGCACTGAAAGCGGAAGGAATAAGTAACTGGAAGATTGCCAAGAAGACTCGGCGAAGCAGAACGTCAATGGGCAATTTTCTGAAAGATCCTGACGGTTGCATCAAAAAGGGATGAAAGGGCCATTGTCAAAGCTGTGAAGAAGACACGCTGCTTTTCTGTTTTCAAAATCAAGACATCAGTAGGAGGAGGAACCTCGACATCCCCCGTAAGAAGAGTGATTTTGATCCATGGTTACAAGGGCTGGTCCTAGGAATTTTTCGAAGGGAGGGCACAAGGTCAGAAGGGAATACAATCCTAGGAGAAAAGGGCGTGATCCTCAGCTCCCCCTCCCTCTTAGGTCCGTCCCTGGTTACCATCCGAAGAAGCGGCTATGGCGTCCGCTATCGTCTTCTTCTCACAAAGCTGTTAGATTGGAGTTTGCTCAGCAGCATCAGACGTCGGATGGCGAATGGACCAGGGCTTTGTTTTCTGATGAGGAAAAATGGAACTCGGATGGCTCCAACGATTATAAGTATTACTGGACAGATAAATGTATACAAAATTCTACTTATTCCAAGTGGGAGAACAGCAGAGGAGGTCTTATGGTGTGGGGTGCAATATCTGCCAATGGGAAGCTACCACTTGTCATCATGGATGACCGTTTCAATGCTACACAATACATCGACATATTCCAATAGGACAATGCTCCAATTCATAAAACAAGGGCAACTTTGGATTTCCTCCATGCAATTGGGGTTGAAGTCACGCCATGGCCAGCAAGAAGTCCCGATCTTAATCCTTCAGAAAATTCCTGAGGATATCTCCCGAATGTTGTGTATAGCGAAGGCAAGCAGCATTCACCTGTTGATGAACATCAAACGGCAATAAAGAAGGCCTGGGAAGCGCTTCCACCCGATCTGCTGCTGAGATTGATTGGGAGTACGAAATCACGTGTCTTTGAAGCAATTCAGAAAGGTGGTGGTCAGACACACTATTGTTGATGTATTGCACGAGAATATCATTGAAATATCTCATAACTTCCCTGTTTTGCATCATCTTTCCAACATTATTCAACCTGGTGTTATAGTTTTGAACAGGGGCTTTCTGGCTGTGTATGTTTTTTCCACTTATCTAATTTATTTTGGATTTCAATAAATTTGAATATTGCAATGCCTTCTTTTATTCCATTTCCTGTCTAAAGGTGAGTTTCATGAATCTGGGTAGTATAGTTCGCTAGAAGAAAAAAAAAGAAAGAAAAAAAGAAACAGACAGTGCTCTGGCTTTATAGTTTTGAAGAGCGGTTTACATACATTGGTAGATATAGCAGCAGCAGCATAAATAAAGCTAAGATTTTTCGTGGTGATAATGATGATGATGATAATAATAATAATAACCTCCTTATAACAATATAACACAAGAGAATTAATTTAGCAAAGCATGGAAAGTTGGAAGGTTGAGTTAACGTCATGTGGTAAAGCGCTTAGAGAGGTCAGAATCAAGAAGTGATAAACCAGACGGACCGGGAAACGAGGAAGAAGATGACAATTTATGGAGCTTTACAACCTAAAAGTGACGTGCATAGGATACACCTATCACGAGAAGATGGAGGAAGAGCCGTGAGAGGCTGCGAAGATTGCATAAGAAGCGAAGAAAAGTCATGGTTGGTGTATTCGGAACAGTACAGACCCATTACTCATGGGAATTAAATTGGCTGGGATCATAGACACAGAGTCTTGCACCAATAAAGAGGAGTTGAAAAGAAGACTACAAGGTTGATAGACAAAGCGATGCATGGGAAATTCCTAAGACATATGGATAAAGACACTAATTTTGGAAAGATATACAAACATGAGACATGGGCCTGGATGATGGAAGGAGATTTGAAAAAATGAACGGGGCTCTTATTTGTGCTGCTCAAGAGAAAGCATTAAGAACTAACTACATAAAATTCCACATTGATAAAACGATCGAAATCGCCATTGTGCAGAATGTTTGGTAATTTTGAAGAAACTCCAAACCACGTTGTATGTGAATGAAGCTCTTTGGCACAGCAGGAATACAAGAGATGGCATGACAATGTTGATGGAATTGCACATTGGTGGTTTTTATGTGGGAAATTCAACTTGAATGAGCTGACAAGGCCGCTGGCTGTAATGAAAACTGATGTGGTGAAACTGCAACGGGATTTCAATGTGCAATGCAACGATGTGATTGAAGCAGGAAGACCTGGTTTGACCCAGATTGAGAAAGAAGAAAGACATTGTTGGATTATTGACGTCGCTCTCACAGGAGATACCCACGTGGTAGAGAAGGAGAATGGCAAAATGGATAGGCACCAAGATTTAAAGTATGAGTTAGTACGTTTTTGGGAACTGAGGAATATGGAGGTTATACCTATTGTGAGAGGGGAACTTGGAAGCATGACAAACCAATTTCAGAAGTGGTTTGTCAAACTTGGACTTACTATCAAGACTGAGATGCTGCAGAAAACAGAACGACTTAGAAGAGCCAGGATTGTGAGAAGAGTTGAGAGGACCCATGGTCATTACTTATGATGCACACCTGATAAAGAGATATCGAAGTGTGGTATAATGCACCTGAAAAGAGGCAAGGTACAGTCGTCCCTAGCAGGGATAGAATTAATTACCTAATAGAGAACTGATTAAACAAGTTGAAAAGGAAGGCTATATATGCCTTGGCATACTAGGGTTCAACGAAATCAGGAAGAAGGAAATGAAAGAACAACTGAGGATGGAATCTTTCCGAAGACTGAGGTTGGTGTTGAGCTGTTGAGCGAACTTCTTCGTTCCAGAGCTCGCAAGATGGGAGAAGTCCGAAATGTGGTCCTTTGCTATTCGTAAGACCCGCAGAAGAAAAAGCAGGACAACCCCCGACACCGAGAGCATCGACGGATGGATGAATGCGCATCCAGGCTCAGCGGTTGCGTAGGAAGTCAGAGACAAGAAACAGGAAGAAAGAGTGAGGGAGAAAGTTGGGGCAAAAGAGTACAACCGGGGCCGCCACCACACCCTGCCGGAGCCTCGTGGAACTTTTAGGTGTTTTCGCTCAATAAACACACACAACGCCCGGTCTGGGAATCGAAACCACGATCCTCCGACTGCGAGTCCGCTGCCCTAACCACTGGGCCATTGCACCTTTGAGGTTGGTGTTGCGCTCGAAATTGACCGGATCAGTTGCCAGGATTGTATCGAAACAGGGAAACAGCTTAGGGTCGTATGTAAAAATACCGTTCAACCATTGTTGAAACGTGTGAAGAAGTCCGGTGTCATTAAAGCTGATAACTATATAAAGAAAGAAAAACTGAATGAGGAAAAGAACACACGCACACACACACACACACACACACACACACACACACACATACACATACATACACACACACACACACACACACACACACACACACACACACACACAGAAATAGTATGGAAAGAGAAAAGAATGTAAGGTCAGTTTGCAAGCACCCGTACGCCAAGACAAATACAGAAGACCGGTGGATATGGACGAGAAGGAGTGACCTGAAGATAGAGACAGAAGCATTCATATGTGCAGCACAAAAATAAGCATTAAGGACTAACTATGCGAAGTGCAGAATCGACAACACTACTGACAGCGACAAATGCAGAATGTGCGGTGAGAGAAGTGAAACGGTATGGTACATCGTTAGTGAATGCCCGAAATTGGCACAACGCGAATACAAAAGATGCCATGACAATGTGGCAAGAATGATCCATTAGGAGTTCTGTAGAATTACGGCTTACAAAGAGCAAACCCGAGAAAGTCACCGAAAATGAAAACTGCAAAATCTTGAGGGATGCAATGATTCAGTGAGACCATCTGATCAGACATAAGAAACCGGACATTGTTGTGGTGAATGAAAAAGAAAGAACCTCTGTTATTTGTTATGGCCTTGGTCCAACTTTCTGTAGTCCTACGTAAAATCAACGTGCATTATGAACTGAGAAAGAATGAACCTTGTCTCAACCATCTCCTCTTCATGGATGATTTAAAACTGTTCACAAAAACAGAGCCTGAAATGGAGAGGCTGGTTGAGACTGTGCAAATGTGCAAATGTGCAGCAAGGATATAGGGATGGAATTCGGTATCTCAAAGTGTGCGGTGCTTACTTTGAAGCGGGGGGGGGAGTAAATTGTAGGGGCATAGAATTGCCAAATGGAGAGAGAGTGGAAGACTCGGATGATTATGGGTACAAGTACCTTGAGATCCTGGAGCCGGACAATATCTGGCACAGAGAAATGAAAGACAATGTGACCACTATTTATTTCAAGCGACTTAAACTTCTCTTGAAATCGAAGCTCAACTCAAGGAACCTATAGTCCGCTATAGTGCACTCATCCTGAGATGGATACAAGCGGAGATTGACCGACTCAATCACACTACCCGAAAGACGATGACAATGAATGGTGCCCTCCACTCTAAGGTAAATGTACATAGGCTGTACATGAAAAGATGTAAAGGTGGACGTGGGATGATTAGCGTACTGGAGTGCATCAACAGTGAAAAAAGAAACGTGGCAGAATATTTGGTAAACAGCAAAGAAGACCTGCTACAGTATGCTGCTAGTGCAGAAGGAGTTAACAAAAATGGACTTGAGAGTGGTCATGAATTCCGAACAAGAACGAAAGAGAAAAAACGCTATTCCGTATGGAATTGCATCCATGATCAGTTCCACCGTAAAACCGATAAATTAAAAGACCAGAAAGCATCATGGAGGTGGCTCAACAAGGGTGACCTAAAAAAGAATATTGAAAGCTTAATCGTCGCTGCTCAGGACCAGGCATTGAATACCAATTCAGTCAAAAAGAATATATATCACATAAGTGCGTCGGACCTCTGCAGAATGTGTGGGAAGAAGGTCGAAAGAAGGGAAAGCAAAAATCCTCTGGGACTTTGATTTTCATACTGGCTAAGTGTTAGAGCACCAAAGGCCGGATATAGTAACCTTTAGGAGGGACAAACAAGAATGCCTATCAATCGACATAACAGTGCCAGGAGATCAACATATCATCATGAAAGAAAGAGAAAAAGTTGATAAATATGGAGACCTGAGAATTGGGATGGCTAAGATGTGGCAGCTACGAGAGTTGAACATAAAGGTTATCCCTATTTTCATCGGAGCATTGGGTTCAATACCACCCCTAAATCTGAAAAAAAAAGCATCTGAAAACCTTAGAAATACCCTACATTCTAGACGTACTGCAAAAGTCGGCCTTACTTGGAACTGGACGTATATTGCGTAATGTACTGTTTGTCTGAGGTCCTTGTTGAGACTTGACAAATAGCACAAACCCCCGGTAGACACAATAGCTTCAATCAACAACCTCACGATATTATGTACTGTGTGACATCTATAATAATAATAAGCATGGAAGGAAAAATGTACGGTTAGTTTGCATGAGATATGAATCCCAAGACAGATACAGAGGATCGGTGGTTATGGATGAGGAGGAGTGACCTGAAGATAGAGACAGAAACACTCATATGCGCAGCTCAGGAACAAGCGTTAAAGACCAATTATATGAAGTGCAGAATTGACAACACTACCGATAGCTACAAATGCAGAATGTGTGGTGAGAAGGATGAAACAGTATGGCACATCGTTAGCGAATGCCCGAATTGGCATCAAGCGAATACTAGAGACGACACGACGATGTAGCAAGAATGATCGTTTCGTGTACCCGTGGAAATTACGGCCTACAAGGAGCAAATACGTGGTATGAGTAAATCCCAGAAGGAGTCACCGAAAATGAGAATTGCAAAATCCTGTGGGATGTAATGATCTTGTGTGATCATCCGACCAGACATCGGAAACCGGACATTGTTGTGGTGAATAAAAAAGAAAGAACATGCACGATAATCAGCATAGCATGCCCCAGTAACAGCAGGATCAATGTGAAAAAAAAAGAATAAATAAACATTTATGACGATTTGAAGCGGGAAATACGAAGGTTGTGGTCAGTGAAGAGAGTAGACGTGATACCAATAGTAATTGGTGCACTTGGAAATATCAGCACTCAACTATCAACATGGCTGAAAAAGATTGGTGCAAGTGTGAAGGTAGAATACCTACAAAAATCAGCACTGCTTGGAACCGCAAGAATTCTTCGCAGGGTTCTTGAAGCATGACCAATAAACAAGTGTCACCTTAGTCTACTGGCTATGGACAGCGGACACTTTCCATCATAACCAGCAAAATAAGCTGTGAGATATAATAATAATAATAATAATAATAATAATAATAATAATAATAATAATAATAATAATATAATAATAATAAATCTCTGAACGAGGTATAAACTAACTGCACGACAATGTGAAGTATATTTGCCATCTAAATGTGGCTAACCACTAAGGGTGGATGTTACTGTAGCTTGTAGCCCCAGGAGAACATCTTCTCCAGCTGGCTATTGACTCACTTTCTGTGCCCTATCGGTATGTGCAAAGGGAAGCCGTCCTTCCCATCGTCGACCTGACGTGATAAGCACGAACCGGGTTTCTGGATATTTACCCGTCATTAGCGCACGACAATCACCCGTCTTCGATGCGAAGGGGTCCCAATACAAATACATATATCCTTTTTCCAGTGACTTTTCGTCACTGATCTCGAAAAAGTGTAAACAAGCAATAATAAATCTCTGAAAGAGGTATAAACAGTAACTGGAGCCAACTTGTACAAATGTAAAGCAAAAGTCAAACATAAAATAATAATAATAATAATCGTAAATAGACTGTATATGGAAAGAAAGAATGATGGCAGAGGACTAATTAGTATAGACCATTGTATAAGGAGTGAAAGGAGAACGCTTGCCGAGTATTTGATAAATAGTGATGAAGACCTGCTGCAATATGCCACGAAAGATATGGGTGTAAATGCAGATGAAAAGATGGGCAAGGAAGAATCAAACCAAAGAGCTGAGGGGAAGAGAAAAGAAGGCCTTCTTGAAATGAGAATGCACGGACATTTTGAAAGGAGTACACAAGACGTTAAGGATAATACAGCATCGTGGGCATAGCTTGAACGAGGTGATTTGAAGCGTACCACCGAAAGCCTGGTCATTGCTGCACAAGACCAGGCTCTCGCTACAGATTCAGTGAAGTGTAACATCTATAAAACTTCTGACACCCAGAAAGCCGACCCCGTGGAAAGAGTGTGGAAAATGTGACCCGCTTGGTGGGCCCCACCTGCAAGGTCATGTGCTGTTTATCTTGATATGAGATCACCATGTCGCGCACATATGGCTGTGATGCATGTGCCTAGTGTACCTTTATCAGACGGGTAGTCATGATGGGTATACTGGGCTTTGTATATTTTACCCCAGTGTCACTTTGATGGTATGGACTGCTCTCTCGCTCAATAATAATAATGAGCAAGTATAAAGATCTTGAAATAGAAATTAGCAAAATGTGGAACCTGAAGACTAAAACAATACCTATTGTCATAGGTGCCCTGGGAATGATAACAAAAGGGGCTGATTGCTACCTAGCTCAGATACCAGGAAGCCCCAAAATGGCAGAAATTCAAAAGATAGTGCTCGTGGGAACTGCCCATATCCTACGTAAAATACTTTCTATGTAATCTCAAGTTTAAAAATAAACACATAATTTTCTTATGGTTTCTTGAACATTCCCTAGAACAACACTATGTACAAAACCAAATATATGGCACCCTAGGCATAACACCAACATGAACTTCCAACTTGTTGTCTTTTAAGGTCTCTGGGTGAGACTTGGAGCCAACTTGTACAAATGTAAAACATAAGTCAAACATAGAATAATAATAATAATAATGATGATGATGATGATAATAATCTTTTCTACTCTAGAGATATGGCCTGAAGTTTCAGGAGAGTGTTAACTAACATTGATCCTTTTTGCTTAACTGGTATTTATTTTATCGATCCCGTAAGGATGAAAAGCAAAGTCGATCTCGGTGTGCTAACGATTTTGTCATCTCACTGCCTTAATAATAAGGATGATGACGATGATGATGATGGTAATGGTGGTGGTCGTGATGATGATGATGATGATAGACGACGATGGTGATGGTGGTGGTGATGATGATGATGATCTCTTATTTTAATAATGATAATAATAACATCTAGCGGGGTGAAGTGGGGGCATTATAAGAGCCATTTACAATTTAAGAGGAATTGGAGAAATGAAAGTAGAAGAGGGAATGAAATGAGACAATAGACATGGAAGCTGTAGACCGATTGATTCAGGAATACTCTGACCACTAACAGCATAAGTTCTCGGCCAGATTTTCTTCACCAATTTACAAGCGAACTATTTTTCTTCGCCTCAACCGTTTTTTCCACAGTCACCCACCTTTTGATTGATTCACTGGAAGAGAGAGAGAGAGAGAGAGAGAGAGAGAGAGAGAGAGAGAGAGAGAGAGAGAGAAAGAGGGAGAGAGAGAGGGAGAGAGAGCACTTCCCTCTCCACTCTCGTTTTCTTTTCCGAGTAGGACTTGAAAAAGTCGACGGAGGCTTGACCGGGGGTTCGTATCAGCCCGCAATCCTTTCAGCTTCGCCTATGGCACAACTTCTTTTGGCACATCCACGCGAAAGAGGAGCACTTCATGCTCTGCCTTTTTTGCCTTTTTTAAAGGCAGATGCTTGAGTGATCCTCACGATGGACTCGTCCAGCAGTCGGGTTCGTCCAAAACGTAATGACAGTTATTTGACATAAGCCACAACTCAGCAAAGTTCGAGTACTGCACAAGCGCATCATGCACGGTTTCATTGATCTGCGAGCACCTCAGATAGTCTCGGTTGGCAGCACTTCCATGGCCATTGAGTTAATCTCGAATTACAGAAGCTCTGCCAGGCCAAGGATTTCTGGAAGCAATCCCCAGCCCGAAAGTTCTCCAAAACAGATTATCTAATTTGACTTCGTCGTTGTGTAAAGTTTCCTGGAGAACTTAGTCGTTTTTTTTTACTTACCATGGTATCTCTATGTGGTTAAACTAGAATTTCTACTGACAGCGTTGGCCGACTGGTAAAGGGGAGAGGGGGAGCCCCTGACGATATTCCAAGTGCCAAATGACTAACCCTGGTCTTTTCTTAATCCAAGTCTGCAGTTCTCTCAAAGAGATGAGCTGCGGAAAAACGCATCTAACAAACCGAGACCACATCTGTTCACTATCCAGGAAAATCTATGAAAAGATATAAAATGTGACCACTCCGTCTGTTTTTTTTTTTAGAAAAAGCCTTTCAACCGTGCCCATCCTGTCTTTTCAAAAACGTTCCGTGACCAGCATGCGTTTCAAACGGCAGCACCCATTTTTACTATTAAGTCTTTATGCAGTGGCATTCCGGGCTGCATCGATTATATAATGAGATCGAGTGAATCACCAATACCCCTATCACACATCAAACAGGCAAACTTATAATCAATAATGATTGATAACGGTGTCTTTGACTGGCACAAGGGCATCGAAGGAGGAAGACTACTCAGACGCAAAGCCAAAACGTTTTAATGTGTGTGGAGATTGGGGTGGGGGAAAGAATGCAAAAAAAAAAAAAACATAACAGGATTATAAATATAACAAGTAAAATAATAAATAATTAAAATATAAAATGCATAATAATATTGTAAAAGGGGACAGTAAAATAGGACAAAAAAAGAGGCCCGCGCAAACCCAACGTTTACACCTCAACACAGACAATAGGGGGGCCACGTGTACGGTAGATCTAGAGCAATAGACTTATGGGTCTAAGACAATAATTTATTGGACTGATGGAATCGGTGGAGCATTGGAGAAAATGACTTGTGGTATTTAGTTAGGCGGTGAGCTGGCAGAAACGTTAGCACGCCGGGCGAAATGCTTAGCGGTATTCCGTCTGCGTTACGTTGTGAGTTCAAATTTCGCCGAGGTCGACATTGCCTTTCATCCTTTCGGGGTCGATAAATTAAGTACCAGTTACGCACTGGGGTCGATATAATCGACTTAATACCTATGTCTGTCCTTGTTTGTCCCCTCTGTGTTTAGCCCCTTGTGGGTAATAAAGAAATAGGTATTTAGTTAGGATTACGATCTGAGATCGAATTCCGCGGGACCGGGAAACTCCAATAGCAATAATTTATTGCGATAAAGTATCGTAGAAATGAATGGAATTATAGCAGAAGATTAAGAAGAATGCAGAGATAATCCGTGTATAAACGATATATGAGAGCTGAGACGTACATCTTCGCTAATCACACCACTTCCACCCGTCTTTGATAAAAATTAAACGAACTGAAGACTAAGATAAATAAATTAATTAATTAATAAATAGATAGACAGATAGATAAATAAATAAATCAAAGGAGACTTACATCTCGAAGAAATTGCGTTGACAAACGTTGATGAATTCCGACAGATAGTATTGCTGTTTAAGTAGAAACTATTGAGGACGTTTTGAAAATCCACCCCGCCCGCACATTCTGGACTTACTTCAACAACTAACAAAGCCAGTGAAAATATCAACATTAACATCGTTCGTATATCACAGCAGACGTCAAGCAGACGGTCTTCACCTGTAAATCTATACTCTTTCCTCTTTCTTTTCTACACTACCCCTCTAATATCCTTTTAGCTCCTGCTTTTCCTCCACATATTAGTTGCTCTCTCTCTCTCTCTCTCTCTCTCAACCTTCTCCCTCTTTTCTATATTATTTACTTCCTCACAACATATCTATCTATCTATCTATCCATCCATCCATCTCTATCTATCTATCTATCTATCTATCTATCTATCTATCTATCTATCTATCTATCTATCTATCTATCTATCTATCTATCTATCTGTGTCTTTCGCTCTGTCTTTCTGTGTGTGTGTCTGTCTGTTTTCTCTGTCTGTCTGTCTGTATCTCTCTCTCTCTCTCTCTCTCTCTCTATCTATCTATCTATCTGTCTGTCTGTCTGTCTGTCTGTCTGTCTGTCTCTGTCTCTGTCTGTCTGTCTTTCTGTCTCTCTTTCTCTCTCTCTCTCTCTCTCTCTCTCTCTATCTATCTATCTATCTATCTATGCATCCCCACCTACCACACAAATATCTTTTAGTTTTTCACTTGTTTCAGTCTTTAGACCGCTGCCATGCTGGAGCACTGCTTTGAAGTGCTTTAGTCGAACAAATGGACCCATGTGCCGGTTTTTTGAAGCCTTGTTCTCATTGTATCGGTATCTTTTGCCGAACTGCTATGATACGGAAAAGTAAACAGACCAAACACAAAGAAACATACATACATACGCATATATACATACATGTGTACGCGTGCATGTATATATATATATGTGTGTGTGTGTGTGTATATATATATATGTATTGACAGGGAAAGAGAGAGAGAGAGAGAGAGAGATGTATGCGTATTTAAATGTGTGTATATCTATCTGTAAATGTAACTTATATATGTGTAAATATATCTGTGTGTGTGTGTGTGTGTGTGTGTGTGTGCGTGTGTGTGTGTATGCATGTATTTAGGTGTGGCGGTGTGGTTAAGAAGCTTGCTTCCCCACCACATAGTTTCATTTCAGTCCCACTGCGTGGTACCTTGAGCAAGTGTCTTCCACTCTCGTCTGTGAGTGGATTTGGTAGACGGAAACTGAAAGGAACTCCGTCACACACAGATACACACACACACACACACACACACACGCACGCAACAATACCTTGTATATTTCTCCGGTATTTCCAGCATTTTAGAATTAACATGTGCACAAAATGCACTTGTCTTGCGGCATGATTATTTTGGCATTTATTGTGAGTGGAGAGAATTGCGAATCCAGTTTAGGATTTTATTCGCGTTCTCTGTAAACGACAGATGAGTGAAGCTCTGACAAACTTTAGCAACTCTAATAACCCGTTCATATGATATGAGGCTTCCATAAAGTGATGGTATGTTGTCAACGTAATGACGGTCCCATGAAAGGGAAGAATACTACTACTATTTAGCCCTAGGAAACATCGTTTCCAATTGGCCATGACACATTTTCTGTGTCCTTGTTTTCAAAGGGGAGATAAGCACCTCCACCCAGCAAAGTCAGCATCCAGAGACTAGTTTCAGAGTCATTGCTCATCATCAGTCTGGAGTAGCATGGCTTGCTAGCTGTCCATGCTTATTCGCCTTTGAAAACATATAGATATGTTGTAGCATTCTTCCCTTTCCTGGGACTGCCACATTAAGCTGACAGCATACCTTCACTTTATCGTGCTGCTACTATATAGATCTCTCTGAAAGATTTAGAAATGTAACAATTCTATGAGGCTGAACACCAAGAAAGTCAATATACTGAAAATATTAATGTTACAAATAGACTCAGAAAGAGTGGATGCCATTGAAAGAATGAACACTGTGTTCTACAAGTTTGTTGTGTGTGTGTGGTGTCCTTTGACGCAGGTCCTGCAGACTGTAGTGGTATGCTTGGTGTTCTCAGCTCGATGTTTCCGCCCTCTGCGGTGCTCCTTGTCAAGCTCTTCTGACGCTAAAAGAAATGGAATTTGTAAGTCCTTTTCTGGCGAGTATACAGAATGTAATTCTGCCGGTCAGGAATCTTACAGTACCTCCTCGCAATGCGTCATAGGAAACCGAGTTCCTTGGAGTCCCAAGCTAAACTGTGAAAGATCTCGGTGCGTGCATGACCTACCAGTTGGTGGACAGGCTCTTCTACTTACTAATTCACCCTCTACTGCCTCGGAGGGTGTGTCTACATAGGCTAAGGCTAGAAGAGAACTCTAAATACAAATTCACCTGTTCCCAAGTAGGTTATGCTTATTTAAGTCTAAATATCCCCGAAAGAAAATCAGGAGTGGCAACCTCTCTGGTAGTAAGATGGATATGTCTCATTCAGACAGCTCTTGCATCCAGCAGTACCTCTCAGTTGTCTTGATTCCGATTTTCCATTTGATACCAGGAGAGCAGGAAGAGAGGGTGTGGTAGCTGCTGCATGATTCTACCTCAGCTTAAAAACCTTGTGCAAGTCAGCGCAACTTTACAAATTTGGAAATCCTGTGGTGATGGAAGGATGTCGATAACAGCAAATCTGCAAAGCTGGAAGCTGTCGATCACAAACTAACACACACACAAGTCGGCTCCGGTTATAAGGTCGTTGTTTGGTAAAAGAAGGAATCCTGAGCTCCGACAGACCCTTGAGGGTGTTAGCAGCCCTATTCAGGAACTCACGGCTCACCTCTCTCAATACGAGCAAGATATCCCCAAAAGTTGTTGCTTCATTTCTTCCTGGTCAGCTGACCACGGCTAATGGTATCCCAAAACCGCATTCAAAATATCAGGACGCAACGTATACCACTGAAGTTGGGTGCATGGAATGCAAGCGTTATGACAGACCTGCAAGAAGGTTGCTCTTGTTAGGAAAGAATTTTCAAGGGACAGTATTGACGTAGCTGCTATTGCTGTTGCTGTTGAGCGAAGCGGTCTTCGTCCCAGTGGGAGAAGTCCGAAACGTAGTCCTTTGCTATTCGTAAGACCCGCAGAAGAGAAAGCAGGTCAACCCTCGACACCGAGAGCATCGACGGATGGATGAATGCGCATCCAGGCTCAGCGGTTGCGTAGGAAATCGGGGACAAGAAACAGGAAGAAAGAGTGAGAGAAAGTTGGAGCGAAAGAGTACAACAGGGGTCGCCCCTCCCCCCCTGCCGGAACATCGTGGAGCTTTGGGTGTTTTCGCTCAATAAACACACACAACATCCGGTCTGGGAATCGAAACTACGATCCTCCGACCGCGAGTCCGCTGCCCTAACTACTGGGCTATTGCGCCTCCACTTGATGTAGCTGCTTAAGGAAAACAGGTCTGGCTACACATTCTACGGCTCAGGGAAGGATAAGGATGACAAGCATGAAACTAGTGTAGCATCTGCAGCGAAGAACAGCCGAGAAAAAAACCTCACCATCATCCCGGGAGTTATAAATGATTGGCTTATAATTCCGAGACTATCAACAAAAGGGAACAATTTTCTCAACCTTCTAAGCCGCTGTTTCCACGATGGCCAATGATCAAACATCCAAAACGAAGTTCTACAAAGATGCGTCGTCCTTAATTACAGCCATTCCCACCAAAGAAGAACTCATATTGTTGGGTAACTTCAATGCCAGAGTCAGAACCGATGAAGGAACATGGTAGGGTAAGTTAGGAACTAATAGAGTTAGCAGCTTCAATTTCAAACATGAACTTCTGTTGCTAACAGTCGACAATCATCCGCTCCAAGGTGTAAAGAAACTCGTCAAACTTGGAAGTGCACCGTCAAGATGTGTTTCCATTGATGATGAAATGAACGCAAAGGTTGCAAGATCCAGCTTTGCATTTGGACTTTTCCTTGACAAGGTTTGAGAAAGACTTGATTTGACTATAATGACAAAACTCGATGTATACAAAGCTGTTGTGGTGACCACATTACTTTATGGACGTGAAAGATGGACAGTTTACCAAAGATACGCAAAATATCTCTACCACTTTCACCTAACATATCTGCGAAAAATTCTCAACATCAAGCGGCAAACCCTAATACGGTTGTGCTCAAGAAAGCTGGTAAGTCAAGTATATATGCTTTCCTAATTAAATTCCAGCTGCTGTAGAATGGTCATGTAGCCCGACTCCAGACTCTCTAAATAGATTTTCTTTGATGAACAAGCGATTGGCTCTCGGTCACGTGGAGATACAAAGGCACCGAAGACAACATTCAAAAAGTGTCACTTAGAACAATCTACGTGGGAACGTCTTATTCAAGATCACACATTGTCGTGTAGTGATGTGTACCCTGAAGTACAACATACAGAAAAACGAAGCGTGATAATACAGTTGACATAAACCGCGTTTATCCATAGAAACATTTTAACCAATCAAACTTTCTAATAGATAATTCGCTTATAATCAGATGTCACTATATGATCAGACCATGTCGCCAAAGTTAGTTACTGTAATATCTCTCTATATATAAATGGCAAAATGTCTGTGTGTGTGTGTATCCTTTATACAAATCTACAATTTTTCATTTAGAGGGTTCGCACTTTCTATGGTCATTCAAAACCGTCCAAGGGTGGTCGTGCACATCTTTAAATTTCCCCAGTAACCCCGCAAAGCCATTAAAAAATCAATAGAAATGACTGTGAATTTTCTATCCAAAAGCCAATCAAAATGCCCGAAACTTGATACGCCAAATGAATGCCAGCTAGCTGTATGTGATTAGTCGGAGATTTGGACAGTACTCGCGTGTATGTGCGCACGCACGCAGCTGTATATGTATTCACTAGCACTATGACTCAGTGTTGCCGGGTCATAGAGCTAGTACTTTATATATAGTTTTTTTTTTGTATTTTTCATTGCTGTGATGACCGATGTATTTGAATCACCACACTTCTATGACTGTATTGTTCGATGACTGCGTCTGTTAGTTTGAAAGTTCATTTTCAATTTCTTGAAATTATCTCCTTTTTGTCGACAGTCTCTAATGTTTGCCGGTAGGAGAAAGATTTCAATTGAAAATATTGAGCATAATATTCAATAGATCATCACCTATCCAAATGCATGCCATTGGTGCAATCGAGTTATTTCCCTTAACACAGCATGCATATATATATATATATATATATTGATAAAACGGTAAGATATATATATATATATATATATTTTATAGAAGGATAGCAATGGTTTCATGCAAAGAAAAATCTCTCAACAATTATATCAACCATCCCACATCGGAACGTTGTTACTGGTCTCCATTTTAGATGATAATACATGAAGCTAAACAAGACTATACGAGATTTTGGGATAAATAAATATACTGATCATGAGAAGTAACTTAGAAGCAAATAATAATATATACTCACGTATATGTGCATGCACATCTGTGAAAGACATATGTATATATACACATATATATATACACATACATACACACCTGCATTATGCGTTTTATTCGTGTATGAGTGTGTGCATATAATTCAGGAGTTTTACAGATTTTGATGCCAAACATGGGCCATGCGGTTGTGTGTGTATTTTTTCTGTGAATCATTTGGTGTCATGAGTATGTGCAATCTGGATTCCCCTATTACACATATCTGTGTAATGGGGGAATCTAGCATAAGTTCATGACAGAATGCTTGAAATTTCGGAGAATGAATTGTTACTTGCACATGCTGGGAAGAAGGTTTCCTCCTTAACATTTAAAAGTTTACTGTTGATGTTATATTATATAGTTTTTCAGCGCTGCAGGGCTTACATTTACTACTCGGTTTCTTGTATTTGCTCGCTTTAGTTATAATACCCCAGCTTATATTGGGGTTGCTGACTACTCTATCTTTAAGTGCCCATACCATATTGCATAAAGATGTATTTATTTTGCTTTTGTCTCTGAACGAACCCAAATGCTGTGTATATTTTTCTTTGAAGGTGTTTCCCGTCATTCCAATATAAGATTTTGTTGTTCCATTCAAATCCGTAATGCTGGTCTTGTACACAAATACTTTTTCCAGGCAACTGTTGTTCAGGGGACAGCTGTCCGGGGATAAAAAATTACAGGATATTTGGGGAATGCTCCTACTGTTGTTATTTTTATTGTGGTTGAAAATAATCGAACCAGTATTGAGGAGGCAATTATAGCTAACTTTGACGGTATTGCTATTGAAGATTTTGTGGTATTTCTGTGAGTGGGGTAGGGGTTATCTATAAATTTCAGGAATTTTCTAGCTATGTTAGTAGTCATATTCATACTACATAGTGGAATGTACCATAAAGTTTTCCTCTGTCTCCGTCTTCTTGGTGTATCTACATTTGGCTCAATATATATTCTTAAAGTTTGACTTTTCTAGTGCGGTGTTGTAGTATGGGGCAGCCTTTTTGAAAGTAGCTTTAGCGGCGGGTAGGTTGGAAACATGCCTACTAATACTATTAACTAATTGTTTGATAATTGACGGTGAATAGCTAGAGCCTATGTCAGTATAGAAGGTATCCTCATTTGGTTTAGGGTAGGTTTATATTTGCCTGTACTAAGGTTCATGTTAATGTCTAGGAAATTAACTTCTTTAAGGTTAATGTTGTTGTTCTTAGGTTCAGTTGGCGTAACTTTTTCCTTATCCATTTTTGTTATGTACCATCCCAAGAACTTCATTCCTATATAGCCCTATGTCACCTTTTATCTCCTTTTAAGGACATCTAAGAAGTAAAATCTAAGGACATCTAAGAAGTAAAAGACAACCAGATCCTCGCTCCTTGCACCATCATAGCGATTTCAAATAGCTCATCCCCATTCTTTTTCACCCAATAGGAATTAACATGAAAAAGTAATGATTTCTTTGCATTCATTATTACCTATGTTTTACTAAACTGAAGTTCCTCTTAAAGCAGGCTTTTCAAGAGTGTGGTGTAAAACTCCACAATATCGAGCTGGATGAATATGCATTCGGGTTTATTTTAAATGTTCTTGAACCATTCAATAGTTGCACTGCTACATATCCAGCGAGTAAGGTTTATGAAGGTTCGTATGAGTCGTATAACGACGTCTAGTATAGATTTGTTGACAATACCTAATTCGCTTTCCGTGGCATTTATCAGTCTACTGCTAGGGTTTTGTGCAAAATTGTCTTTGTGGTCTTTCAGGATTACAAAAAGTTTAGGTGGGGTATGTCGTTCTGCTCTGTCTTCGATTTCAAGTTTCACACCTAACTGCTATGCGTGCAGTGATCAACCTCATAAACGTCTTTTGGTTTGTCTACTTTTATGAATGTATTTGAATACTTTTTAAAAGGTTCAAGAAATGTTTATAGTTTGTGATGGAAGCTGTTAGATCTGTGGTTGAATTTGACATTTTAAAACTAGTTTTAGGGGGTCAGCTTCGAATCTATCTAAGTCTTTAATATGTAGTGCTTTTTTTTTTTTGTAAAATCAAAAACCGTAACGATCCTCTGAACGAAGACTGAACGTAGCTTTACTGAAGAAAATATGCCTTCTATTTAACTCCTCGGGGCGTTTTCTGTTTTATCGATCAGATTCTTGATGGTAGTAAAGGAATATTCTTCAGGGATGTTTTCCCTTCGTGTTTATCTATGATTTGTTTTGAGTCTGCGTTCGTGCTTAGTGCTCATCCGGTGTTTAAGAACGCCGGAAGAGTTTTTACGCTAATGTTGAATAGCGAGAATGAGTGCTCAATGCCATATTGGTGGATAAATATTCTATATTTGTAGGTTAACAACGCCACCGACGGTTTCATATAGAGAGAAATCTCTCAATAATTATTAAACCTCCCATGTGGGAATGTTGGCACTCATCTCCATCTTGGATGAGAATACAGGAAGCTAAAGAGACTGTACGGGATTTTGGGATAAAGAAATATACAGATCATGGAAGGTAACTTATAGGAAAATCATAATCGTTGCCTCCTTTGTATTAATCCCGGTCTCTGAAATAAACTGTGCATGCAAATCCATAAAAATATGTGTGCATACACACTCGCAGAGAGAGAGAGAGAGAGAGAGAGAGAGAGAGAGAGAGAGAGAGGAGAGAGAGAGAGAGAGAGAGAGAGAGAGAGAGAGAGAGAGGGGAGGGAGAGAGATATTAAGTACATACATCTGCATACACACACCTGCATTTTTGTTCATGCATCAGTATGTGCATATAATTGTGGAGTTTCACAGATTGTAACGCCATACATTATGTGTGTGTGTGTGTGTGTGTGTGTGTATAACGATGACACGAATCTTTTGGAAGAAACTTTTTGCACTGTATATAAGCGTCTTTACTGTTAAATTTTTGAAACACAAGTGTTATGGGTTGTGGGGTAATCTGTATACTCCGTAACGCAAGTGTTTGAAACAGAGAAAGAGCTTACGCACAATACGAAAACTTCGTTCTAAAAGTTAGTGCCATTCTGTATTTTTTATAGAATTTCTTTTTTTACATAATTAATTTCTATTTTAAGAAAATTCTTCTTTGACTATGTGTTTATGAATGAAAAGAACTGATTGTAGCTGTCAGCTGCTGAATCATTTTAGACCAGTTGTCTTCCTCGATTACATCAATACTAGTATGCAGAGGAGGAAGGGTTATAAATCTTTGCCCTGTGTCAATGCCTCCAAGATTAGTGGAAGGAAGAGAGGAAGTTATCTTCAGACCTGGGACTATACCTGAATGCTTCCAATAGAATCAACTCTGATGAAGCTATACAAGATCCAAGTTTAGCCCCAAGTTATCTCTGATCAAACAGACTTGTCATCTATCAGATAACTTTAAGTTTAAACCTGGAATGTTTCAGTTAGAAAATCTAAACCGCAGGCGAATGATATTAATATATTTGGTAATATTTATTTCTTTATTGCCCACAGGGGGCTAAACATAGAAGGGACAAACAAGGACAGACAAAGGGATTAAGTCGATTACATCGACCCCAGTGCGTAACTGGTACTTAATTTATCGACCCCGAAAGGATGAAAGGCAAAGTCAAGCTCGGAGGAATTTGAACTCAGAACGTAAAGACAGACGAAATACCTATTTCTTTACTACTCACAAGGGGCTAAACACAGAGGGGACAAACAAGGACAGAAACACGGATTAAGTCGATTACATCGACCCCAGTGCCTAACTGGCACTTATTTAATCGATCCCGAAAGGATGAAAGGCAAAGTTGACCTCGGCGGAATTTAAACTCAGAACGTAACGGCAGACGAAATACCGCTAAGCACTTCGCCCGGCGAGCTAACGATTCTACCAGCTCACCACCCTTTGGTAATATTAACCAGAGTTATTTTGGTTATGTCTCTGAAGTTTGATGACATTGTCTCTATACAATCATCGTTGATATCAGTTTTTGATAAACCGTGATTGATAAAAAGAAAATTTAATTTACATGTTAAAAGGCATCGTGGACTTATTACAGAACATTTTGGTGGGCCTATGATAACCCTGCAGGTCAATTTGCGCACAACAGCTGAAGGCTATATATAGCATTTAATGTGATAATTTTCATCCCTCATCTCTCAAAGAGATAATTCCGGTTGTAACTGGAGACTATGTTCTACGTTTAAATGAGATTTAATTGTTCTCATTTTTTTGACAATATCATTATTTTTTATTCTTACACATAACATGCATGCTAAAATTGTATAATAAGTAGATTAAAAATGCTTAGTGTTATTAATAAACATTGTTGAGGATAATCCTTTCTCTTATTAATGTTTAAAACATGTCAAATATAACATTACTACAAAATGGTGATACCGCCTACATCCGACGAAACTTCTCGAACGGTAGCCATACCGAACTTGAATAATTCAGCCTACAGCTGAAAAACAACCTCAAAATAATAGCTCAACATGCAAAGCAGCCTTCAGAGCCTCATTTCAACATCATTCCACTGGGAATGACTGACATGAATAATGGAGAAAAATATAACAATTGAAAAATTAGCAAATCGTACTTAAATGAGCAAAATTAGCGAGAACCAAAGAACATCGTTATACAGTGTAGCGTGGCAATTTCAGCCTTTTTGGAATATGACCATAGCGATTGTTAATATCTTGACTGAGTGAAGGGCAAGGCAGAAATGATCTCGTTTGAGGTTACAACCATCTTTGGTCAACTTGTTCTTGTTCTAAACACTAACTTGATTGGCTGACAGGTGACACGAGTGGTCTCTACGTGTTTCGCGCCACTGTTTGACATGTGACACGAGGGTCCCTACGAAGTCCGCGTCACTGATGGACACGTGACGCGAATTGTCTCGACTTATTTCGCGCCACTGTTTGTCATGTGACACGAGGGTCCCTACGAAGTCCGCGCCACTGATGGACACGTGACGCGAATTGTCTCGACTTATTTCGCGCCATAATTGCGAATCAGCCAATCAAGACTTTCGGTTAAAATTCCATTTTCTGGAGTTCAGTGAGCCAACCGAACAGTATATAAAGCAGGGTTTCACAGACACTTAGGTCTTGGGTTCCAGTTCTTCTAAGAACTCACTTAGGCCCCTGCTGCTCAACTTAGAGATATGCGATTGTCTCTGCTACTACCTGTTGCTACGCTAATCCATACAAACACTGAAAGCCTCTCGAGTAGATTCCAGCATCTTGCCCTATGAACAGTAAACTAAATGCCATTCTTAATTCTATGTTCAGTACCTTTGGATATGCTTCACGCCACCCGAACACACAGACACAAAACATGCTAACGCTTACGAACTCTTAGAATTCACATGATTGTAAAATATGTAAAATAAATAATATTTATCTACCAACAAAAGACTTGTGTCAATTCACTTATGTTCTATTATCGTTTGTATGTATTTTATGGCTTTGAATAATTCGTTAAGAGTAGAACCGCGTGCAATCGTATTTCCTACACGATACGACCAAGCGTGATCCTATTTCTTACAACAGTTTATGCAAAATAGTACGTTATGCAACTTAGTACAATCACAACAGAGACTTATAGCATCTTATTGCCATTTCCAGTGCACTCTGGCTATTCTTAAAAAACATCTTCTGCTCTTGTTGCTAAGAATTTTTTTAGGTTACATAACCCGTTGCTTTCATATTTTTGTTGTATTTTCCAGTCACTCTGTAAAGAGTGACTGGAATTTGACTAGATTTGCCTTTTAGTTTGTGTTTGAGGGTGGTTAGGGAGATTTGGTATAATCTAGTGGAGTGTCCAAAGGAATAGTTGTGAGAGCTGTATCGCAGTTTAAAGCGGTTGGAAGTCATTCAGAAATAGGCCTAGGGGAGGAGTTCGTAGTAACTGTATATTTTTACATAATGCCCTTAGCAAGACAGTTATTGTTGAGTGGACAGTTATTGATATCAGTGAATTTGCAAATTTTGATGAAGGGGTTTTAAGGAGTTTATATTTTGGGGGTATTGGAATAAGAAAAAACCTGTACACGAGCGCATTAAATATGGACCTGCACAAGTTTATTTTAATCGTCGGTGAAATTTAATTAACTCCAATTTGACAAGGAGTTGCACACCGAAATGGTGCGCGCACACACACACACACACACACACTCAGAGTGTACATAAACAGATTGGTAAATTGGAATTGATCAAGCGGTGTCAACACCTCTGACGAGACTCCAATAAGGTTTGAAAATCGATTAAGGCTGTTCATAATTCTTTCATTCTACGAATAATTTGTTAAATTTGTATGCCTGCTACATAGGTTTACACACACACACAAACATATATATATTGCGCATGTTATATACATTCATACCTATTCAATTTCTATATTATGTATGTTACATATGAGTATATGCGTATATATTGTATGTATGTTATATATAATATAAAATGTACGCACATACACACACACAAATATGTACTTCACACACACACACACATGCCCTTCACACTCACAAAGCCCACGCCCTCCTCTACAGAGACATACAAAGAAAAGTAAGTCTGAAAGGGTGAAGTGTTTGAAAAGCGGGACTAATTCAAAGCCAAGGGGCAAGAAATGTGTGAAACCAACAGTACAGAGAACCTCCCAAGTGGCGGAGTGGTGTTGGGGGTGATGGCGGTGGTAGCGTGTTGGCGGTCTGGTGATGTGTATGCGTTGAGGTGGGGTGGGGGATATTTTTAAGTGTTATTGCTAGTTGTGACGGTGCCAGTGGTGATAGCCTGGGGTTATTGGTATGGTGATACTGGGTGGTGATTGGGGTGGTAGTTTGTAGCAGTAGTAGTAGTGATGGTGGTGGTAGTGGTGTGGAGGTTAATGCTGTTTAGCAGTTTTGACTTAGATCTATTATCAATGGCGTTCCATCTGAGGCCATCACCTATGTTTTAGGCACTATATCTTCGAGTACATTGTTCAGTGTCCTTTATTCACACTGCAGGGTATGATATCAGGGAAATTTAGCTGCTATTTCTAACAGATCGCGGCTTCTACGTTGTCTCGTTGAAAGTGATATTGGAGGAGTTGGTGGTGGTTTTTTCGGGAGTGTTGGATGTAGTTTCCGTTTCTCGTTGTCGTCGTGGTGGTCATGGCAGTTGCTGTGAGGGTAGTGCTAGTGTTGTTGTTGTTGTTGATGTAGTTTGTGTTGTTGTTGATGGTGGTGGTGTTGGTTGTAGTGTTGGTGTCGTTGGTGACAATGAAAACTGTCAAATGAAACAAGAGGGAGCCCCCATACCCTAGTTGATTGTAAACCGCATCTAAAGGGTGGCAAAACATACACAAGGGATAAAGCAAATCCCTGTATTTAACATGGTATATTTCGGAGAAAGATTTGTTACAACAATTTATGAATATTCGATAGATTTAATTCGTATAAAAATATTTAATCTACCACAAAATAGTTATGGATTAACGAAATTGCCTGATCGATATAAACTGTACACAGCGTTTATCAAGATTAGGATTCCGTGCAGACGTGCAAGAAGTATTCCCAAGTATTCCTCACCACCCGTGTACACCACCGATTGCCCTTGTATACAGTAGGGATCAGTAATGCATCTACAATGATAGCCTTGTATTCAGTTGGAGAGCAGCACTAGGAAGAGAGAGAGAGAGAGAGAGAGAGAGAGAATTTCTTTATTCACCATAAGGTTGAGAAAAAGAGGGGACGATACGAGGACAGACAAAACAAACATTGGGGTCAGGGTATCGAATGAGACGAAACGTATGAAGAAACAAACAATTAAAATATATACAATTAAATGAGAATGAGTGATTAACAAAAAAATGAAGCGGAGGACGCGTTTGACCCCACAAACCACATGCTTACACTGAAGGAGAGAGAGTCAATGAAAATGGTCCCCTTGTATTTGTAGTCTAAGACTTATCTTTATAATAAAATATATTTCCCGAGACTGCCACAAATAAGACTACTTAATTTAGTGTCTAAAAATACTAATGTCTTATTAACACATTGGTCACTACTGTGAAGGCGCATGGCTCAGTGGTTAGAGCGTCGAGCTTACGATCGTGAGCTCGAATCCCGGACCGGGCTGCGTGTTGTGTTCTTGAGCAAGACACTTTATTTCACGTTGCTCCAGTTCACTCAGCTGTAGAAATGAGTTGCGACGTCACGAGTGCCAAGCTGTATCGGCCTTTGCCTTTCCCTTGGATAACATTGGTGGCGTGGAGAGGGGAGGCCGGTATGCATGGGCGACTGCTGGTCTTCCATAAACAACCATGCCCAGACTTGTGACTAGGAAGGTAACTTTCTAGGTGCAATCCCATGGTCAGTGTCGTGACCGAAGGGGGACCCGGATAGTCACTACTACCGCCGCCGCCACCACCACCACCACCACCATTACTATCGTCAGTTGTTTCTGTATTTTTGATATCTTCAGACAGAAGTCCATCTTCTGTACCAGCCATTGCATTAGCAATTCCACATTTGTTAAAGCTGTGTGTGTGTATTTTACTTTTACAGCTTCCTATAACGACTTCCCTAACGAACTTGCCTGCGTAGCAACAAGTTGCTTCAGTCGTTCTACTTGAAGTTAGTAAAAGCAGTCACCTACTAAAAGCAAGCATCGCCATACTCCACTCATTTTGAATAAAACATTTGAATAACTTGTTTGTTTGAAATGTCCAGGAATTACAACAATAAAGTTGAACTGTCAGAACAACAGATTGTTTAGTTTCTATCAATCACTCAGGTTTCCCCTTTGTTGCTTCTCATTTGTTAGCTGGGAACTGGCCCCACACTAATAATGCTGTTGGCCAACAACTTGGACCCTCTGACCACACTTTCTCCAGCCACAGTTTTTCACAATGTTTTTGTTCATTCACTTCGTGTGATGCAACAAATACATTAACAGCAATAATTTCTTTGGACATTGTTTAAAGATAATAAAAAAATGACACCAACTTTGTGCAGTTGCATCACAAACAGAGACAACCAAAGCACAGTATATTTTTTTATGATTCACCATCTTTTCATCTATATTTTCGGCAGTTGTTCCCTGTAAACGGCGAGAGAGGCATAATTATTATCAATTTTATTGGGGCCAATAAACTCTTCTTAACTTCTCACTAGTTACAATTACAAGACTAACAAATATGGCAATCAGCGAACTGGGATATGTGAACTATTACTGTAGGCTAGAGGTAGGGGGTCTTATTTGGGACACCACAGTCTGCGATTCCTTTGCTCCCTCCCACATCCTGGATGCTGCAGTTAATGGCAGGGTCACTGCTTCCGTAGCCGAACGGAAGAAAACCCTGAAGTATCGGGACCTGACAGTGAACCATCTCTTCCAACCTGTAGCATTTGAGACGTTCGGAGGGACTGGGCTACTAACGGCGAAGTTCTTGTCATCGTCGGCAGCTCGCCTCACTGAGGTGTCAGGTGATGCCCGTGAGGGCACTTGGCTTTCACAACACCCTTAGCCTCGCCATCGCCCGTGGCAATGCTGCGAGCGTGCTGGCTTGCTTCAGTAGGTTCTGTTAAACGTTATGGTGTGCGACCATTTGCTCTGATAAAAAAAAAAAAAAAAAATTCTCCTCAAATGGTTTCAATACGGTTTCCATAGAAAGATTTGGAAGGATTAGAAGAAAGTTCTCCAGTAATTTTCTTTCACGTAAATAAATGTTTATGTTAATTTAAGAAATTGCCAACAAAATCTTATAAAATGACAATGTTCTAAAGGTTGTACATGTTTATATGTTATATATGAAAATAAAATTGAAATCCCGGCTGAAGCTTATGCATTTCGGAGTTCTAGTGATGACTGAATCCAGTTGTCAAACTTCACTCCGTATCCTGACCTTTCAATGACAAGAAGTGGTAATTTCTGGGATTATTTTCCAGAAAAAACCCCCCCAAAAAACCCAGCTGTGTCTATGAGCCGAGTAACCATGTCGTTTTCATTCCTCTTTCACATCGGCTCCTTTGGCCCCCTCCCCTTTTGCCTCTCTTCTTTCTTTCTTTTCTTTCATAAGTTATCTAGTTTAATGTCGTTTATGTCTAAACGTGTTTTTATAGCATTTAAACACCATACTTACATATACGCACATATACACCCGGCATACGTACACACAAATACAATATAGCCATAGTTTATATATATATGCATGTGTTTGTATATTTGTGTAAACATAAATACACATCGTCTAGAAATACAATACAGCTACCATATATATATATATATATATATATATATATATATATATATATATATATACGTATGTATGTATGTATACAAGGTAAAGCTAAGGTAGTATACCATTTAGATGAGCCGTGTTGACACGAGACTTCCTTTGAGAAGACAAATAATGATATGAAAAGACTTCTACATTGCGTGTGCGTGTGTGTGTGTGTGTATGAGACTATATTTCTCCTTAATATTTGTTTGGGTGTCGCTGCTGTGAAAGAATAAGAACCAGTCGTTAACAAAGACACAAAACCTTTTCTTCTCTTTTTATTCTGTTGATTTTTAAACGACAGCATTAAGCATCTGAGCCGATGTGTATGGACGCGTATATCTGTATGTATGTATGTACGTATATGACAGTATGTATATGTATGGCAGTATACGTATACGTATATGTGTATACATACATTTATGTTTGTATATATATATATACATACATTTATGTTTGTATATATATATATATATATAAGCACATCTATATATGTCTATATGTGAGTATATATATAGTATGCGCGCGCGCACACACACACACACGTAGATGCCTGTGTGTGTGTATAGATATTGAAAAGGCCACTCTGACTCACAGGTTATCAATAAACCACTCCTTATACAATTGGTTACGGTGCCAGGGCATTCACCAAGAAAACATTATTGGGACCAACAAAAAAAAACGCTCCTTACATTGTCGTCGTTTGATTGTCCAGTGTAGAAGGACCCCCACCCCCCAACCAAATCTCTATATTAAAATATTTTTGGTTCTCAGGTGGAGAACCAGTTTCTGAAACGTCAAATTCCACTTCCCCGACTCACAGCTGTAAATAATCTAATCAACTTTCACTCTACAGGTTTGCCCCCCCCACCACCACCACCACTCCACCCCATGCTCCAGTTTTCTTCGATCTCGACTCCTTTTTATCTTTGAAGTCTCTGGTATCTTTAAAACGAAGACAACTGGCAATACTCTTTACTCTTTTACTCTTTTACTTGTTTCAGTCAGTTGACTGCGGCCATGCTGGAGCACCGCCTTTAGTCGAGCAACTCGACCCCGGGACTTATTCTTTGTAAGCCCAGTACTTATTCTATCGGTCTCTTTTGCCGAACCGCTAAGTGACGGGGACATAAACACACCAGCATTGGTTGTCAAGCAATGCTAGAGGGACAAACACAGACACACAAACATATACATACATATATATATATATACATATATACGACAGGCTTCTTTCAGTTTCCATCTACCAAATCCACTCACAAGGCTTTCGTTGGCCCGAGGCTATAGTAGAAGACAGTTGCCCAAGGTGCCACGCAGTGGGACTGAACCCGGAACCATGTGGCTGGTAAACAAGCTACTTACCACACAGCCACTCCTGCAATGGCCAGAAATATCATTAAATGCCTCGTGGTATTTAGTTGGATAAGGCGGCGAGCTGGCAGAAGCGTTAGCAGGCTGGGTGAAATGCGTAGCCGTATTTCGTCTGCAGTTACGTTCTGAGTTCAAATTCCGCCGAGGTCGACTTTGCCTTTCATCCTTTCGGGATCGATTAAATAAGTACCAGTTACGCACTGGGGTCGATATAATCGACTTAATCCATTTGTCTGTCCTTGTTTGTCCTCTCTGTGTTTAGCCCCTTGTGGGTAGTAAAGAAATAGGTATTTAGTTGGCAACCCTTTTCGTTCGGTGCACAAATCTCCCTAATCCTCCCTTCGTTTCTCGCCGATCTGCAGGCCGATAAAATAAAATACTACCAAAGTTCTGTGATAAAACAAAAAATAAAGAACCATTCAGGTGCTGGAGGGGTGGGGATCTTGACTAAATAATACTACAAAGTATATCAGTCGTGAAAGAATTATACTACAAGAAATCTACGTGTCTTTGAAGTCCTAAATTTTGGTAGGACAGCAACTTCAGTAGAATGAATGGTTCGTCTGGCGAACTTCAATAGGTTTTGCCTATCAAAGTAGTACTTACTGAGCATTTCAACAACCTTACCACCGCCACCGCCGCTGTTGATTCTACTCATGATGCAATTCACGTTCTTATCTTATTCTATTTATTACTCACAGGATTTCCGAATTTCTAAGTTACTACGAACAGATTGTATTTCATGTCTTACGACCCAATAGTCATAGATTAACGAAAATATCTAATTACAGCTCTCTCCCCACCCACAATGTATTTATATATATATATATATATATATAATATATATATATTATATATATATATGTGTGTGTGGTGTGTGTGTGTGTGTGTGTGTGTGGTGTGTGTGGTGTATAATGTAGTCGTTGGCTATGGCCGGTCAGAAAGTTACCTTTGGTTTCGCACATATGCTCTTAAGCAATATTGGCGACTCATCAGACCTGCTGGCTGGAGGCACATAACCTCCTTACTAATGGAGGTAAGAATACAGTTTCGGTTAGCCAGGGTTGTAAAAAAAAAAATTAAAATTAAATCCTGAAATGAAATTCTTCAAAAGGGAACCCCCTTCTGGCCAAGATAGAGTTATCTACCTTTTGACTGGTTCTAGTTGTCTGAAAAAGTTCTGTTTAAGTATGATTTCTGTTTGTTAGTCAGCAAGCAAGGAATTCAATGTCTTCAACATGAATTTTCTCTCATTAGGGCACCGGCTAAATACCTCCCTTTTGGAACTTAAGCAGATCCCCAGTTCAAGCTATTTTTTTAGGATCCTTGCTATCTTGGCCAAACAAAGTTTGCATCATCTGCTCCCGTTGGGGTATGATCCAAGTCATTCCAGGAATTTCCATTTAATCCTGTATGGTGTACTCTTTTAAATACCATATGTAGTTGGTCAAAGACGTAACATTGCTTCTCTCTGAGATCCTAAAAGAGGACCTCTGGTTATTTAGTTGTCACTTAAAGGGGTCTTCCGTTCCTCCAACATATTTCTGTGTATGTGTCTCTACCTTATTGTGGTGCTGCTGTTGCGGCTGTTACAGTCAGACATGTTTCTTGTGCTACCACTACTGTCGTTGTTGTTGTTGCTGCTGCTATCACTGCCATTGCTGCTGTTACTGTTGGCTACGTTGTTGGTGCTGTTGTTGTTGCTGCTGTTACTGTCGGATGCATTATTGGTGTTGTTGTTGATGTTGTTACTGTTGTGCCAACGGTCTTCGTCCCAGAGCTCGCAAGATGGGAGACGTCTGAAACGTGGTCCTTTGCTATTCGTAAGACCCGCAGAAGAGAAAGCAGGTCAACCCTCGACACCGAGAGCATCGACGGATGGATGAATGCGCATCCAGGCTCAGCGGTTGCGTAGGAAGTCGGGGATAAGAAACAGGAAGAAAGAGTGAAAGAAAGTTGGGGCGAAAGAGTACAACAGGGGTCGCCACCGCCCCCTGCCGGAGCGTCGTGGAGCTTTAGGTGTTTTCGCTCAATAAACACACAACGCCCGGTCTGGGAATCGAAACCGCGATCATCCGACCGCGAGTCCGCTGCCCTAACCATTGGGCCATTGCGCCCCCACTGTTGTTGCTGCTGGACACCACCTCTGCTACGTAGACCACAGCCTCGGCGTTGTATCGACCAACTACTGAGAACTCATTGTTAAGCCTACATGAGCCTCCTGCTTGTGTGCAGTGTTCACTAAAATATTATTAATACTAGGCACACAACTGAATGAGACCCTTAAATTGTGTCAATTAAATAATCATCTGTACATATGGGATTGCGTGAAATGCTTAACCTTAGTGGGGTCGGGGAAATTTTTAAATTCGGAAAGTAAGATGTTTAGTCGGTGCCCTCATGAGAGAAAATTCCTACTGAAGATATGAAATTTCTTGCTCGTTGACTAGCGAACAGAAATCATGCATAAACTGTCCCTTTTCAGACACAACTGGAACCAGTCAAAGGGAGATAACTTTATCTTGTCCAGAGGGATTTCGCTCCAAAGAATTTCGTTACAGGGTTTTTATTAAAACTAACTCTGGCTAAACAAAACTGTATTCTTACCACTATTCATAAGGAGGTTATATGCTTCCAGCCAGCAGGTCTGATGAGTCGTTGATATTGCTTAAGAGCGTGTGTGAAACTAATGGTAACTTTCTACCGGCCATTATCAACAACTACATTTAATACTACTGCTCAAAAGATTCTTTTGAGTGTACTTTTTTGATTTATGAACAACTGACTGATTATGTGTGTGTGTGTGTGTGTGTGTGTGTGTGTGTATGCACGTTTATGTGCTTGACTTTTATATATAATTATACATAAAAATATTAATATAAACCTGAATTATAACACACGCATATGTATGTATGTATATATATATATGCATATATCGCAGGTGTTGCTGCTTTACCACATGGTTCCAGGTTCAGTCCCATTGCGTGGCACTTTGAGAAAGTGTCTTCCACTATAGCCTTGGGCTGACCAAGGCTTTTGAGTGCATTTGGAAAGAAGCCCGTCGTATATGTGTGTGTGTGTGTGTGTCTGTGTACATGTATGTGTTTTTGCAACTGTGTTTGTCCCATTGCTTGACAATCGATGTTGCTGTTGTTTACAACCCCGTAACTTAGCGGTTCGGCAAAAGTGACTGATAGAATAAGTACTAGGCTTACAAAGTATAAGTCCTGGGGTTGATTTCTTCAACTGAAGGCAGTGCTCCAGCATGGCTACAGTCAAATGACTGAAATGAATAACAGAATATATATATGACATCCATACATATATATTCAAATTTATATCAATTAGTTTATTTAATTATGCTGATAAATGTCTAAGTAGCAATTGGGACAAACTAGAAAGAGACTGGCTGACAAATCTTTTACAGACATAATCTGTAAGTGGAACAGTAAAAATATGCAAGACTTTCTTAAAGCTCAATATGTAACAATTATGGTTGTTCTGTGATAGACCTTCTGTTTCCTCGTTAGAAACCAGCTCCTCCCTTCTGGGAAGAATACGAATAAATAAATGCAAAAGTGAACGCATACACACATACATGTACACACAGAAGTATAAGGTCAGTCCAGACAGCCTTTTGAGTGTCCTCTCATGCTACTTTGGACAACACTCACATTAAAGAGAGAAATGAGTACTTCACATGTATGCTCAACAGTGAGAGTAAAAACATCATGAGATTAGGTGGAGAACTCTTGAATAGGTACTCTGAGTTTACAGCTGTTTCATGTGAACCAAGGGTGGTTGGATTGACCTGAGACCTGGAAGAGAAATGATTGTCAAACCAGCAGAAAGTTATTTATGGGTACAGGCAACAACATTGATAGAGATCCTGGCCTCTTCTGGAGCAGTGATAAATATATCATATCTCATCTGGAGAACCCTGCCTTTGATAGTTATTATCACCTTGTTTTAAGACTTTTGAGATGGGGGCCAGTATCTCATATATGAGGGTTGGGGACATCACCCTAGGGTACACATTAGTGCAAACATATACCATTATCAAGTGGTGTATTTGTTCTTGCAATTAAGACAGAACACAAAAAACAATGCAATACAAGATTGAATCCACTGCATATAAAACACCAGGTACAAATGACATGAGCATGCATGTGTCAATGGATGGAATCTACAGGTGATGCATTCAAATCACAGACAAGATTGGTGTGGAGTGAAAATTACTGTTTATCAATGTTTGATGGATGTGATTAGAAAATATTATTTCTGATCTAGTGGTTAGGGATTGAGCTCAGGATCATAAGACTGTGGATTCAATTCTTGGACCAGGCACTGCTTAGTATAGATAAATACCAGCTGAGTTCTAGTACAGTTCTTTCTCTCTCTGGAATTCTTTTCTGTGTTTTGCTGGGTCAAAAGCCGGAGGGTTGAAAGAGTTCTTTGTGCCCACTCTAGCACCTAAAACAATGGCCAAAAACATGGTACACACCACCAAATCATTCTTGCCTGTGTGTGATGGCTATGGATTTTCGTTTTTTCTTTTTAACTCAACTATAAAAGAAGTCTTGGGCAAAGTGTTCCACAAGGAATCTGGTGGGTGAGGCAAAAGAGATGAAGAGAGAACAAATTCATTGAGAGAACTTGAGTAATGGAGGGTTGCAAGTTCAGAAAAGTATGAAGCACAACAGAAGGATGAGATAAGGGAGTCCTTTGAAGGATATGTCTGGTAGCATTACATATTTCCCCCCCTTCTTTCCCCAACTAAACATTAACACCAACAAAATCTCTTGGATTTACCATTATCATTGTTGCCAACCTGGACATGCACCAGTTTCCTGGGATTCCATGTTTTACCTGAAGGTACAGCATATCAATGAAATAGTTATGATATGTTGGGAAGGACTGCTACATTAGTTAGATGGTGGATTTGAATGGCACATGGGATACAGTCCAGACTGGTTGTGTTTGTGATAACTGTGCTGTTCCACATGGGATAACAACAATGTTTTATAATATGTTTAAGCAATCCTACATGTTGGCTTTGGTCATGTCTCTTAAATGGATGGAATCAACATTATTGCAAATCATCAGCAATCAGTGAGAGAGAAAGTCATATTTTGTAGAGTAAATAATTTTCCTGTGACAAAATTACATGCAACACTAAATAGTATCGTCATCATCATCGTTTAACATCTGTTTTCCATGCTAGCATGGGTTGGGTGGTTCGTCTGGGGTCTGGGAAGCCAGGAGGCTGCACCAGGCTTCAGTCTGATCTGGCAGTGTTTCTACAGCTGGATGCCCTCCCTAATGCCAACCACTCCGTGAGTGTAGTGGGTGCTTTTTATGTGCCACTGGCATAGGTGCCAGGGGAGGCTGGCAGTGGCCATGATTGGTTGGTGCTTTTTACGTACCACCAGCATGGAAGCCAGTCAAGGTGGCAATATAATTAGTATAATTAATTAATTACTATAGTGTTGCCGGTAAACAATCTCTTGTCTAATTATTATTTAGTTTTGCAAGCTGATTGCAAGTTTTGTGTATTCTTGAGAGCTTTGAAGGATCAATGTTAATGGCAAAACAAGGAAACCCAGTGTTTTATTGATAATATTTCATGAAGTCAGTAAATAAAATAATGTAATTAACAAAACAAAAAAATTGTGCTTGCAATGAGAAGAGAGGAAAATTAATGATTCTGGTTAACAAAGCTAAGAGAAGATAACTCATAAATTTAAATTGATAAAAATTGAATGTGAATATATAATAGTGTGTATGTTTGGATGTATTCATGTGACCAGCATGAATGTGGGGAGACGAGGAGGGTAGTGCTGAAAGTGTTTCAGGGTGAATATTAAACACAAAAAAAAAAACAGTATAAATATCAACAAACTAACATCTATTTTTTTATAGGTGTTGAAATGTGTAAGATACAAAATAAGACAATAATTTATTTTCGAATGCAGTGGTTGGCATTAGGAAGGGCATCAAGCTGTAGAAACGTTGCCAGATCAGATTGGAGCCTGGTGCAGTCGTCTGCTCACCAATCCTCAGTCAAACCGCCCAACCCATGCCAGCTTGGAAAGCAGATGTTAAATGATGATGATGATAATGATGTTTAGTCATACATTTAGCTTTATAGTGTCTAAAATTGTGGATTAATTTGTCAGTGGGCAGTTTAGCTTAATGGTCAAGCACTTAGTTGGGGTCTTTAAGGGATGTGGGTTTGAGTCCCATGGCTGGTAGTTGACAAATTTTTCTGCATTGTAAATGTAATTTACCCAATATTTCTGCTGTTCTAATGGCATTTCTGCGTCCGAAAATAAATTGTCATCTTATTTGCAGCTTATAAAACCATAGGTTTACATTGTATAGGATGGCAAAAATATTTCACAAGACATGAACAAAAAAAAAAAAAGAAAAGTAAACTCACTTTTGTTGATGTGTTACGGGACTTAAGAACACTTTGGCACTTGTAATGAGAGGCAGGTAGCAGCTATCATGTGAGTCCACAATGGCAATGACCTTCCTTTATGATAAACAATGTCCATCTGTCTGATGGCTTTAGTAAAAAAGGTTGTGTAGTAAGCCAGATTGAAAAAGGCTGAAGAAAGACATGTTCCTCTTTGGCCCTTATCGTGTTTTTCAAGTTTCACTTGAGAAGGAAAGTGAGGGCAGAAATAGATGTGCTGCCTCCCACTAAAATTGTTGGAAGTTGAATAAGGGTGGCAAGCATGGTTTGAGTGAAAAGGTCTGCTCTGAGTATGTTTCTGAATGGAAGAAAACAATTGGGAGAGGGCACTTGCCATAGAGGTCAGAGTGGACAGGATCTTATGGGGTTTTCAGGAGCAGCCCTTAAAAGTTTTCCCTCTTTTCAGAAATTATTCCTTGTTTGAATTTTTTTGTTTCTTTGTTATTTTCCTTTTTAGCCAATCTTTAGTAACCTAACACGGTATCACCCTGTTCTGTTCCCAAACATTTTGCTAATCCTTAGGGGTCAATAAAGCAAACATCATTATCATCGCTATAGGATGGGTGGAATGGCAGACAAAGCATTGGAAAAATTCTCTTTGGTGTTCTTTTTACATTCTGAGTTCAAATCCCACTGAGATTGTTTTTTTGAGGGCAATAAAGTACTAGTCAGGTACTGGGGTCAGCTAAATCTCCTCCTCCCCTGCTAAAATGGCTGGCTTTGTGACACAATTACTGTTATTGTTATTTTCAAATTCCACGGAGGTTGACTTTGCCTTTCATCCTTTCAGAGTTGATAATATAAGTACCAGTCATGCACGGGAGGAATGGGTGTGTGTGTGTGTGTGTGTGGGGGGGGGGTTAGTCGACTTACCCTTCCCGAACTTGCTCCAAAATTTGAAATCATCATTATTATTATTATTTTTCTATATTGGTATGATTGTCCCTTAGCTGCATCAGAGAATTTACAAGAGATATCAAGTGACACAGAAAAGTTAAGGTTCATTACTCGTCCCCCCACCCCCACTGCAAGGACCAATAATAATGTTTGTTGCAGGGAGTTGATCTCTGGGACAGAGGAATGTTAATGTACTTGTTGGAGCGTGGGTCTGTTGGTAGATATAAGTCTCCAAGGACATTACATACTGTGTGTGTGTGTGTGTGTGTGTGTGTGTGTGTGTGTGTATGTGTGCATGTCTGTGTGTGTCTGTGTACGTGATGGGTGTCTACTCAAAGAGCCAAGGGCCACCACAACAGTTTCTTTCTCAGAATATCTTTAAAAACTACAGAATAAACAAGCAAACAGTTTCGTGTTGATAGTCACAGTTCTACATTATATACACCCACACAGAGATAGACACATTATTGAGTTGTCAACGTTATCGTACTAATGTCCTTGAGGACAGAAATCAAGAAACTGACTCATATGAACATTGCTCGGTCTAAGAGATCAACACCTAACAACAGATAAAAGGTTCTCACGGTAAAAATATCTTGACCCCACCCCGCCCATATCTGTGTGTGTGCGTAAAATGACTATCCCTGTCATACAAGCAGTGTCATTTATTTTCAATATTACATCACTTGGAGAAAAGCAGGGCAACGTCTAACCATAGGAAATCTGCCTCGATAAATTCCACTTGACCCATGATGCAAGCATGGGAAAGTGGACGTCAAAATGGTAACAATGATGAAATATGCATATACACATACATGCACACTTGATATATATATATCATCATCATCATCATCATCATCGTTTAACGTCCGCTTTCCGCGCTAGCACGGGTTGGACGGTTCGACCGGGTCTGGGAAGCCAGGGGCCGCTCCAGGCTCCAGTCTGAATCTGGCAGAGTTTCTACGGCTGGATGCCCTTCCTAACGCTAACCACTCCGTGAGTGGATTGGGTGCTTTTTACGTGCCACCTGCACAGGGGCCGGAGGTCCGGCATCGGTCACGATCGGTTCGAGCTTTTAACGTGTCAGCGGCACGGGGCAACAAGGTCCGGGTTACTTTGGGGATCGGGGTACTTTGGGGATCCAGGGTACTTTGGGGATCCGGGGGTACTTAAATGGGTAGGGGGTATGGGTAGGGGGTATGTGGAATTGCTGCAGAAAGCAGCCCGGGTCTTGTAGTCACAGCATATCTCCAGAGATCTCGTCCTTCGCCATTGCCTCAGTGAGGCCCAATGCTCTGAGGTCATGCTTGACTACCTCATCCCATGTCTTCCTGGGTCTACCTCTCCCCCTGATACCTTCAACTGTTTGGGAGTGGCACTTCTTCACACATCTCTCTTCATCCATCCGCAGCACATGACCATACCATCGCAAGCGTCGCTCTTGCACACCACATCTGATGCTTCTTATATCCAGCATTTCTCTCAGGATGCTTACACTCTGTCTTGCGTGCACACTGACACTACACATCCAGCGGATCATGCTAGCTTCATTTCTTTCAAGTCTACGCATGTCTTCTGCAGTCACGCCATGTTTCATTACCGTGAAGCATGGCAGTTCGCACACATGCATCATACAATCTACCTTTTGCTCTGAGGGAGAGACCTTTTGTTGCCAGTAGGGGTAGGAGCTTTCTGAACTTTGCCCAGGCTATTCGTATTCTAGTGGTGATACTCTCTGTGCATCCACCTCCGCTACTAACTTGGTCACCCAGGTAGCGGAAACTATCAACTACTTCTAGTTTCTCTCCCTGGAGTGTGATGGAATCTGTTGTGTCTATTGTCCCTGTGCATCTGCCGCACATGAAAGCTATCTTATCTGTTAATTCCCTTTAATGTTGCTGCACCTCTTATGTGTCCATAACTTACATTGGGTGCATCTTATATGGAGTTCTACCTGTACCTTTCCTACAGGTTGAGCAGGGCCACCTACCCGAGGGGTGTGTGCTGAGTACCTCTTGCTGCTTACTAATACTTTGGTCTTTGCTACATTTATTCTAAGGCCCTTTGATTCCAACCCTTGCTTCCACACCCGAAATTTCTCTTCTAGTTCCGGTAGTGATTCTGCTATGAGAGCTAGGTCATCGGCATAGAGGAGCTCCCAGGGGCATCCCGTTTTGAATTCCTCTGTTATGCCTGAAGGACTATGATGAATAAAAGGGGACTGAGGGCTGAGCCCTGGTGCACACCTACTTCTACCCGGAATTCTTCACTATATTCGTTGCCAATCCTAACCTTGCTGACAGCCTTTCGGTATAGAGCTTGTACAGCCCTTATTAGCCATTCTTCAATCTCCAGTTTCCGCATCGACCACCAGATAAGGGAACGGGGAACCCTGTCAAAGGCTTTCTCCAAGTCTACAAAAGCTATGTAGAGGGTTTATCTTTAGCTAGGTACTTCTCCTGCAGTTGTCGGACCAGGAATATAGCATCAGTGGTGCTTCTACCTGGTACAAAACCGAACTGCATTTCATCTAAACAAATTCTCTCCCTAATGAGATTGGTATGACCTTCTCTGAGACCTCATCACCTGGTCCAACAGTTTAATACCTCTGTAATTATTTCTATCTAGAGCATCACCCTTACCCTTGTAGCAGTTGACTATGGTGCTGCTGCACCAGTCATTGGGTATGACTCCATTGTGAACTACCTGGTTTACAATGCGGGTGACTATGGCATAGCCCACATAGCCAGCTGTTTTAAGCATCTCAGCAGTGATTCCTGATAGGCCAGGGGCTTTGCCTGGTTTCATATCCTTAATTGCCTTATCTACAAGGGAGCTGTCTATTCGGGTAGCTGGTCCCTCTACTGGGTCAACATTTGGCAGGCTCTCCTCCTCCCATTCATTCTCCTCATTCAGCAGTCTTTCATAATGGCTTCTCCAAGCCTCTTTCTTTTCACTAGTAGTAAAAGCAAGTGCCCCATCATCCATGCGGACACATTTCTCTCCTATAACATCGCTATTTTCTCTGACACACTGTCTGGCAATCCGAAATACTTCAGCTCTTTGATCCTCGCGACGCTGGACATTGGCAAACTTCTTCTTTTCTGCTACATCTTTGGCAATGTATACCTGCCGCCCAGCCTCCCTTTTGGCTATCTGGTACAGTTCCCTGCTGCCCCCATCCTTCCAGGCTTTCCAGGCCCGTCTCTTTTCACAGATGGCTTTATCTACTGCACTATTCCCACCACCACGTAATTCTAGGTCTAGAAGGGACTTTGCACCATCCACAGACTTGGTCTGTGGCACTCAGCAAGCTGTCCCGTAGGAATTCCCAGCTACCTTCTATGTCTGACGTCTGAAGCTCCTCCTCCCACTCATCAAATTTCTTGATGAGTATGTCCCTAAATTTCTGACCATGCGAAGGGTTCTTTAGCCTCCAAATCCTTCTTTTCTGGATTGGTTTGTTTCTTGGAGTCCTTCTGGCCTCAAGCTTAAAGTCACTGATGATTAGTCTATGCTGAGGATACATTCTTCACCCGGGAGGGTCTTTGTATTCAAGAGCAACCCTGCATCCCGTTGTCTGGTGAGGATGAAGTCTATTTGGCTAGCGGAGTCTCCTGACTGATAAGTTATAAGGTGGCAGACTGGCTTCTTGAAGTTAGTGTTGCAGATTGAAAGGTTACATGCATCACAGAATTCCAGCAGTCTAGTTCCCTCATCATTTCTGGTGCCAATACCATAGCCACCATGTACCCCAGTGAAGATACCCGATTCCCGCCCAACATGCCCATTAAAATCTCCACCTACAAAGATGAGGTCCTTGTTACTAGTCTTTGAAGTAGCCTGCAGAAGGGTATCATAAAAGTTGTCCTTCTGATCATTTGGTAGTCCTGCTTTGGGGCATAGGCTGAGATAATCATAGCTGTGCCACTCTGTAGGACCAACCTGAGCTTAAGCACTCTATCACAAACCCTGACAACCTCTATGACCTTATCCACCATTCCTCCGCAAGGAGAATGCCTACACCACCCCCTACACCTTCCGCGTTACCTTGCCAGTAGAGTTTGTACCTAAGTGCCTTGCCCGTGAGGACCCTAGCCGAAGCATCTCTCCATCTTACCTCTTGTATGCAGCATACATCAAACTGTCTTCTCTCTAGCATCTCTACAATCTCACTAGACTTGCCTGTCAATGTACCAACATTGATAGTGCCAACTCTGAAAACTGGGAAGGAGATGTGGGGGGGACGGGGGGGATTCGGCGCCTGAGAAGAGGAGGGTTGTTGTGGTGGTGATAGTTTTCGTGGTATTTTTCTTTTGATCTCTCTTCCATCCTAACCACGCCGTGGGCAGGAACTGGTGTTAGCAGTGGACATTCGTTATCGTCACTGAGTAACGTAATTAGGTAGAGGAAAGAAATACAGATATTCTAGAGTTGAGTTGGGGAGGGGGGGTCCAGTTGAGAAAGGTTTCACCAGTGAAAAGAGGGGAGAGATAGTAGAGGGTGCGGGTAATATAGGGGAGCACCAGTGGGGAAGGTTGGGGTAAGGAGGAACGATGGCAGAAGGGTTGGTGTAGGTTCGTAAGAAATAAAAACGTAGGATATTACGAGGCGGGAGGGTACTAAAAGGGGATGGTCGGATTGAGGCAGTGTCAGGAGGAAGCGTAAGATCGGTGGGCAGTTGATGAGCTATGGCGCTAGCAGCTTGTCTTTTCACAGTGAAAGCATATGAGGAGAAGGGGTAGTGGGGGGAGGGGAGGGAGTAGGGCGTATCCGGTGTAGATGAGTAGGGCGTATCCGGTGTAGATGGTGAGAACAGGGTATACTGGTATTGGTGGTGGGGGTGAGAACAGTGTTCACCGGTATGGTGGTGGCGGTGAGAACAGTGTTCACCGGTATTGGTGGTGGGGGTGAGAACAGTGTTCATCGGTATTGGTGGTGGGGGTGAGAACAGTGTTCATCGGTATTGGTGGGTGGGTGGGGGGGGCGGGCGCACCGCCGATGGCGGAAAGATGGGGAAAGATGGGATTACGGCTTGAGGTAGCCTAAGGTTAAATTTCGTAGAGAGAGAGATAGGAAAGATAAATCAAGTTATGGCGAAGGCTTGAAAGTAGCCTAAAAGGTTAAATTTTCGTAGTGAGTGAGATGGGTAAGACGAATCAAGTTATCAATGTATGAATAAACGTAGTAACAACGAATGAATGTATGTCGCGCTATGTATAAAAAATAAAAATAGTAAGATAAATTTTTAAGAACTTGCTGCGGGCATCGACCGGGAGTTGAAATTGAAGAAGAAAGTAAGTTGAATTGGGAATTTAAATTGCAGAATCGTAATGGTAATGGCGATTTTCAAGTTTTAGCATAGAAGAAGAAGAAGAGGAGGAAAGACCGCCGATGGCGGAAAGATGGGGAAAGATGGGATTACGGCTTGAGGTAGCCTAAGGTTAAATTTCGTAGAGAGAGAGATAGGAAAGATAAATCAAGTTATGGCGAAGGCTTGAAAGTAGCCTAAAAGGTTAAATTTTCGTATGAGTGAGATGGGTAAGACGAATCAAGTTATCAATGTATGAATAAACGTAGTAACAACGAATGAATGTATGTCGCGCTAGTATGAAAAATAAAAATAGTAAGATAAATTTTAAGAACTTGCTGCGGGCATCGACCGGAGTTGAAATTGAAGAAGAAAGTAAGTTGAATTGGGAATTTAAATTGCAGAATCGTAATGGTAATGGCGATTTTCAAGTTTTAGCATAAGAAGAAGAAGAAGAGGAGGAAAGACCGCCGATGGCGGAAAGATGGGGAAAGATGGGATTACGGCTTGAGGTAGCCTAAGGTTAAATTTCGTAGAGAGAGAGATAGGAAGATAAATCAAGTTATGCGAAGGCTTGAAAGTAGCCTAAAAGGTTAAATTTTCGTAGTGAGTGAGATGGGTAAGACGAATCAAGTTATCAATGTATGAATAAACGTAGTAACAACGAATGAATGTATGTCGCGCTATGTATGGAAAAATAAAAATAGTAAGATAAATTTTTAAGAACTTGCTGCGGGCATCGACCGGGAGTTGAAATTGAAGAAGAAGTAAGTTGAATTGGAATTTAAATTGCAGAATCGTAATGGTAATGGCGATTTTCAAGTTTTAGCATAAGAAGAAGAAGAGGAGGAAAGACCGCCGATGGCGGAAAGATGGGGAAAGATGGGATTACGGCTTGAGGTAGCCTAAGGTTAAATTTCGTAGAGAGAGAGATAGGAAAGATAAATCAAGTTATGGCGAAGGCTTGAAAGTAGCCTAAAAGGTTAAATTTTCGTAGTGAATGAGATGGGTAAGACGAATCAAGTTATCATGTATGAATAAACGTATTAACAACGAATGAATGTATGTCGCGCTATGTATGGAAAAAATAAAATAGTAAGATAAATTTTTAAGAACTTGCTGCGGGCATCGACCGGGAGTTGAATTGAAGAAGAAAGTAAGTTGAATTGGGAATTTAAATTGCAGAATCGTAATGGTAATGGCGATTTTCAAGTTTTAGCATAAGAAGAAGAAGAGAGAGGAAAGACCGCCGATGGCGGAAAGATGGGGAAAGATGGGATTACGGCTTGAGGTAGCCTAAGGTTAAATTTCGTAGAGAGAGAGAGATAGGAATAAATCAAGTTATGGCGAAGGCTTGAAAGTAGCCTAAAGGTTAAATTTTCGTAGTGAGTGAGATGGGTAAGACGAATCAAGTTATCAATTATGAATAAACGTAGTAACAACGAATAATGTATGTCGCGCTATGTATGGAAAAATAAAATAGTAAGATAATTTTTAAGAACTTGCTGCGGGCATCGACCGGGAGTTGAAATTGAAGAAGAAAGTAAGTTGAATTGGGAATTTAAATTGCAGAATCGTAATGGTAATGGCGATTTTCAAGTTTTAGCATAAGAAGAAGAAGAAGAGGAGAAAGACCGCCGATGGCGGAAAGATGGGGAAAGATGGGATTACGGCTTGAGGTAGCCTAAGGTTAAATTTCGTAGAGAGAGAGATAGGAAAGATAAATCAAGTTATGGCGAAGGCTTGAAAGTAGCCTAAAAGGTTAAATTTTCGTAGTGAGTGAGATGGGTAAGACGAATCAAGTTATCAATGTATGAATAAACGTAGTACAACGAATAATGTATGTCGCGCTATGTATGGAAAAATAAAATAGTAAGATAAATTTTTAAGAACTTGCTGCGGGCATCGACCGGGAGTTGAAATTGAAGAAGAAAGTAAGTTGAATTGGGAATTTAAATTGCAGAATCGTAATGGTAATGGCGATTTTCAAGTTTTAGCATAAGAAGAAGAAGAAGAGGGAAAACCCGCCGATGGCGGAAAGATGGGGAAAGATGGGATTACGGCTTGAGGTAGCCTAAGGTTAAATTTCGTAGAGAGAGAGATAGGAAAGATAAATCAAGTTATGGCGAAGGCTTGAAAGTAGCCTAAAAGGTTAAATTTTCGTAGTGAGTGAGATGGGTAAGACGAATCAAGTTATCAATGTATGAATAAACGTAGTAACAACGAATGAATGTATGTCGCGCTATGTATGAAAAATAAAAATAGTAAGATATTTTTAAGAACTTGCTGCGGGCATCGACCGGGAGTTGAAATTGAAGAAGAAAGTAAGTTGAATTGGGAATTTAAATTGCAGAATCGTAATGGTAATGGCGATTTTCAAGTTTTAGCATAAAAGAGAAGAAGAGGAGGAAAGACCGCCGATGGCGGAAAGATGGGGAAAGATGGGATTACGGCTTGAGGTAGCCTAAGGTTAAATTTCGTAGAGAGAGAGATAGGAAAGATAAATCAAGTTATGGCGAAGGCTTGAAAGTAGCCTAAAAGGTTAAATTTTCGTAGTGAGTGAGATGGGTAAGACGAATCAAGTTATCAATGTATGAATACGTAGTAACAACGAATGAATGTATGTCGCGCTATGTATGGAAAATAAAAATAGTAAGATAAATTTTTAAGAACTTGCTGCGGGCATCGACCGGAGTTGAAATTGAAGAAGAAAGTAAGTTGAATTGGAATTTAAATTGCAGAATCGTAATGGTAATGGCGATTTTCAAGTTTTAGCATAAGAAGAAGAAGAAGAGGAGAAAAACCGCCGATGGCGGAAAGATGGGGAAAGATGGGATTACGGCTTGAGGTAGCCTAAGGTTAAATTTCGTAGAGAGAGAGAGATAGGAAAGATAATCAAGTTATGGCGAAGGCTTGAAAGTAGCCTAAAAGGTTAAATTTTCGTAGTGAGTGAGATGGGTAAGACGAATCAAGTTATCAATGTATGAATAAACGTAGTAACAACGAATGAATGTATGTCGCGCTATGTATGGAAAAATAAAATAGTAAGATAAATTTTTAAGAACTTGCTGCGGGCATCGACCGGATTGAAATTGAAGAAGAAAGTAAGTTGAATTGGGAATTTAAATTGCAGAATCGTAATGGTAATGGCGATTTTCAAGTTTTAGCATAAGAAGAAGAAGAAGAGGAGGAAAGACCGCCGATGGCGGAAAGATGGGGAAAGATGGGATTACGGCTTGAGGTAGCCTAAGGTTAAATTTCGTAGAGAGAGAGATAGGAAAGATAAATCAAGTTATGGCGAAGGCTTGAAAGTAGCCTAAAAGGTTAAATTTTCGTAGTGAGTGAGATGGGTAAGACGAATCAAGTTATCAATGTATGAATAAACGTAGTAACAACGAATGAATGTATGTCGCGCTATGTATGGAAAAATAAAAGATAATAATATTTTTAAGAACTTGCTGCGGGCATCGACCGGGAGTTGAAATTGAAGAAGAAAGTAAGTTGAATTGGGAATTTAATTGCAGAATCGTAATGGTAATGGCGATTTTCAAGTTTTAGCATAAGAAGAAGAAGAAGAGGAGGAAAGACCGCCGATGGCGGAAAGATGGGGAAAGATGGGATTACGGCTTGAGGTAGCCTAAGGTTAAATTTCGTAGAGAGAGAGATAGGAAAGATAAATCAAGTTATGCGAAGGCTTGAAAGTAGCCTAAAAGGTTAAATTTTCGTAGTGAGTGAGATGGGTAAGACGAATCAAGTTATCAATGTATGAATAACGTAGTAACAACGAATGAATGTATGTCGCGCTATGTATGGAAAAATAAAAATAGTAAGATAAATTTTTAAGAACTTGCTGCGGGCATCGACCGGGAGTTGAAATTGAAGAAGAAAGTAAGTTGAATTGGGAATTTAAATTGCAGAATCGTAATGGTAATGGCGATTTTCAAGTTTTAGCATAAGAAGAAGAAGAAGAGGAGGAAAGACCGCCGATGGCGGAAAGATGGGGAAAGATGGGATTACGGCTTGAGGTAGCCTAAGGTTAAATTTCGTAGAGAGAGAGATAGGAAAGATAAATCAAGTTATGGCGAAGGCTTGAAAGTAGCCTAAAAGGTTAAATTTTCGTAGTGAGTGAGATGGGTAAGACGAATCAAGTTATCAATGTATGAATAACGTAGTAACAACGAATGAATGTATGTCGCGCTATGTATGGAAAAATAAAAATAGTAAGATAAATTTTTAAGAACTTGCTGCGGGCATCGACCGGGAGTTGAAATTGAAGAAGAAAGTAAGTTGAATTGGGAATTTAAATTGCAGAATCGTAATGGTAATGGCGATTTTCAAGTTTTAGCATAAGAAGAAGAAGAAGAGGAGGAAAGACCGCCGATGGCGGAAAGATGGGGAAAGATGGGATTACGGCTTGAGGTAGCCTAAGGTTAAATTTCGTAGAGAGAGAGATAGGAAAGATAAATCAAGTTATGGCGAAGGCTTGAAAGTAGCCTAAAAGGTTAAATTTTCGTAGTGAGTGAGATGGGTAAGACGAATCAAGTTATCAATGTATGAATAAACGTAGTAACAACGAATGAATGTATGTCGCGCTATGTATGGAAAAATAAAAATAGTAAGATAAATTTTTAAGAACTTGCTGCGGGCATCGACCGGGAGTTGAAATTGAAGAAGAAAGTAAGTTGAATTGGGAATTTAAATTGCAGAATCGTAATGGTAATGGCGATTTTCAAGTTTTAGCATAAGAAGAAGAAGAAGAGGAGGAAAGACCGCCGATGGCGGAAAGATGGGGAAAGATGGGATTACGGCTTGAGGTAGCCTAAGGTTAAATTTCGTAGAGAGAGAGATAGGAAAGATAAATCAAGTTATGGCGAAGGCTTGAAAGTAGCCTAAAAGGTTAAATTTTCGTAGTGAGTGAGATGGGTAAGACGAATCAAGTTATCAATGTATGAAAAACGTAGTAACAACGAATGAATGTATGTCGCGCTATGTATGGAAAATAAAAATAGTAAGATAAATTTTAAGAACTTGCTGCGGGCATCGACCGGAGTTGAAATTGAAGAAGAAAAAGTAAGTTGAATTGGAATTTAAATTGCAGAATCGTAATGGTAATGGCGATTTTCAAGTTTTAGCATAAGAAGAAGAAGAAGAGGAGGAAAGACCGCCGATGGCGGAAAGATGGGGAAGATGGGATTACGGCTTGAGGTAGCCTAAGGTTAAATTTCGTAGAGAGAGAGATAGGAAAGATAAATCAAGTTATGGCGAAGGCTTGAAAGTAGCCTAAAAGGTTAAATTTTCGTAGTGAGTGAGATGGGTAAGACGAATCAAGTTATCAATGTATGAATAAACGTAGTAACAACGAATGAATGTATGTCGCGCTATGTATGGAAAAATAAAATAGTAAGATAAATTTTTAAGAACTTGCTGCGGGCATCGACCGGGAGTTGAAATTGAAGAAGAAAGTAAGTTGAATTGGGAATTTAAATTGCAGAATCGTAATGGTAATGGCGATTTTCAAGTTTAGCATAAGAAGAAGAAGAAGAGGAGGAAAGACCGCCGATGGCGGAAAGATGGGGAAAGATGGGATTACGGCTGCTTGAGGTAGCCTAAGGTTAAATTTCGTAGAGAGAGAGATAGGAAAGATAAATCAAGTTATGGCGAAGGCTTGAAAGTAGCCTAAAAGGTTAAATTTTCGTAGTGAGTGAGATGGGTAAGACGAATCAAGTTATCAATGTATGAATAAACGTAGTAACAACGAATGAATGTATGTCGCGCTATGTATGGAAAAATAAAAATAGTAAGATAAATTTTTAAGAACTTGCTGCGGGCATCGACCGGGAGTTGAAATTGAAGAAGAAAGTAAGTTGAATTGGGAATTTAAATTGCAGAATCGTAATGGTAATGGCGATTTTCAAGTTTTAGCATAAGAAGAAGAAGAGGAGGAAAGACCGCCGATGGCGGAAAGATGGGGAAAGATGGGATTACGGCTTGAGGTAGCCTAAGGTTAAATTCGTAGAGAGAGAGATAGGAAAGATAAATCAAGTTATGGCGAAGGCTTGAAAGTAGGCTAAAAGGTTAAATTTTCGTAGTGAGTGAGATGGGTAAGACGAATCAAGTTATCAATGTATGAATAAACGTAGTAACAACGAATGAATGTATGTCGCGCTATGTATGGAAAAATAAAAATAGTAAGATAAATTTTTAAGAACTTGCTGCGGGCATCGACCGGGAGTTGAAATTGAAGAAGAAAGTAAGTTGAATTGGGAATTTAAATTGCAGAATCGTAATGGTAATGGCGATTTTCAAGTTTTAGCATAAGAAGAAGAAGAAGAGGAGGAAAGACCGCCGATGGCGGAAAGATGGGGAAAGATGGGATTACGGCTTGAGGTAGCCTAAGGTTAAATTTCGTAGAGAGAGAGAGATAGGAAAGATAAATCAAGTTATGGCGAAGGCTTGAAAGTAGCCTAAAAGGTTAAATTTTCGTAGTGAGTGAGATGGGTAAGACGAATCAAGTTATCAATGTATGAATAAACGTAGTAACAACGAATGAATGTATGTCGCGCTATGTATGGAAAAATAAAAATAGTAAGATAAATTTTTAAGAACTTGCTGCGGGCATCGACCGGGGTTGAAATTGAAGAAGAAAGTAAGTTGAATTGGGAATTTAAATTGCAGAATCGTAATGGTAATGGCGATTTTCAAGTTTTAGCATAAGAAGAAGAAGAAGAGGAGGAAAGACCGCCGATGGCGGAAAGATGGGGAAAGATGGGATTACGGCTTGAGGTAGCCTAAGTTAAATTTCGTAGAGAGAGAGATAGGAAATATAAATCAAGTTATGGCGAAGGCTTGAAAGTAGCCTAAAAGGTTAAATTTTCGTAGTGAGTGAGATGGGTAAGACGAATCAAGTTATCAATGTATGAATAAACGTAGTAACAACGAATGAATGTATGTCGCGCTATGTATGGAAAAAATAAAATAGTAAGATAAATTTTTAAGAACTTGCTGCGGGCATCGACCGGGAGTTGAAATTGAAGAAGAAAGTAAGTTGAATTGGGAATTTAAATTGCAGAATCGTAATGGTAATGGCGATTTTCAAGTTTTATCATAAGAAGAAGAAGAAAGGAGGAAAGACCGCCGATGGCGGAAAGATGGGGAAAGATGGGATTACGGCTTGAGGTAGCCTAAGGTTAAATTTCGTAGAGAGAGAGATAGGAAAGATAAATCAAGTTATGGCGAAGGCTTGAAAGTAGCCTAAAAGGTTAAATTTTCGTAGTGAGTGAGATGGGTAAGACGAATCAAGTTATCAATGTATGAATAAACGTAGTAACAACGAATGATGTATGTCGCGCTATGTATGGAAAAATAAAAATAGTAAGATAAATTTTAAGAACTTGCTGCGGGCATCGACCGGGAGTTGAAATTGAAGAAGAAAGTAAGTTGAATTGGGAATTTAAATTGCAGAATCGTAATGGTAATGGCGATTTTCAAGTTTTAGCATAAGAAGAAGAAGAAGAGGAGGAAGACCGCCGATGGCGGAAAGATGGGGAAAGATGGGATTACGGCTTGAGGTAGCCTAAGGTTAAATTTCGTAGAGAGAGAGAGATAGGAAAGATAAATCAAGTTATGGCGAAGGCTTGAAAGTAGCCTAAAAGGTTAAATTTTCGTAGTGAGTGAGATGGGTAAGACGAATCAAGTTATCAATGTATGAATAAACGTAGTAACAACGAATGAATGTATGTCGCGCTATGTATGGAAAAATAAAAATAGTAAGATAAATTTTTAAGAACTTGCTGCGGGCATCGACCGGGAGTTGAAATTGAAGAAGAAAGTAAGTTGAATTGGGAATTTAAATTGCAGAATCGTAATGGTAATGGCGATTTTCAAGTTTTAGCATAAGAGAGAAGAAGAGGAGAAAGACCGCCGATGGCGGAAAGATGGGGAAAGATGGGATTACGGCTTGAGGTAGCCTAAGGTTAAATTTCGTAGAGAGAGAGATAGGAAAGATAAATCAAGTTATGGCGAAGGCTTGAAAGTAGCCTAAAAGGTTAAATTTTCGTAGTGAGTGAGATGGGTAAGACGAATCAAGTTATCAATGTATGAATAAACGTAGTACAACAACGAATGATATGTCGCGCTATGTATGGAAAAATAAAAATAGTAAGATAAATTTTTAAGAACTTGCTGCGGGCATCGACCGGGAGTTGAAATTGAAGAAGAAAGTAAGTTGAATTGGGAATTTAAACAAACTAATAGAATAAGTACTGGGCTTAGAAATAAGTCTTGGAGTAGATTTGTTCGGGTAAAACCTTCTAAAGGCAGTGCTCCAGCATGGCCACAATCAAATGACTGAAACAGGATAAAAATTAAAGAATTTATATATATATATATATTATATATATATATATATATATTATGTGTGTGTGTATATATATATATATATATATATAGGCGCAGGAGTGGCTGTGTGCTAAGAAGCTTGCTTCCCAATCAGATGGTTCTGGGTTCAGTCCCACTACGTGACACCTTGGGCAAGTGCCTTCTACCCTAGCCTTGGGCTGACCAAAAATTTGTGAGTGGATTTGGTAGACAGAAACTGAAAGAAGCCCATTGTGTGTGTGTATGTATGTACGTATATATATATATATAGACAAAAGACGAAGGCAGGTGGAAAACAAACAAACAATTGTATTAGTATGGCGCTCAATATATATATAGTTGAAATTTACATATATCTATATTTATATGTGTATTTATGTATGTGTGTCTCTGTCTGAGTTTGCCCACCACCATTGCTTGACAACCGATGTTGGTGTGTTTATGTCCCTGTAACTTAGCAGTTCGGCAAAAGAGTGCAATGCACACACACACATACATATCTATATATATATATACATTCACACACATGTATATACACATGCACACTGACGCACACAAACAAAAAGAATGCAGCTCTGATAACGGACAGAGTCAACGACTATTGAAGAGGTTGCAAGGCACAATGAAAATTTTGGGAAAATAAGTAAATGAGTGGAAACTGAACAAGTGGGTGTGTTAAGTAATAAGGCACTAAAAGAGAATGACCCTTCCCAGACACAATTATATATATATATATATATATATATATATATTTATTACACACTTTATTAATAAAGCTGCAGAGGCATCACAAAAACTGTTACACAGAGTTTCATGTTTCCATTTGTCAGACAGTTTTGGTTGAGAGCTGGACCACTGAGATCTTCAAGCTTTTTTCATTCTCTCTGTTTAGTTTCTCTTATTCCTTTCTGTTCACTTTTCCATTTTTCTTGAACTTCAAACTAACACACTTGCTTGTTGTTTCTACACCTGTCTTTGTCTTTTCTTTTTCTATAAATTTCAACTATACATGTGTGTGTGTGTGCATATATATATCATCATCATCGTTTAATATCTGCATTCCATGCTAGCATGGGTTGGACGATTTGACTGAGGACTGGCGAACCAGATGGCTGCATCAGGCTCCAATCTTGATTTGGCACAGTTTCTACAGCTGGATGCCCTTCCTAATGCCAACCACTCTGAGAGTGTAGTGGGTGCTTTTATGTGCCACCGGCACGAGGGCCAGTCAGGTGGCACAAGTGCCAGTAAGGTGACGTTGGTAACAATCACGCTCAAATAGTGCTTTTTACGTGCCACCAGCACAAATGCCAGTTAGCTGCTCTGGCAATGATCATGCTCGAATGGTGCTCTTACTGCTCCACTAGCACACGGATGCCAGCCATCAAATTTGATTTCGATTTCACTTGCCTCAACAGGTCTTCGCAAGCAGTGTCCAATGAAGGGAAGGTACGCGTAGGTGGGCTGGTTACACCCCTGGCATAGGCCACAAAGTTATGGTCTCACTTGGCTTGCCGAGTCTTCTAAAGCACAGCATATTTCCAAAAGTCTTGGTCACTGGTCATTGCCTCGGTGAGGTCTAATGCTCGAAGGTCGTGCTTCACCACTTCATCCCAGGTCTTCCTGGGTCTACCTCTTCTACAGGTTCCCTCAACCACTAGGGTGTGGTACTTTTTCACACAGCTATCCTCATCCATTCTTGCCACATGACCATACCAGCACAGTCGTCTCTCTTGCACACCACATCTGATACTTCTTAGGTCCAACTTTTCTCGCAAGGTACTTACACTCTGTCATACATGCACGCTGACATTACACATCAATCAGATCATACTGGCTTTATTCCTTGCAAGCTTACGCATGTCCTCAGCAGTCACAGAGCACATTTCACTGCCATGTAGCATGGCTGTTCGTACACATGTGTCATACAGTCTACCTTGTTCTCTGAGCGAGAGGCCCTTTGTCACCAGCAGAGGTAAGAGCTCTCTGAACTTTGCCCAGGCTATTCTTATTCTAGCAGCTACACTTTCAGTGCACCCTCCCCGCTACTGACTTGGTCACCTAGGTAATGGAAGCTATCAACTACTTCTAGTTTTTCTCCCTGGAATGTGGCAGAAGTTGTTCTCTGCACATTTTCAGTGTTTATTGCGCCTGAGCATTTGCCACATACAAAAACTATCTTCCCAGTTAGCCTTCCTTTGATATTGCTGAACCTTTTATGTGTCCATAGCTTACACTGGGTACATCTTATAGAGTTTCTACCTATGCCTCTATTACAGATTGAGCAGGGCCATCTACCTGAAGGGATTTGTGGTTTGACTGCCTTCCTACTTATTAGGACTTTGGTTTTAGCTAGGTTGACTCTAAGGCCCTTTGATTCTAATCCTTGTTTCACACCTGAAACTTTTCCTCTAGTTCTGATAGTGACTCAGCAATTAGAGCAAGGTCGTTAGCATAGGGGAGCTCCCAGGGGCATCCTGTCTTGAATTCCTCTGTTATTGCCTGGAGGACTATGATAAATAGGAGGGGGCTAAGGACTGAACCTTGGTGGACCCCTACCTCCACCCGAAATTCTTCACTGTACTTGTTGCCAACTCTCACCTTACTGACAGTGTCCTTGTATATGGCTTGCACAGCTCTCACTAAACATTCATTTATCCCTAGTTTCCTCATTGACCACCAGATAAGGGATTGGGGTATCCTGTCAAAGGCTTTCTCCATGTCAATGAAAGCCAGGTACAGGGGCTTATCTTTGGCCAGGTATTTCTCCTGCAGCTGTCTTACCAGAAATATAGCATCAGTGGTGCTTTTCCCTGGCATAAACCCAAACTGCATCTCATCTAAACCGATATATATATATATATATATATATATGTACATAAACATGTAACTATATATACATACATATGTATATGTACATAAACACGTAAATAAACAGTGTTGGCTGAGAATATATATCGTCATCGTTTAACCTCAGCTTTCCATGCTGGCATGGGTTGGGCAGTTTGACTGAAGTTGGAAAGCCAGCAGCTGCACCAGGTTCCGATCTGATCTGGTAATATTTCTACAGCTAGATGCCCTTCCTAATGCCAACTACTCTGTGACTGTAGTGGGTGCTTTTTATGTGCCACCGGCACAGGAGACAGCCCTGGCATTGATCATGTTCAGATAGTGCATTTTATGTGCCACCAGCTCAGGAGCCAGTCAGAGGGCACTGGCATCAACTACATTCGGATGGTGCTTTTTATGTGCCACTGGCGTGGGAGCCAGTCAAGAGGCACTGGCATTAACAATGTTTGGTTGGTGCATTTTATGTGCCACCGGCACACGAGTCAGTCAGGAAGCACTGGCCACAGCTACAATTTTGGTTTTACTTGACTCAACACGTCTTCTCAAGCATATCATATCGCCCGACACATCAAGGGTACTTTTAAATAGGCCGGACATGCAACACTGGCATCGGCTATATAAATATATATATATATATATATATATATATATCATACTGGATAGCATTATTCTTCAGCTAATGTCAGATAAACCGTATTACCACCATCACATTTTGATTGTTAAAAACATAAACCAAGGCAGTCCTCCTGTTTTGCTGGTAAGGCATTAGCTTTGATGTTTGTGGCTTCTGTTTGTGTGTTTGTCTTGATGGTTTGATGTGTGTATATTTGTTTGTTGCAATGCCCCCTTTTCAGAGATGATTAATTTCCAACAGGCATACACACACCCATATATTCAAACAATTTGATGTATGTATGTCTCAAAGTCTATTGGAACGTATAAGCACGTAGGTTTGTTGACACTTGTATATATGTGTGTTATTTATTCAAAATAAATAATGCAGAATTCTTTTTTATTTGATTTGTAAGATGTGTATTCTTTCATTGCGTCTTTGTGGATTTCTGTGTTTCAATGGTTTGGTCTCTGTTGTAGCATATATATATATGTGTGTGTGTCTGTTAAAAAGGCTGGACGGAAGGAAATGTGGGAATTTATCTAAAAGAAAAAGAAAAATTCTTTCTTTTGTAAGTTTTTGAAAACAAGTTATTTTCAGAGCAAATAAAACCAATTTATGTATGTTTGTTTATTTGATAAAAAGTCAGGGAATTGTTATGAAGGGTGGGGTCACCCTGACATTATTCATAATTGGGGTGCGAAATATTATTTGAAGAAGAGAGAAATGTGTTTTGTTTGGATGTTGCTCTTCACTGTTACCCAGCAAAACTGAAGCTACCCTGAGTCTATTGTGGAAGAGTACAAGGTTGGGAAAGAACAGTTCTTGTGTATGTTTGAGGATTGCAGAGATAAGGACACAAGACCAATCCAACTCTGCCTGAGAACTGGCAGAAAACGGAAGATTCAGGAGGCAGCAGGTGTCAGAGAAAGTCTTGAGGTCAGGGAAATAAGAGGATACACTCAGGCCAATAGGCAGTGACTAGGCTCAATGGAAAAGGGAAATGAAAGAGGGACCTGGTAATACAAGTGAACAGGGAAGAGGAAACCAAAATAATCTTGAAGATAATCCAGTAGAACTAGTGGATGGCCTAGAAGAGTGCACTTCAAAGAAATCTCAGCTGAAATGAAATATGGCTCCTATTGGGAGGTTTTACACAGATCCTCAGATTTTTGTATGACCTCCTACCTTTGAATACAAACTGAAGTGGGAGAAATTAGATAACCCTGCATGTCCCCTCAGTCAAGGCAAACAAACAACAGAATATGCCATGAGCTGATGCTAACCCAAAGGAAGTACTCATGGAGGCACAATCAAGTACTTAAAGAGATCTTATATGCGATTTGTATTGTGAGAGAGAAGACGAAATCACTAGAAACTCCATCAATATTCTATATGGGAGGGGCAAAAGATTGTGGGTTGGAAGAGCTTTACTAATTTTGTCATAGACACTGGTTCTACTGAATGGAATGGATAACTGGAGAATCACAGCAGAAATTGAAAATCACCCAGACATCATCAATAAGACTGGTACAAGACCAAATACTGTGCCCACCTTATTTTCATCAAAACAAACGACTCTGATTGAGCTCACTGTGCCATATGAAAGCAGAATGGAGAAGACCCAATTCTACAAGAATGAATAATAAAGCAATTTAGCCATCAAACTAGGAGAATCAAGCTTCCAAGCCAAACTCCTTGCCATAGAGATAGTAGTGATGGGATTTGCAGGTAAATCTGCCAACAATTTTGTGTAATGACTGAATTTCTGGGGGAAGGGGGAGGGGAAGCAGCAGCACTGTTAAGGCATTATCAGGAACAGATGAGAAGAATTCCATTTGGATCAAAGAAGGATGGAAGTGAATTTCGATAGGCATAATTTACACAATGGTTAATTGGTTTCTTAGACTGAACTGGTTAGGATAGCCAAGGTGCCATTAGCTCTGGGGTACCTTGACCACCTGGGAAAATACAGGTTGCAAGCAAACAGTAGCACAGAATGTGACAGCAGAGTAGGATCCAGAGTCATGCCCTAGATGTAGCCAAACCCTTTGAGAGTGTAAGGAGTTAAGGACCAAAACACTGGTATGAGATGAGGCAGGGAAGATGGTGGTAGTGGTGGGGCTTTCTTCTCTCAGGACCTGTTGTTCAGTTCTCCCTAGTATTTCTTACTGCCATTCCTTTATATTCCGAGTTCCCAATCAGGCTGAGATCAGCTTGGTTAACCTTTTGGAACTGACAAAATAAATATCAGCATACAATACCATTCGAGCGTGATTGTTACCGCATCGCCTTACTAGCACTTGTGCTGGTGGCATGTGAAACATTCAAGTAAGGTCATCGCCAGTGCTGCTGGACTGGCTCCTGTGCAGGTGGCACATAAAAAGCACCATTTGGGTGTGGCTGTTGCCAGCACCACCAAACTGGCCCTCGTGTCTGTGGAACGTAAAAAGCACCCACTACACCCTCGGAGTGGTTGGTGATAGGAAGGGCATCCATCTGTAGAAACTTTGCCAGATCAGATTGGAGTCTGGCTCACTAGCCCTCAGTCAAAATCATCCAACCCATGCTAGCATGGAAAGCGGAAGTTAAATGATGATGAGGATAGATTGCATTGACTCATACCTTTCCCCAGAATGTTTGGCTTTGTTTTTCCTTTCTTCCAATTATTACTGAGAGAAATGGCAGTGCTGAGGTCTTCTTTCAGAGACTCCAAGGATGAAGGAAAGAACTCATTCTCAGACTAGGGATCCACCAGACCTGAATCCTTGCAACAGAGCAACTGATACAGTCTAAAGATAAACAGAAACAACTCCAATAAAGAACTGTAAAACTTACTTTCAGACGTTATCTATTCACTCAGCAGACAACCAATAAATACAATGGCCTTTTGCACAAAAACATTATTTTAATCCAATAAACTCCATTCTACTTCCACCTAAACAACTAGGAAAATACACTTCATTGACACACGATTTGTTAACCTCATTTCTATTCTCGGCTCATAATCATATTTTTCATGTAAGTCTTCTCTAATGCCATTGGCACTTTATGTCTTTTGATAATTTTTTATACATACATCATGAGATTACGTGTATATATATATATATATATATATAGTTTTATATATATATATATTGTTTTATATATATATATATATATAGTTTTATATATATATATTGTTTTATATATATAAATAAATATATGTGTGTATATATATATATATAGTTTTATATATATATATTGTTTTATATATATAAATATATGTGTGTGTATATATATATATATTATATATATATATATATATATATATATATATTGTTTTATATATATAAATAAATATAAAAAAGTGTGTTACTGTATGGGAGATTCTTATGGTAGTAGAAAAGGAATTTTTAACTCCTATTTCTAATTCGGTATGTGGTGAAGCAATTAGCTGACCCCTAATTCCAATTATGCTTATAATTATAGAATATTTGTATAATTTTACCTGAAAAGGTTATTTTAACGTACCGACCTACTTGGTAAAATTATTAATTAATTGATTAATTAACTAATTAATTTTACCCTTTTATTATTAATATATAAATAAATATGTATATATCTGTGTGTATATATATATATATATATATATAAATGTATTTAAGTATGTATATAAATATAAGTATATATATATGTATGTAAATGTATGTATGTCTATAAATATGTGTATATATATAAATATAGGTATGTGTGTATATGTATATATATATATATATATATATATAAATATATGTGTGTGTATGTATGTGTGTGTGTGTATGTATATATATATATATATATATATATATAATAAACATATCAGTGATCTCAGTGCACTGCCACCACCACCACCACCATTATCTTTTATGATTTTAATTCTTAATATCAAGGGTGGGGGTGTAACAAAAACAGATTATATTCAGACTTACCCATTTTTTTGCACCCATTGACATAAGACACACATATTTGAATGCATGCAGGTGTGTGGGTGGTGTTGTTGCTGTATAGCCCCGGGCCATCTGTGATACAGCAGACATATGACAGCCAGCCAGATGTCTGTGTGGTGACCCATAGGTGTATTTGCCCCAGATACACCATGCCTTTAGCAAAGGTCCTATGTCCTCTCACCTGCAGATATTAAAGGTATTGATGTGCAGAGTGACAGTCTGAACTTGGCTGTACACTTTGTAATGTGTATAGATTCTGGTGGTGATCTCAGTAGGGGTGGGCAAGGTGGACTCAAATTACAACAGTTACATCTTCTCGGCACTTACTAATGCTCACATGTTTGGGGCACAAAGTATCTATCGAGGTTGCATTTTAACCCTTTAGCATTCAGATTGCTTAATTTAATGCTTATCTATAGACATTGTATTCTAGCTTCAAGATTTTACTGGGGATTGAACACTGGAACCAGCACATTACCACATGCCAGCACCTGCAATCCTGGCATCCAATTCAGCCTTCTGCTTCTTACCACTCATGAATACAGCCCCAAGATACTCCAACTTCTCCACTTGTCTCAAAGTTGTTCCACTAACATGCAGAGTGCCCTGAGATTAGTTTCTTGAGAGGACCAATGTCTCAGTCTTTGCAACATTCATTCTTGTCCATTTTGTAGCATTTGATAGCAAACTGATTCGGCTGCATCCTGGAGATCTCCTTCTGATGAGTGAAGTAGCACCATGTCATCAGCAAATATCAGCCGACTGATTCCACGCCCACCAATTGTGAAATCACTTTCACAATGTCTGCATATGTATAAGAATTATGAAACAATTATGATAATTATCTTAACCCTTTCGTTACCAACCTGGCTGAAACTGGCTCTGGCTTTGAGTACTAATGTCTTGTTTTCATAAGGTTTGAATTAAAATCTTCCACCAAACCTTAGTCACAATTTATGTTCCTAACACTAGCTTAATGATAACCAAGTAATTTTACTAAATTCTTTGTTATATTTAAAGTAATTGAAAGAAACACAGAGCATCTCAAAATAAATACAGTAACGAAAGGGTTAATGAGATATAGTCAAAACAATTAAATAATAATTGATAAATTGTCAGTAATGGATGAAGAGTTTTGATGGAATAAAAGAATTCTTACAAATCAATGCAAAGAGAGGAAGGAAGAGAGAAAGAAGATAAAAAAAACCAAAAAAAAAAAAAACGAAATACCAAAATCTATGGTTCTGTCTTTAAAATATATTTAGGAAATTCCATCAATACATAAAAAAGACCAAGTGTGAAATTGGTGAACACTTTTCATATTTCTAACAGCAATGATGGATTCTAAAAACAGCTGAGGAAGAAACAAGAGACGGTCTCTAAGCTTGGTTTTTACGGAAGAATGTTAAGATTTAGAAAAAGAAAAAATAAGGGACCAATTTGCATGTGCTGGATTAACATGGAATAGAGAGGGGCCTTGTAAAAGAAAAACAGTGATATTTTGGGGTATGTCATAAAAGTAGGTCGTCATACAACCATACATATGTATTGGGTCATCCCATAAATAATGCAGTTTTTTATACTTCTTTTATTTTTCAAAATAAAGATAAACAAAGTTCTTTTTTAATCTAAAATAAACCCTCCTTCATTTTCTACATTGCTCTTCCATATATCTGGTTGACTTGCAAGGTCCCTCTTCCAAAATTCACTTGTCTGTGACAGAAAATACTCTTCCAGTACTGTTCTGACCTCGTCTACAGAATTTATATTTTTTCCATCCAAATAATTTTGAAGACTGTGGAATAAATGATAATCAGATGGGGGCAATGTCTGGCGAATATGGTGGGTGGAGTATCGTTTCCCATTCAAACTGCTGCAGCCTTTGGAATGTCATCCTCACTGTATGTGGCCAAGTATTATCCTGATGGAAGAACACCTTTCGTCTTGAAACCAAAGATGGTTGTTTTTCTTCTAGTACTGACTTAAGCTGCTCACAGTAGATCTCCTTTGTTATTGTTTAGTTTGAGTTTAAAAGTTCAAAGTGGACTAAACCTTTCATATCCCCCCAAACAGATAACAACACCTTATGAGGGTGAAGACCTTCTTTAGCCTGGGTTGCCGGTGTTTCTCCTTTCCCTACCCACTGACTTCTACGCTTGCCATTTTTGAAGATGATCCATTTTTCATCACCAGTCACTATTTCGTCCAAAAAAGGTTCATTCTTCAGACTTGACAGCAAAGAAGAGCACACATTCACTCTCTGCATGTGATTAGACTTGGAAAGTTAGTGAGGAGCCCATTGACTCAATTTCCTGATGGCATGCAGGTATTGATGAATGGCTGAATGACCAAGTCCAAGCGTCTCTGTTAGTTCCTCAAGAGTTATGGTGGGATTTTGTTCCACCAGGGTTTGCAGGATGTCCTTGTCAAGCTCTACAAATCTTTCAGGTCAAGGCTTGTCTTCTAGGCTGTAGTTTCCGGCTCAGAATTTCTGGAACCACTATTGACACTGGCTGACGCTTATTGTCCAATCCCCATATACTGCATTAATATTCCTCACAGTTTCCATTGCGTTGTTGCTTTCATTGAACTCATAAAGCAAAATATGCTGAATATGTTCCTTTGTCACTTCCATTAAAGCTTTGGAAAAATAACTGTTAAAATCAAACTGCACTCTTCAAAACTTGAACTAAGAATAAGCACACAAGGTAAAATTACAACCTGCTTTTATAGCAAGTTGATGCAGGTAGTTTATCCTGTCCCCCTCTGACTTTTAATTCATACAATTGAAAAAACTGCATTATTTCTGAGATGATCCAATACATACACATGTATATATGTAAACGTATATACAAATAGCTATGTACATATGCACGTATAAGAGAAAGTTGAAATAAGGAAACAATTTGAAAGATGCACAGATTATTGAGGAAATACGAAAACCAAATTTTCCTTTCAAAATATAAAAAAAACAAACAGAATACTTTTAGAAAATAATATTTATTTCAGAAGGAATAAAGTTAGTCTTTTTAAAAAGTTTTATACAGTCATGATGATGATGATGATGATTAACAATACCATCATTAAATGTTGTTAACATTAATGATAATGTTATTCATTAATAATAGTGCTGTTAACAGTAACGATGGTGGTGTTTGTTTTCTGTTTTTACAAGAAATCATACAGATATCGGATTATATCAAAGTTCACAGACCTGCAATGTAGAGAAAATATTTAAAAGATTAACCCCTTGATAAGATGATGGCGTCCAAGAAAAGGACAACGAAAATGATACAAAAATAGAGCATAGAGAAGGAAGGAGAAAAGAAAGAGTGGACAAAAATGAGGACAAGGGGGTGAAAGAGTATGGAAGAGGAAACAGAATTGGTGGTGGTGAGGAGAGTGTGTGATGGATGTTAATAGAAAGGGAGGAAGTGGACAATAGGAAAAGTGAGTGATGAGTGGAGAGGTGGGTGACAGAAAGATAAGTACCAGTTACACACTGGGGTCGATGTAATCGACTTAACCCCTTTGTCTGTCCTTGTTTGTCCCCTCTATGTTTAGCCCCTTGTGGGTAGTAAAGAAATAGGTATTTCGTCTGCCGTTACGTTCTGAGTTCAAATTTCTCTGAGGTTGACTTTGCCTTTCATCCGTTCGGGGTCGATAAATTAAGTACCAGTTACGCACTGGGGTCGATGTAAATGACTTAATCCGTTTATCTGTCCTTGTTTGTCCCCTTTATGTTTAGCCCCTTGCAGGCAGTAAAGAAATAAGAAAGATAAGTGATGAAGTGACAAGAGTTATATCAAAGATGGCAGACAAGGAGAGCAAAAGGCCAAAATGTGAAGTATATTATTCAGTCATTCATATTTTTACATTTCTATTTCTTTTTTTGTCCATGCTGTTATCACTTGGACAAATCTATAACTAAGGTATTGTTTTACAATTTCCTGGTTGACGTCACAAGAAAAAGTACTCAGCATACACTGCGGGTGTGGTTGGTATTAGGAAGGGTATCCAGCTGCAGAACTGTACCAAAATTGGAGTTTGATGCTGCCATATAGCTCACTGGATCCTATAAACTGTGCAACTCATACCAGAATGGAAAACTGATGTCAAAGGATGAGGATGAAGTCTTTCCCGTCACTAACCTTTAACTGTTTTTCAAGTAAGGGATCCATTATTTCATGTCTTTGAAGACAAAAAATAGCAGATAATTAGGTTGACAAAAGAAATGGCAACAACACCATTGCAGATAGCTTTGGGTTTTCTGGGAAGCACAAATATATGCACACACACATACATTTGATGGGTTTCTTTCAATTTCTGTCTACCAAATCCACAAATTCTGGGGTCAGAGTAGAAGACACCTGCCTAATGTGACAGGAAATGGGACTGAATCTGAAGTTACATAGTTGGGAGGCAGACTTCTTAGTCACACAGCCATGCCTTTATTGTATGTATTTCTAAGATGATTTAGCTGCTATTTCTAGCAGATCCAGTGACTACATTGAAACTCTCTAGTTGGTCTATCTCCTTCTTTGTACTATAAAAGGCACCACAGAGAGACACAGTCTTCTGTTGTGAACACCGTAACACCTGTAGTAAAGATCATTTGTCAACATAACATAGCAGTCCTGGTTTGGGATGAACGTTGCCATAATTTAGCCCCAGGAGACATCGTCTCCAGCTGGCTATACGACACGATCTGTGTCCTTATATTTTCGAACAAGGGAATCTAGCACTCCCACTCAGCTCAAAATAATATCTGTGTATCACAATTTCCAGGTTATTTCCCTTCATCAGCACAGAATAATTGTTTGGCTAGATGTGCTGATGAAGGGAAATCACCCAGAAATTGCGATACACAGATATTGTTTTGAGCTGAGTGGGGGTGCTAGAATCCCTTGTTCGAAAATATAAGGACACAGATTGTGTTGTATAGCCAACTGGAGACGATGTCTCCGGGGGCTAAATTACAGTAACATTCGTCCTAAACCAGGACTGCCATGTTATGTTGACAAACAATCTTTACTACAAAGTACTGTTGCTGAATATCTTTCATTGTGAGATTTAAACATAGTAATTTTCTAACCATAACACCTATATAACAAACTGTAGTTTATTAATTTATGGTGCGCTGCCTTGGCTGGCTTCCGTGCCAGTGGCATGTAAAAAGCATCAACCAATCGTAGCCGTTGCCAGCCTCCTCTGGTCCCTGTCCTGGTGGCACGTAAAAAGCACCCACTACACTCAAAGAGTGGTTGGCGTTTGGAAGGGCATCCAGCTGTAGAAACACTGCCAGATCAGACTGGAGCCTGGTGCAGCCTCCTGGCTTCCCAGACCCTGGTCGAACCGTCCAACCCATGCCAGCAGGGAAAACGAATGTTACACGATGATGATGATGCAAAGACCAAAATACTTGCACAGGTCTGAAGCAACACAGGAATGCCACTTCAATGGATTCCCTCTCCCCCCCCTCTCTCTCTCTCTCTCTCTCTTTGGAAATGGTACATATTAAGGGAGTTAGGCTTTATCTGGTGTTGGCAGAAGAATTTTAATTGCTTACATTTGATTCAACATCATCATAGAACTGAAGCTATTCAGGTTATTTAGCAGCAACCATTCAATGTACCCCAGATTATTTAAATAGAGAAGAACTCAATAACAACATTAGAAATGAAATATGGAAAATGTAAATTCTTGCTTTGTTTCCATAAGGAAGTGGAACCGCAGAAAATAGAGAAGATAGTAATTTATCAGAGAAACCAAACATTTTAGAGACAGCAAATGGACTGAGTTGGCTGTTTGGTAGAATATACCATTTCTGAGATATTATATTTGATAATCAACGGCTGTTGAGACAGATAATAATAATAATAATAATAATAATAATAATAATAATAATAATAATAATTGTGTACAGTGCTCAGGTGCACTACAACTCATCTAAAGTGTATATATAATCAGGTGTAGTTTCGGCGGATTTCGGAAAGCATGAGGGCCTTAAAGGATGCAGTGTCATGGCAGTCAACAACTGACGCAGGCAGTTTGTTCCATGCTTCAGCAACTCTGAGCGTGAAAAAATGTTTCCGAAAGTCATGGGAGCTGTGTTGTTTTCTGACTTTGTAGGCATGTCCACGTGTGTTAGACACGTGGAGATCAAAAAGGTGTTCAGTGTTGTTGTTGGTGAGGTGGTTGACATTTAGAGTATTGTAGATATCTATAATTATGAGAAAATTGAAAAATCTAGAATGTGTGTGTGTTAGCCAAAAGATATAACGGAATTGTTCCTTAGTTTATCTAAGAATTTGTCAGCACTAAACCTAACTTCTGATGATGGGTCTATACCTGTCAAGCAATCTCTACAACTCATCTTCATAATACCCACTCCTTCTGCAACTGCATAACTACAGCATCATTTTCTCGCCTGTGGTAATTAGATGAGAGCAGAACTGCATATATTCCATGCCTACCCTTTTGTGCTACTAGTTACCCCTCTCCTAGGCATCTCTCTTTGGTTTTATTGTAGTCACTCCACCCACTTCTTTATGTATCACCACTTCCCCCTCTGATCCCCACCTTTTTTCCTTACATTCTCCACAAACTGATCATCATCATCATCATTGTTTAACGTCCGTTTTCCGTGCTAGCACGGGTTCGACAGTTTGACCGGGGTCTGGGAAGCCAGGAGGCTGCACCAGGCTCCAGTCTGATCTGGCAGTGTTTCTACAGCTGGATGCCCTTCCTAATGCCAACCACTCCGTGAATGTAGTGGGTGCATTTTACGTGCCACTGGCACAGGTGTCAGGGGAGGCTGGCAGTGGCCCCACAAACTGATATTCACCTCTATCCCCCTACACTCACCCTCCCTTCACACCCTCAAACCTACCACTCATCCAGTAATACCCTTATTCTTTCTTCATTCACCTTCTTGTACCTTGTGGGGTGGTATGCCCTGACACATCATTTTCACTTTTTTTTTGTCTTTTTCTTTGTGGAGTTACCATCAAAGGTGGACACAGTAAAACTAAAAGTTAACTTTGATAACCGTTAATCAGTTAATTATTTCCTAATGTAAAGGAAGTTATTGATAAACAGTTAACATTAATTTTTATTACAGAAAAATACCAAAAAATCGGTTTTTGGCTTAAAACCACACAAAGACACTTTTAAAAAGTGCCCAAACTATGAGATACGTTACCTTCAATCGAATTGAAGTGAACAGAGGTTAATTAGTCTGATAATGATTTCCAAAGTTAACTTCAAAGTTAAATCGTGAACAAAAATGTGAATTTCATTAATTAACGACTAATGGATTAACAGTTTGGTTACCACGTATCTACTCTGTCCCCTCTTTCATACCTGGCATGAAACCACATCCCTCAATACTGCACCCTAAATCTGTGAAAAGGTCCTCTTGCTATTTGCTCGGTGAACTCACAACAGCTGGTGGGAGAATAAAAGCATCCAGGACATTCTGTAAAATGGTTGGCATTAAGAAGGGTATCCAGCTGTAGAAACCATGCCAAAGCAAACACTGGAGCCCAACAGAGTCCCCTGGCTTGTTGGATCATGTCGAACCATTCTACCCAAACCAGAAACAGCAAGGGTCTTCTACTATAGCCTTGGGCCGATCAAAGCCTTGTGAGTGGATTTGCTAGATGGAAACTGAAAGAAGCCTGTTATATATATGTGTGTGTGTCACCACAACATCGCCTGACAACTGATGGTGGTGTGTTTACGTCCCTGTAACTTAGCAGTTCGGCAAAGAGACCAATAGAATAAGTACTAGGTTTACAAAGAATAAGTCCTGGGGTCAATTTTTGACTAAAGGCAGTGCTCCAGCATGGTTGCAGTCAATTGACTGAAACAAATAAAAGAATAAAAGAAAAGAAAGAATATATATATATTTCCTTGACCTTCGACCCAACCCCCAACCTGACATCTATGCTCGTTCATCTGGCCGAACTTGTCCTCTCACTCAACTGCTTCTCGTTTGCTGGTGATTTTTACCAGCATGTCTCGGGAGTGGTCATGAGAACGTGAATGGGCCCCAACTATGCGAACCTGTCTGTTGGTTACGTTGAGGCCCAAATATTCTCAAGTTTCACTGGTACCACTCACGAACTATACGGCTGTTATATTAATGACTGTATTGGTATGATCTCATTCTCCCGCAAACATCTAGACTTCTTCCTCTCTTTTGTCAAATCTTTCCATCATGCCCTCCACTTCTGCAGTATCTCTGACACTTCTGTCTCCTTTCTTGACATTTTGGTCAGCATTTATCACTCCACTCTCACCACCTCCATCCAAACACACAGACTCACACTCATACGATAACTACTACTCCTCCCATCCTAAACACATCAAACTCTCTTGCCAGAGCACGTTCTGTGGACCGTGCATCTGCTCTCTCCCCAGCACCTGCCCCACTGTCTCCCCTCACTTACCACTCCAAGCCTTCCGGTGACTCCAGTCTGACCCCTCCACTTCGCACATCTTCCCTAATCGACCCCTCTCCTCCTTCAAATGAGCCCAGAACCTACGAGACCTCTTGGTCCACAGCTTCTTCCCTAACCCAACCTTCCAACCTGGCTCGTTCCCCTGCTCCCGCCCATGTTGCTGCACTTGCCCTTACCTCTCCAACACCCATCAATGACACTATCATATCCCCGACTCCTTCACCTGCACTTCTAGCGTAGGCTTGAAATGTTAAAGACCATTTCACTTCCTGGGTGCTAAACTAATACATCTGTTTGTTGTCTACACTATTTGACTCTGTCTTTTGTTTTTTTTGTGAATTCTCCCCCACATATATATATATATTATATATATATATATTGGAAAATTTGAAAATGGAGACAAACGCCTAAGATGTTATTAGATCATTTATATCTTCATATCATCGACATATGTTTTGATGGATGCATTCAAAATACATCTCACAGGACGAATAATGTTGAGCAATGCATCAATCTCATCAGGGAGGATATAAATGACAGTGCTCATCAAATAGACATTTTAATAAGTATAAGAAACTCTAATATATGCAATGCGTATATTATATATATATATATATATTATATACACATAGGTGTATACACGCGTACACACATTGAAAGCGAAGTTGTGAAGGGAACGCTAGAAATTTGAAAATGCCCTTGAGGAAACAGATGCCTTAGGGTGAGGGAAGAAGAGAAGGTATAGAGGAAGAAAGGGGGAATGAAAGAACAAAGTTAAAGGAAAAAGGAAGTTATGAACAGAAGGAGAAAATATGACGGAGGGAAAGAAAAGCTGAAGGGAAGAATATGGATTACAGGAAGTAAGAATAAAGATAAGTAGCAGAAATTATCATTAGATGAGGGGTAAATATTATTTAAAAAAAAGCAAAGGAGTGTTTTTTCCAATGTAAACACCTGTAAACTCATTTATTAAAGGTGTTTACCAGTTTATGTTTAGAAAAGAGGATAGTTGCTCTTCCACACAGAGAGGTCAAAAAGTTTTCCTTTTGTCATAGGGGAATGATCTGGATAAAATTTTATAATCTAAAGAAAAAAAGTTTGTTAGAGTCTTTAAGGTGCCAAATTAGCTTACTAAGTCCTGTAGAATTACACTTATGACTATATTTAAAAGCTGAAAAATGGTTTGCTGTATAGCATTTCAACTCCATAGAAGATAATCCAATACAAAAGAATTCTTTAGATCCAGAGGTAATTTTACATTGGTAAATGGCATTTTAAGTTTTCCTGAAACAACTCATCAAATAAGATTAACTCTTTTATTAATCATATAAGATGGCAAGCTTTCTTCTTTGATAATAAGGATGTCAAGCCACCCTCCAATGACCAAAATTCTGAATTTAGTAAACTATTGAAATCTAAAAATAATCTTCCTCCTAACCCAAGTTTAAAACAGTTTGAAGAGGACTTCTGATCTATTAAGAATGTTAAATTCCATCGCTCACCCTTAAGAAATAAACATCTAAAATATCTACATAATATTACCAAAGAAATCAACAGCATGGAAGGCCTCCTTGTTCAATCAGATAAAACTGGTAACCTGTATCACTTAAGCAAGGATTTTTACCTAAAACTACTCAGGAAGGAAATACAAAGAAATATACAAGACTATGAGTAAAAACATTATCAGAAAGGCCAATCGAGAGGATCAGAAAATTATGGAAAAATATAAGTTACAAACGAAAACTGGGCCTTTAACTTCAAAGCAACCCAGTTTTATCTTAAAGGGACACAAACCTAACTTCTTCAATAACCCAACTCTCCAGCTTATCTGCCCTTCTAGTTCGGATATTGGTATACTTAGCAAAACAGTTCTTGATAAGTACATTCCTTTGTTAATGAAAATACTCAAACTTAATTTATGGTTTAACTCATTCCAGGTTGTGGACTGGTTCAACTCTATCGACAATAAACTAAACACTAACTATTGATAATAATAGTAGTAATAATAACAATAATAATAGTAATAATATTATTAATTGCATCGCCTTACTAGCACTTGTGCTGGTGGCATGTGAGATATTCGAGTGAGATCGTCGCCAGTGCCACTGGACTGGCTCCTGTGCAGGTGGCATGTAAAAAGCACCATTTGGGCGTGGCGGTTGCCAGTACCACCAAACTGGCCCTCGTGCCGGTGGCACGTAAAAGCACCCACTACACTCTCGGGGTGGTTGGCGTTAGAAAGGGCATCCAGCTGTAGAAACTCTGCCAGATCAGATTGGAGTCTGGTTTGCCAGACCTCAGTCAAATCGTCCAACCCATGTTAGCATGGAAAGCGGATGTTAAATGATGATGATGATGAGTAATAGATACAATAACAACAAAAATACATTGTTCCTCCCACAGACAATAATCCAAATGACATCCCATTACATCAAAACATCCATAATCCTTTCATAAGTTTAAAGATGAACAGTGGAAGGGAAGTAACTATACTTCCTCATCCTGCATATACATACAAGTATTCATGAATGCATATGTGTATATATGTTTATGCATGTGTATGTACTTGTGTCAGTGTATGTATGTAAGTGTGTGTGTGTACCCATGTATACACATATGTGTATACATGTGTTTATGTCCATCTTAGAATTAGAAAATAATGAACACAGTAAAATTATGCACAAACTGGAAGTTGGAGATCATACTGAAATATACACTTCAAATATACCACACTTCAATTTAAAAGACCATAAGTCTGATTTTAATATCAACCTTACTATAAGACTAATTTGTGCAACTAAGTCAAATCTTGAAAGAATCAGTAAAAATATATTAGACAGGATTGTACCTATTGTGAAGAAAAACCTCAATTGTAACCTATGGTTTAACACAGAAGTTATAACTTGATTTTATTTAGTACCAAATAAGGCTATTTCTTCCTTCTTATAATTTCATATTGACAATTATTATGCCTCTATACCACAGAGCATATTAAAGTTATAATTTTAGCTAGAAGTCTCTCTAATATTACACAGCAATACTATAACATTAGCTGAATCTCAACAAAATTCCATCATCATCATCATTCAACGTCCGTTTTCCATGCTAGCATGAGTTGGATGGTTCGACTGGGGTCTGGGAAACCACAAGGCTGCACCAGGCTCCAGTCTGATCTGGCAGTGTTTCTACGGCTGGATGCCCTTCCTAACACCAACCACTCTGAGAGTGTAGTGAGTGCTTTTTACATGCCACCGGCCACAAGGGCCAGAGGAGGCTGGCAAATGGCCATGATCGGTTGGTGCTTTTTATGTGTCACCGACACAGACGCCAGTCAGGCGGCGCTGGCATTGGCCACGTTCAAATGGTGCTTTTTACGTGCCACTTGCAAACCATTAGATATGATAGGACTCTATTTAACCCAATACCACAGTCTAATAACAACAGTAATACACAAACAGTGAATTTACTTAACTCTCTTATAAATGATTCCACAACAAATTCAGCTATCACACCACACATACCATAATAAATAATCCTAACGCCATAAAATCTAATACCACTGAACAGAAACATATAGCTAAATATTGCACATGTAAAAATAATAAGTGATGCCCTTTAGAAGGCAAATGTAAAAGGTTCAATGTTATATATAAATGTACTATTACTAAAACTGCTAACCCACATAGTAAGATATATATAGGGAGCTACATTAACTTTAAACAAAGATTTTTAGCCCATATACATTCATTTAAACTGAATATCATGAACAACGCTACCTCATTGGCTGCATATATACATAAACTCAAGCTAAAAAAATTATCCTGGTCAATTATTGACTTAGCTACACCATTTACCCATAAATCTTCTGTTTGCCATTTTTGTACAAAAGAATCACTATACATATTATATAAGCAAAATAATTTCATTAGCTGCTAGTTGGAAGCAAGATCCACATGTAGACATTGGTTTTATAAAACTTTTAAACACTATAGGCGATGATTAAGAAAAGCTTCACATTAATATTTTTTCTTTTATATTTTGTTATAATAAAATATCAAAATTATTTTAAGTAAAAAAAATAAACTTAAAATTAAAATTATTTTAAATCAAAAACACATATTCACAAGATATAGATTATCAATTAAATAAATACTTAGAATTTATCCTCTTGAAACTTGAACCTATACGTTTTTAATATGTAATTAATTGACTTTATGTATAATACATTAATTTACTCTAAACCAAGTCAATACACAACAATATCTAGATTTGCATAAAATATAAATTAATAATGATATCTTCTGGTTTTAACGCAATAATAATAAAAACAACAAATAATCACTTTTATTCTCTCACATTTATGGATTACACACGGAAGAAGGAATGGATGATAGGAATTCTATCTTTATACAACCATCACAAATTTTTACCATGGATTTATTCTACCTTTTTGGAAATTTTTGCTCAAATTTATACCAACACAGATATATGAATACCAATAATTTTTTAAACGTTTTTCTAATTTGTTTTAAACAGCATTTTTTTCATTTGATTTCCACCACTCTTTGATGAGTGGATATACTTCCCAACGATGCTTACCTTTAGATTTCATTTAAAAAGGAAGTATATTCATGAAATGATCGTAAGAACTTTTAAACATTTTAAAACATTTAAATAATCATAGCTGTATGTCATTTATCTATTAATACAATATTGTTAATATTATATACTAACTTTATTATGATTTTTAAGATATAACTATTCCACTCTTTTACTCTCTAATATATAACTGCTCTCAGGAATCTTTAAATATCTTTTAAGATTTTAGACATATTTCATACTGGAGCACTTAATTGACATCCAATATACCTTGTTTTTAAAGGACATATTTAATTAACTATATATATAGTTTAAGGTGGCGAGCTGGCAGAAATGTTAGCATGCCAGGCGAAATGAGTAGCCGAATTTCGTCTGCCGTTACGTTGTGAGTTCAAATTCCGCCGAGGTTGACTTTGCCTTTCATCCTTTCGGGGTCGATAAATTAAGTACCAATTACGCACTGGGGTTGATGTAATCGACTTAATCCCTTTGTCTGTCCTTGTTTGTCCCCTCTATGTTTAGCCCCTTGTGGGCAATAAAGAAATATATATATATATAGTTTAAGTCCACCAAGGGTAACAATAGGTCATCAATTCAAGCAGCAGATTATGATTTGATAACAGATGTTCAGGCTGAACATTGACCACTTCAATGCCTTCAGTAAGACAACATCCTGACCAATCACTCTCTTCCACTGACCAAAACTTACTGCATACATACTCATGGGTTTTGTATAGAACTAGGTGCAGCAAAAAAACCTCCCACATTTTACAAGGTCATTGGTGCGGTGCTAGTCATGTTAGGCAAATGGTAACAGTGTCTTCAAAGTGCTTAGGTTTTACCATTTTCTTTTATCAGTTAGCATAATGGTTTGGAACAGTGCATTTGCTTTGGAAATGCTTATCAAAAATGGTCAATGTGACGAAGTAGTTATTCTAAAATGTTATTAGTTGCTGTTGTTGTTAATAATAAAGAAGAAAAATTGAGTGAAATGGGAATAAATATACCTGGCTATGGGCTTGATAGTATCGAGTGAGACGAGGCATTTATATTTGGGAGTTTCAAGTTGGTCATCGGAAGCTACCGTGGTCAACAGTTTGAGAGTGACCAAAGAACTGATCTAGAAAATAATGTCAAAAATGGAAGAAATGACTAATGGTTATATGGAGAGGGAAACGGACAGGTGTTATGGTTGGATATTAATTGCTGTAATGACACAGAGAGGATAACCAATATATTCACTTTTAAATTTTCTTATAAAAAGTGTTAGAGCTAGAAAATTACTATTTTTAAATCTCACAATGAGAGATATTCAGCAACAGTACTTTGTAGTAAAGATTGTTTGCCAACATAACATGGCAGTCCTGGTTTAGGACGAATGTTGCTGTAGTTTAGCCCCAGGAGACATTGTCTCCAGCTGGCTGTACGACACGATTTGTGTCCTTATATTTTCAAACAAAGGAATCTAGCACCCCCCACTCAGCTCAAAACAATTATTCTGTGCTGATGAAGGGAAATAACCTGGAAATCGTGATACACAGATATTATTTTGAGCTGGGTGGAGGTGCTAGATTCCCTTGTTCGAAAATATAAGGACACAGATCGTGTTGTATAGCCAGCTGGAGATGATGTCTCCTGGGGCAACATTCATCCTAAACCAGGACTGCCATGTTATGTTGGCAAACAATCTTTAGTGTTAGAACTAGTTTTGAATCCCATGATGGATTCACACAAGAAGATATATGATTAGTTCAGTAAATTCCTGTGGCTGTGTGGTAACAAGCTTGCTTTCCAACCACATGGCTCTGGGTTCAGTCCCACTGTGTGGCACTTTGGCCAAGTGCCTTCTACTTATGGCTTGGCCCAACCAAAGACTTGTGGGTGGACTTGATAAATGGAAACTGAAATAAGGCGTCGAGCTGGCAGAAATGTTAGCACGCAAAATGCTTAGCGGTATTTCATCTGCCGCTATGTTCTGAGTTCAAATTCCACCGAGGTTGACTTTGCCTTTCAACCTTTCAGAGTCGATATAATCGACTTAATCCGTTTGTCTGTCCTTGTTTGTCCCCTCTGTGTATAGCCCCTTGTGGTCAGTAAAGAAATAAGAAACTGAAAGAAGCTTGTCCTATATATGTGTGTCTCTATTTACCCCCCACACCCCAACCACTGCTCAATAACTAGTGTTGGTGTGTTTACTTCTCCATAACTTAGAGGTTCGACAAAAGAGACCGATAGAATAAGTACTAGGCTTTAACAAAATTAGTACAAGGGTCAATTCATTTGACTAAGAATTCTTCCAAGGCAGAGCCACAGCATGGCCATGATCTAATGACTGATACAAGTAAAAGATAAAGGCCAGAATCGTTGCCGAGCAACTCAGGTGGCACCGTGTAGCTGGAGCCATCTTAAACACTCTCATGCAATGCCTTGTGGTGTTGTCCTCCACTCTGCTCATATAAAATGCAACCAAAACATCATCAAGGCAGTGAACCAACAGAATCACTGATGCATTCAGCAAAATATTTAGTGATATTTCTTCTGGTTATTATTTTCTGACTGCAAATACTGTTCAGATAAAATCTGTCTTTCATCCTTTTGGGGTTGAAGAAATAAAAGTCAAGCATTAGGGGAAATGGAATCAACACCCCTCCCCTTAAAATTCCCAGCCCAGTGCCAATATTTCAATCATTTTTATCGTTATTATATATTTAAAGGCAATTCCTACCAAACGATTACATTTTCTAAAAGTGGCAACCAAACTTTATGTGTTCAATCCTGGCCAAAAAGAGTGAAGCAGCAAATGGAATTTGGTAAGGTGTTATTTCCCAATAAATCACCCTCAAAGGACACAGGTCATCAAAGAGAACAGAACTCTTAATAAATGCAAAGGTATCCCTAATGATAATTATGGAGATTCACAACCATTTAAGCCAGTAGGATGGTTTATTTCTTTAAGAGAATTGGATTGAGACCTGCAGATTCAGTTAAGTAATGTAGAACAAGCATTGTTGTGAACCTTTTGTATAGGATATAACTTGACAGTTGTAGTAAGATTTAAATTATTGGATCTTGTGGTCAACCGTTGAGGACCATAACCCCAGAGCCACTGGGCTTCAATGTTTAATGGTTGAAATATAGAAATAAAATCAAAAGATTTCTTTAGAAAGATGTGTTGTCCATAACACTAATGATGTTCCTGTGGAGGGTTCTAATTATTCACAAACATTTTAGAGGAAATTCACTCAAGTACTGAAACCATTAACAACCTCCGTGGACTGGCTTCAATTGGTTAATGGAACCAAATTAGGGGCCCAACTATTATACAGCTTTGCTCTTTCCCAACAGAGTTTGAGCCACAAACATACACAGACCAGTCCCCTGCCCCTCCCTGGCCAAAAGATATATCGACATACCCTCTTACTTACTTGCAGAAATAGGATGGCAGATGGTGCCACCCTGTCTTCGACTATGGAGTAGAATATTGCCATTAAACGATCCAAAGTAAACAGTTTCGGACCCAAAAGGTGGTTGCTTGTCTGAAATTGAAAAGAACTTTAAAGAATCACCAGAATCAAATGGTTTCCCAAGTTTTTATGGTTGTTGTTGATGTTTGTTTGTTGAGCGAAGTGGTCTTTGTCCCTTGGGAGAAGTTCGAAACGAGGTCCTTTGCTATTCGTAAGACCCGCAGAAGAGAAAGCAGGTCAACCCCCGATACCGAGAACATCAACAGATGGATGAATGCATATCCAGGCTCAGTGGTTGGGTAGGAAGTCGAGGATAAGAAACAGGAAGAAAGAGTGAGCGAAAGAGTACAACAGGGGTCGCCGCCACCACCCCCTGCCGGAGTGTCGTGGAGCTTTAGGTGTTTTTGCTCAATAAACACACAACGCCTGGTCTGGGAATTGAAACACGATCCTCTGATCGCAAGTCCGCTGCCCTAACCACTGGGCCATTGCGCCTCCTGTTGTTGATGTTTAAGCCATGTCAGTCCTGATGAAAGAGGTTCCAGTTATGATTATCCTATCTTTTTTTTTCAGACATAGTGTATTTAGGATTACATTTGTCACTGCTACTTCAAGACAATAGGTTTCGGTTTTATTCTGATTTTCTTTATTTTATATCACAGTCGGTGATTTATAGAATTATTGGTTCCCACCAGTTCACTTCCATTCCAACAGCGAGGAGAATGTCTGGAAGCCTGGAACTGGGTGCATTTCAAAGAACTGCATTGGTCCTCCACCCACCATTGCTCATTTCTTCTGCCAATACACACAAACACATACGTGACAGACGTTTTGGCATAGTTTGCTTCAAGCAAATTCCAAAGCCAAAGAAATGGTGAAGTCGAGGCTAGAGTAGAAGACACTTGCCCCAAGGTGGGATCGATCCTGGAACCATTTAGCTCAAAGTAAACTTCTAAAGCACACAGCCATGTCTGCTTTGAGATGAGGCCCAAGTTATGAATCACTGGATTAATGGCTGGATTAACAACAAACGAGGAAGAGAAGGAAGGCTTCAGTTGACTGAACTTTTTGCAGAGCTATTTATTTATTTATTTAGACATGGCAGAAACTAGAACTCATCACCATCATCTTCTAGCGTCCGTTGTCCATGCTGGTATGGGTTGAATGGTTTGATAAGGTGGCAAGCTGGCAGAAACGTTAGCATGCCGGGCGAAATGCTCAGCGGTATTTCGTCTGCCATAATGTTCTGAGTTCAGATTCTGCCGAGGTCGACTTTGCCTTTCATCCTTTTGGGGTCGATTAAATAAGTACCAGTTACACACTAGGGTCGATATAATCGACTTAATCCGTTTGTCTGTCCTTGTTTGTTCCCTCTGTGTTTAGCCCCTTGTGGGTAGTAAAGAAATAGGTTTGACCAGGGCTGGCACGCTGGAAGGCTGTATTAGTCTGGTTTGACTGTGGTTTCTACGGCTGGATGCCCTTCCTAATGCCAACCACTCTGAAAGTGTAATGGGTGCCTTTATGTGCCCCTGGCACAAGTGTTACTGGATTGGGAAAACCAAAATACTGCAAACCATTACTGAACGCAGTCCGACTTTTCCAGCTTAGAATGTCCAGTATTTTGCAACACTTTATGAGACATTTGACTTATTTATGTCATAACATCTGGCCTTTGTTGTTCAGTTTATTCTGTCTTTCTGGTGGCTGGCAGGTTTTCTGAAGTTAGTATTGCAAACCGTAAGATTGTTTGCGTCACAGAACTCCAGCAGCCTGGTTCCCTTCTCATTGCGAGAGCCAAAACCGTAGCCTCCATGTATGCCATGGAAACCCCCGACATGTTGTTCAACATGTCCATTGAAGTCACCAGCCACAAAGAGAAGGTCCCTGTCATTCGTCAATGCGATAGTCTGCAAGAGGGTGTCATAGAATCGGTCATTCTATCCATCGGGTAGCCCTGGCTGAGGGGCATAGGCCGAGATAATGGTTGCTAACCCATGGTGGAGCACTAATCTAATCTTAAGTATTCTGTCGCATACTCTGACTACCTCAATGACCTTATCTACCCTTTTCTCCGCAAGAAGTATACCCACACCCCCAACCCCGTCAGTGTTCCCTGCCCAGAAAATCTTGTACCTGTGTTCTTTGCCTGTGAGGAACCTAGCAGAACCACCTCTCTACCTAACTTCTTGGATGCAGCACATATCAACACATCTCCGTTCAAGCATCTCAACAATCTCACCAGATCTACCTTTCAGTGTGCCGACGTTGAGAGTGCCCACCCTGAGGGTGTGGGAGGTATGGGGCCTTGAAACCCTGGAGCGGGGGACAGCAGCATTAAAAAAATAATGCAAACAAGAGGTGCTGAGTGAACTGAACCAATTCTTTACTTCATAAAAACAAGAAATGAAAACCAAAATCTCTTACCCTCTCATGTTTCTTTTTCCGGAGACTTCCATAAATCTTGTTAGATTTCTGAAATGTAGAAATATTTGTCAAAGGTCAAAAATGATGTTTTTAGAGAAAAAAACTTGGTGTTTAACAATTAAGGGAATTAACCAAAATCTAGCAGACATTACCTTACAAAAAAATCGTCGATCAGTTTTGGCTGGATTGTATGATGCAAGGTAAGCAGCAATTAATAGATATTTAGAATAAAATGGTAATTCCAAATGATTACGACCTGCAAGGAAAACGGAAAAATTTCATTAGGGTCAAAGATCAGCACAAAACCAGAAATAGACAAATAAATTGATCTCCCAGTACATGACTGGTATTTTATTGAATTTGCAAGGTTAAATATTGACTTTAGTGGAATTTGAAGACAGAATATAAAATGCTGGATGAAACACCACAAGGCATTTTGTTCAAATCTTTAACAATTCTATAAATTCACTGCTTTAATTTTGGCACAAAGTTACACATAGGCAGGATATTGATAGAATTCTTTGAAATGATTTATTACTGCTGCAACTCCAACCACCACCACGGTCACTACTACTACGACCAACAGTCACTGCTACTACTGCTATTTCGGCCACTGGTCATTTAGCCAACGAATCTAGTCAACACACAAGACAACTATTATGCTTCCCCTCACAAAAAAGCACCATGTTGAGACTAGTAAGAAACAATTATGAACTTTTTTATTACACTTAACTTTTAAATATATTTTTGATAAGGTTCGTATTTTTCAAGAAGAAACGAAACATGTAGAATTTCTAAGAAAATTAAAATTTATCTTATGTAGTGGCATTTTCAAATTTCTTATATATATATATATATATATATATATATATAGTTATGTAAGAATGTATCAGAGTACAGTATAAAGTTTGTTCACCTTCAGGTTTACCCTGTGCTATCCAGTCGTCGTATTAGGTCTGCATTAGGGCATCTATCATGTGTGAATAGGGAAGTGGAGAAATTGGAGTCAACAAGAAAGAGTACAGTTGGACATCTATTTTCAATCACCACAATTATTTCTACGCAATGTAGTTCTTCAGGCATGTAGGTACTTGAGCAGGTAACTGTTTCCCTGCATTACAAGATCTAGTTGAGTTTCCTCAGGTGATATGTAAGTATTTTGTCCATAAATTTCAATTCTCAGCTTCAAGAGCTTCCACTCTGTCCGTCGTGGCCTGAATTTAGTAGTAGCCACTGAGTTTATCAAGGTGTGTTGTTGCGAAGGACTGTTGGCAAACTGCTTTGAATGTGTAGATGTAGTGAGATGGTTTTTTTCCAGTATATATATATAAATCAATGATAATTTTGATTAGGCATAGTGATACTAGTAACTGGTAGTTAGGATTCAATATGCTTGATGCTTTACAGTAAAAGTGTCAGGAAAGTAAATGGCATAATATTAATGAATGAATGACAAGAGAACAGGAATCATGTAATTTGTTTCTGCTGTAAACATTACTCTCAGGGCTGAGTGCAGGGAAATAACTCCTGTTGTCTTGTCAGTCACTAACACACACACACACAGACATACCAGTAGGACTGCATCAGGCATGGCCATTTGGTTGTGGAGTTGGCCTTGATATCTTGTGGTTCTGAATTCAATCCTACTTCACAGCATTTGACTGTCCCCACCTTAGGTGGATCCAAGCCTTGTGAGTGAAATTAAGAAGACAGACAAAGAGGGTTTGTCACTGAGATGCTTTAAAGCATCTTCCTCCCACAAACTGCTGAAAGCCATGGATCCCACACTACCTCTTTCTTACTAATACATATAAAACACCAAGGAAGGAGAAAACTGACCTTGAATGGAATGTAACTGCAGTGCCATCTGTTGGCCAGAGTTTGTATCCTGTTGCATCTTCTCCCATTGTGCACTGGAACAAGAGAAATGATATGAAGTTTAAGGGACCAGCTTAGTACAGAAGTTAAATGGTAGAACCAATACTCAATGATTCTGTAGATTAGGGATTACTGAAGAAACATTTGGGGAATTTGACCTCCTGCAAGTGTGTATAAGGATAGGCCAGCATCTTGAGCCCTTTTCCTTTTCAATGACTAACTCAGTTAAAAGGGTTTCCAAGGAAGCAAGCACAACTTAATGAAATACTTGTCAAAAATTCACTGTCAATTATACAGTGACCCAATGTCAACTAGTCAATGCTCTCACTGTCAATAATACACTTCAGCTATTGTTAGTTACATGACACTGAACCCGTTGCTTCTAATGCAGCAGGAGCAGAGCACCAGCCATGGAATCTATTTAAAAGCTGGAATGAGCCATCTGACCGTTGTGTGTCTTGGCCCCGAAACACAACACTGCTATGGTGATATGATATGGCATCACATATTCTTTGATACAGTTACCATGTCTAGCAATGTGCTGTGTCTATGACCAGCATGTTTGACTCTCACTGGCACTGGTTATTCATCTGTAAATGACCATGGATAGTGGTCAGAGATTTCAGAAATGATGTCACTGTATGCCAAAGAGATATTTCATTGGCTTCCAGTGTTAAAGGTTAGGTTCTTAGTACCTTTGGACCTTCCAAATACCAATAAGAAAACTTCAGTCAGATTTGTGTCAGGGTTGGTTAATTACTCTTTAATTATTCAAGGGTGCTGCACAGTGGGATTGAACCCAGAACAATGTGGTTGGGAGCAAACTTCTTACCACACAGCTACGCCTGCACCTTGAAAGTTAAATAACATTTTGGGCTCATCCGGGATTCGATCCCGGGACCTCTCGCACCCTAAGTGAAAATCATACCCCTAGATCAACGAGCTAATCAACCATGGGAGAATGTTACAATGGGCTGCAAAAACAGAGGAATAAAACTGATGTGAAATTAACCCTTTTCATACTGTTTTTCTACAGAAGAACACTTTTTTTTTCAATTCATTTTGAAAATAAAGAAAAATTTAGTGAAATAAGTTCATCCAAATTAATCTGGAGTTTGGAACAAAAATCAGAAAGAAATTTTGATTAAAGATTTTAGTTTAGATCACTTGAAAGCAGGAATTTTGTCTTGTAGAACAAAGGGCTGCTATCAATAGGGTTAAGGGCTTGACTTTATTTGACAGCAAAATGGAGAATTGTAAGGAAGGGAATATATACGGGATGCTGAACTCACCTTGAAACTTCTCGTAAATAAACAGTTTGAAGAGCTTTTTTGAGATGTGGTTCAATATTCTTCCATAATTTCCGACTGTCATTCATGGTGGCTGTTGTTACACAAAGACAAAAATCATGAAACCACGAACAACAATTTGGTTTTATTTCTCATTTATTAAAACCTATTTCAAATTGCAGCCATCATCATCATAATCATTTCCTTGTTTGTTTTTCTACATGGGCCCAGGGTGAATGACCCAGTGAGACAGCATTAACCCACTTATTAGATCATCGTAATTTAATGTCAGCTTTCCATGCTGGCATGGGTTGAACAATTTGACTGAAAACTGTTAAGCCGGTGGGCTGGGCTGCACCAGGTTCCATTCTGATTTGTCATGGTTTCTATGGCTGGATGTCCTTCCTAATGCCAGCCACTCCGAGAGTGTAATGGGTGTCTTTTATGTGCCAATGATTTGAAATTGGCATCAGCCACGACTAGTCTTATTTGGCTTGGTATGTCTACACAAATATGGTGTATCACCAAAGGTTTTGGTCACCTGTCACTGCTTCCATGAGGCCCAATGCATGAATGGTGCTTTTTATGTGCCACCGGCATTGGTGCCAGTCAGGTGGCACTGGCACCAGCCACAACTATGATTAAAATCCCCTACGTCCACGTAAACAGGAAACAGTCGTAACTAATAAAATAGTAATGACTATTTCATGGCTAACTTCCCATCACCAGCATGAACATACAAACCAGACTTGTATGCTTCCTACATGGTTCCACATTCAGTTCCACCACACGGCACCTTGGGGAATTGTCTTCTGTTACAGCACTTGGCCAACAAAACCTGGTGACTGGCCTGTTGTGCATGTGTGTGTGTGTGTGTGTGTGTGCGTGTGTGCGCATCTCTTTGTCTCGACACTGTGTGACAGAGGCAAATGAGTGTCATTGCCACACAAAGAATGTCATTCGTTTTCAATATTCTGTGAAAGTGTGTCTGGTTGTGAAGAATTATTACATTGCTTGGAAACAAGTGAAGGTCGACAACAAGAATGGCATCTAGCCAAAGAGAGACACCTTAGAATATTCCATCTGACCCATGCAAGCAAGGAGAAGCATGATGATAATATACTCACAAACACATGCAGACACAAATATGCATACATACATGTGTGCGTGTATATTAATTCTTGAACATCAGCGTCATGTTGTCAAGTTGGAATTTCTTTAAAGTTCTGTTAGTTAAGTGTTCAGTGAAACCCTATTTTAAAACACTGATTTTCACCAAACCTTAACTAAATGATATGCATCCTAAATATATATATATTTATGCAGGCCATATATATATATATATATATATATATATATAGGAAGGGCATCCAGCTGTAGAAACTCTGCCAGATCAGAGTCTGGTGCAGCCTCAGTCAAATCGTCTAACCCATGCTAGCATGGAAAGCAGACGTTAAACGATGATGATGATATATATATATTCATACATACACACACACGAGTGCACATAAGTATGTTCTACAGTTGTCAGCAGCCATCCATTATTAAAATTTACAAATCTGAATATTTGAAAAGAAGTTTTTGTGTCACTTGGATAGGGTTCTGTAAGCTACCAGCATTTTGATGCTAAGCAGAAAATACATCGCAAACCATATTTCCCATAAATTCTTTACTAGAAGTCTTCGATTCATCAATTCCTGGCAGCATTTCTTCTCCGGTTAAATTCGTTACCAATTTTATAACAACGCAGTTATCTCCCTTACATGACGTTTACTTTCTTTCTCAGTTTTATTTTTCACTGTTCTTCAACTGAAATATTTTTGGGTCTGGACAGTTGGCTGAACTATTTGCAAACCATTTCGTTTTCGGATTTGGTTTGCAAGATTCTTTATGTGAGTTCGCGTGTTGAAGCATATTCTGTTGTGTCTGGGGAGAGTCATTTTCTTTTTGTGCCTTATAATTTAACACACTCACCGGTAAAATTTCCACTTATTTCTTATTTTTATTTTCCTAAAATTTTCGTTGTGTCTTGCAACCTTTTCAATAGTTTTGACTATTGAAAAACTATCGAAAAGTTTGCAACACGCAACGAAAACTTTAGGAAAATAAAAATAAGAAATAAGTGGAAATTTTACCGGTGAGTGTGTTAAATTATAAGGCACAAAAAAGAAAATGACTCTCCCCAGACACAACAGTATTTGCAAACCAGTTTCACCAATATTGAAGTCAGCCTGCAACCAATAAAAAAGGCAACCTCTCTCTTGGCTGAAGTTTGCTGGGGTGTAGTACAAGACTGATTCCACAGCAACTGGGTGTCTGGAACTATTCATGGAAACTAGCTTCCTACATTTCTATTGGGGTTGCTTTAAAATAGCTGAAGAGTGTGGAGTGGGTGATGAGAGGTTCAGGTATGTGTTGGAGGGGTTTGAGTGTGAAAGGTTAAGAATGAGTGAAAGTTGGTCCCATTTGAGTAGAATCATGGAGAGTTTAAAACAAGTACCAGAAACTTCGTTTTGCAACATCTTACATTTGAATTTCTTAACATCTTCTCAAAGACTCCAGTGTACATTATATCCTATCTTACTCATAAAAATTTAACAAATTGTGACAGAAAAGGCTAACAGCCATCAATTGCTCACAGGTCCATAAATGTATTAAACTCAAAACAATTTTTTTAGAAAAGGTGTAAGATCACAGGGTACCCCAGTGACCCTGTGGGTCACTATCCACCTGTTACCTACCCCTGGTTTAGAAGGAACAGCGAAGAGGTGAGTATGTAAGGAATAAATGTGATAAATAGATACATTCTACAATCCTGGTCATGTGTATCTGTACATTTGCCCACAAAAGTTTATAATTTCAAACTCCAGAATTTGGTTAATTTCATTTCATGTCTTCATTATCATCGACATAGTGTATTACTGGTAGTTAACCATTGTCAATGAAATAAGCATCAACAAGAGTGACGCATCTATCATGTAGCAATGGGTTCCACTGACCAACAGGATCAGACGAGACAGAGCAGTGCATTGAGCTCCAATATCACCTGTCATTTAGCTTAATTAAACCTTGTCCAATCAAGTGAAACCCTCGTTATAATTCCTGATCAATCTCACATTTGAAATAGTTGCAACAGTCACAGACAGTCCAAATGGACACGTCTTTTATTTCTCTTGTGTCAAGAATTGTGGTAAAAAAATTGTCAAGGAAAACTGACAAAAACTTAAAACAAAATTGAGAAGAAGATAGAGGATGAAGGTGCTCCAACATGGCCAGAACCCCGTTGGAAGCTTATAAAAGGACAGTGTAATAAAAGAGAACTAGAAAATACACAAAACATACCTTCACCATTTTTCAGGGGTTCTAAAAACTTCTCTAAGTTAATGGAAGCCTGGAAAACAAACAAACAAAAACTATTGATTATAACTAAAACATTATTATAACTAGTATTGGTAGAAAAACTGTTGGTTCTAAGATTATTCCATATGATAACCATATATGCTTCTTAGAGCTAATGGGAGTTCATTGGCAGGAACAAAACATACAGCAGTCTTGGACAGTTGCTAACATACTTCATAACTTAACTGTTGCTATTCCAACAGAAATTCTAAACATCTCAAACCATGATGACACACTCATCATCATCATCTTTATCAATTTCATGCCCACTTTTCCAAGAGTTTTCTATGGCTCGATGCCCTTTGTGTTACCAATCCTCACCTGTTTCCAAGAAAGGTAATTATTTCCTCATCATTCCACAGAAAATTGAAAATGGATGGTACCATTTTGGTTTACTGCATACAATGGGCTTCTTTCAGTTTTCATTGACCAAATCAACTCACACAGCTGAGGTTAGCCTGGGGCTATAGTAGAAGACATTTGTCCAAGGTACAGCACAGTGAAACTGAATTCTAAACCATGCAAGCCGGGGAAAAAAAACACTTCTTAACCATACACCCAGTCATGCCTGCACCTATTAATTGTAAATCTGAGATCAAATACTTTACATGTGAAAACATAGGTGCTGGTATGGCTCTGTAGTAAGAAGCATGCTTAGTAACCAAATGGTTCTGGTTTCAGTCCCACTGCATGGCATCTTGGGCAAATGTCTTCTACTACAGCCTGAGGCTGACCAAAACCTTGTGAGTGGATTTGGTAGATGGAAACTGAAAGAAGCCCATCATGTGCATGTGTGTTTGACCTCCCCACCACTGCTTGACAACCGGTGCTGGTGCGTTTACATCCCTGTGACTTAGCGGTTCAGCAAAAGAGACCGACAGAATAAGTACGAAGCTTTAAAAAAAAGTACTGAAGTTGATTCATTTGCCTAAGAATTCTTCAGGTTGGTGCCCCAACATGGCCACACACACACACAAACAAGCAGACATTGAGTTTTGGCTGAATCTCCATGCCGGTGGCACGTAAAAAGCACCCACTACACTCTCGGAGTGGTTGGTGTTAGGAAGGGCATCCAGCTGTAGAAACACTGCCAGATCAGACTGGAGCCTGGTGCAGCCTCCTGGCTTCCCAGACCCCGGCTGAACCGTCCAACCCATGCTAGCATGGAAAACGGACGTTAAACGATGATGATGATGAATTCAAGCTAAAACCAAAAAAGGCTGAGGTTTGTATGCCATGAGAAAAAGCAGAAGCTAAAATTTGGGGCAGAGTGTTTTCATAAAGAAATCCATTTTGCCTTCAGATTCAGTGAAGGGCCTCACCCAAACCCTTAGTCCCCATTCCATTTCATGACGTAAAACCATAAACACTTTCCTTTCTATTTTCACCACATGACCATCACTAACTTACCATTTTACTCTACTGACTCTGTGGAAAGCGCCATCCCTTAACAGTCTTTAGGGGTTTAAATGGTGTTGCATTACAAACCACAACTATTCTTTGGTCTGAGTTTCATGGACTGTGATCCAGCTGGAGCACTTCCTTGTAGGGTTTTAGCTAAGTCAACTCCAGTACTAACCTGAAACCATGTAGTTGTAAAGTGAACTTCACACAGCCATGCCTGAATATTGATTATTGATTTTGATAAATTATCGATTCCAAACAAAACAGAAATGTCTTTTATTTTAAATGATTGGAAGGAAGGTTAAAAGAATCAGAAAATCTTTTAAGTAATTTACGAACCAAATGTCGAAGCTCTTTCAGGTCTCGGCAGACATAATAAAAGACACTTAACACCAAGCTGATGTAAGTGTCATACAATTCCTTTGGGTATTCCTTTGGATGGTCGAGAGACATAATTTCCAAGATCTCCTCTGTGGAAATAAAAACAAATAAGGAATTTGGAAGTTTGGCGGTTAATCATTAAATATTTTAGAAACAACAGAGTCTGGCAGTTAATTATTAAATATTTTAGAAACAACAGAGTCTGGCAGTTAATTATTAAATATTTTAGAAACAACAGGCGTAGGAGTGGCTGTGTGGTAAGTAGCTTGCTTACCAGCCACATGGTCTCGGGTTCATTCCCATTGCATGGCACCTTGGGCAAGTGTCTTCTACTGCGTGGCACCTTGGACAGGTGTCTTCTACTATAACCTCAGCCCGACCAAAGCATTGTGAGTGGATTTGGTAAACGGAAACTGAAAGAAGCCCATCGTATATATGTGTGTATATATATATATATATATGTATATGTATGTGTGTGTTTGTGTGTCTGCGTTTGTCCCCCAACATCGCTTGACAACCGATGCTGGTTTGCTTACATCCCCGTAACATAGCAGTTTGGCAAAAGAGACTGATAGAATAAGTACTAGGCTTCCAAAGAATAAGTCCTGGGGTTGATTTGCTCAACTAAAGGCGGAGCTCCAGCATGGCCACAGTCAAATGACTGAAACAGATAAAAGAGTAAGAGTAAAGAGATGTAACATTAAGTCCAACCTTTCTGAGAACATCCGTAGAGAGGAGTCACCATTGCACCAGAAACAGATTTCCTTAAATGGCAAGGGGGATTGCCAGAGGCAGCAGATAGTGTCTGTTACCTAGGTGACCAAATTAGCAGTGGAAGAGAATGCTCTGAAAGCATTAGTCACAAGAACGAGGAGAACCGACTGGAGAAAATTCAGAGAGATATTATCTCTGTTGGTAACAGAAGGTCTCTGTCTCAGAATGGAAGCAGATTGTATGATGCTAGCAGAGAAATGGCAATGCTACATGGTAGTGAAATGTGGGCTGTGAATGCATGTTCCAGTGGATGTGCAACATCAGTGTGCATGTATGGCAAAGTGTAAATGTGTTGAGATAAAAATTGGTTATAAGAGGCATCAGATGTAGTGTGCAAGAGAGAAGACTGTACTGGTATGGTCATGTGATGCATATGGATGCAGTCAGCTGCATGAAGATGTGCCAATTTCTAAATGTGGAGGTGGCATGTAAAAAGCACCCACTACACTCATGGAGTGGTTGGCATTAGGAAGGGCATCCAGCTGTAGAAACACTGCCAGATCAGACTGGAACCTGGTGCAGCCTCCTGGCTTCCCAGACCCTGGTCAAAATGTCCAACCCGTGCTAGCACGGAAAACGGACGTTAAACGATGATGATGATGATGATGCTGAACCTGTGGAAGAGGAAGACCCAGGAAGACATAGGATGAAATGGTGAGAAATGAACTTCAGATGTTGAGCCTCACAGAAGAGATGACAAACGCCTGCGATGATTGGTGATTGAGAAGACCCATCAAGCTAAATAAGACCTAGTGGGTTCTACTGAGAGTTGAACCTGAGACAGTAAAGTACCATATGTCTAAATGTTGGAGATGGGTTGTGAGCAATCATCATCATCGTTTAACGTCCGCTTTCCATGCTAGCATGGGTTGGACGAATGACTGAGGGCTGGTGAACCAGATGGCTGCACCAGGCTTCAATCTTGATCTAGCAGAGTTTCTACAATTGGATTCCCTTCCTAACGTCAACCACTCCGTGAGTGTAGTGGGTGCTTTTATGTGCCACCAACACAGGGCCAGTCAGGCGGTACTGGCAATGACCTCACTCGAATCTTTTACACATGCTACCGGCACAGGTGCCAGTAAGGCGATGCTGGTAACGATCATGCTTGAATGGTGCCCTTTTACGTGCCACTGGCACAGAGGCCAGATAGACTCTCTGGCAACGATCACACTCGGATGGTGCCCTTAATACCCTACTAGCATGGGGCTTGAGTGCCAGTAATGCGACGCTGGTAACGATCATGCTCGAATGGTGCCTTTTAAGTGCCACTGGCATGGAAGCCGGTTAGCCGCTCTGTCAATGATCACACTCGTATGGTGCTCTTTGCACCTTGCTAGCATGGACGCCAGTCATCGAATTTGATTTTGAATTTTCTGGATTAATTATTTTAATTGAGAAATACAGGTCTTGAGTTAAAATCCAGTCAAGGACAATTTAGACATCCAAGATTAAGATAACTGATAACAATTTGAGTAGAAATTAATTAAAACCTTTGTAGACATGATATTTTGTAAATCTATGATTTAAAGAAGGATGTTTAAGGTGTGGGAAACTGTATGCCACCCTCTGAGTGTCTTGTTTCCCTGGGCATGGACACATTACAGCTCTGATGTCTGGCAACTAACTTGGTAGACACCCACGAGATTATCCACCATCTTTTCAACAACAGCCCTGGACATCTTTTTGAATTCCATATGTCTAACTCTCATAGACATCATCATCATCGTTTAACATCCGTTTTCCATGCTGGCATGGGTTTGATGGTTCGACCGGGGTCTGGGAAGCCAGGAGGCTGCACCAGGCTCCAGTCTGATCTGGCAGTGTTTCTACAGCTGGATGCCCTTCCTAACTCCAACCACTCCGTGAGTGTAGTGGGTGCTTTTTACGTGCCACCGGCATGGACGCCAGTCAGGTGGCGCTGGCAACTGCCACGTTTGGATGGTGCTTTTAACGTGTTACCGGCACGGGTATCTTAACTACAATTTCCATTTGATTTTCATTTTCATGTTGGTGTTAACGTACTTGACTCAATAGGTCTCCTCAAGAACAGTGGGTCACTCTACGATCCAAGGTTAGCACAGCAGGCCGTCCTGCGAGCCATGGACTCACTTCATTTGTCGGGTGTTCGAAGTCAAGAACATGCTTACAAAATCAAAAGCAACACAGCAGACTTTTGGAAACATTTGTTGACACTCAGAATTGCTGAACCATGGAATAAACTATTTGCATCGCCTGTTAGCTGTTAGGATACTGTATCCTTCAAAACTTCCATGCTTCTCAAAATTCATCAAGACTACACCAGACATTCTTTTCCTTTTTTTTATGATTCATTTACCGTTCCATTTCCTATCTTTCTGTGCATCATTCTATGTCCATGCACTTTTGGTTTCCTTTTCTGATGAGCTGTAGCACACCTGGGCACTGTATACAATAAGTTCATCATCATCATCACATTTCTCAGCCTGATTGTATGTAGATATCTTTTGATCAAAAGTGCCTTGACTATTGTTATTAATAATGCAGTCAGCTGGCAGTATCGTTAGCACGCCAGACAAAATGCTTAGCGGTATTTCGCCCGTCACTACATTTTGAGTTAAAATTTCACCAAGGTTGACTTTACCATTCATCCTTTTGAGGTTGATAAAATTAGTACCAGTTGAGTACTGGGGTCGATGTAATCAACTATCCTCCTCCCCTTAAATTTCAGGCCTTGTGCTTAAAATAGAAAGGATTATTATTATGATTATTATTATAATATAATTTTAGGGCAAAATAAATTCAACTGTTTAACTATCTTTAACAATAAGATTGGGTGGCAGATGAAAGGAGATTTGGTAAATGTAGAAACTTACCTCTTGAATAATCAGGGAAGTGGATAATATACGGCTCGTAGGTTCCAGTGTTGCAACGGAATTTTTCCCAAACAATATCAGTGAGAAGAATAACAGAAATATTCAGATTGGTCTGAAAGATATCAAGACATACAGATCAGAAAATATAAAGCTTAAGGAACAGGACATGACACACTTGCACAACAAGACAGGAACAGGGATCACCAGCTGATAGTCTCTAGTCTTCCGGATATTCATCTTCTTGTAGCTTGTGAGTAAAATCTAAGACCTCAACACCACCACCTCTATCTCCATTGCAGCTACTCCCATCTACCCTCACACAGTGTGGGGTATCCATGTATCTCCTTTGTATCAAGACACCTATGCTTGTCCCTCAATACCTGGCATAAAGCCACCACTTTGCCATCTCTCAAATGCACTCCTACTCAGTCAAAGGCCCCCCCCTCTTCCTTTCCATTGTCTTGCGAGTTTCTTGGTGACCTCACTGGTGCTGGTGATAGGAATCAAATCACCCAGTACGTACTGGAAAAGTGGTTGGCATTAGGAAGGGCATCCAGCCATAGAAGCCATGCCACAACAGACATAGGGGCTTGACACAGATTCTGTGACTTATTGGACCCTGTCAGACAGTAGTCCAACCCATGCCAGCATGGAAAACTGAGGCTCAATGATGATAAAGCAGACACATGGATCGTGTGTGTGTGTGTCTGTCTACATACACACATACATACATACATACATACATAATTATACATGAGATGTTACAGTATACGAAACTTGGCCATTATTTGCCAATGTGTCTGACCTCAGAGAACACCTGGATGGAAAGCACCCAGCATACGAAAAAAAAAAAAGACTATGCATGAATATGATGCCTGGAAGCTGGAAGAAGATAATAGAATTGATACGAAGTGCAGCCTCTCTTGGACATAAGACCAATACATCACATCAGACTATGAAGGCTGTGTGTTTGCAATCCAGGAACAGGAGATTCCCACAAAGTACCTGGTGAACAAGAGAGACAGTGATGCTCCTGTAATCTCAAGGTGCAACCGCATGTGTAGGCTATGTCATGTTTCTGTGGAAGACATCACACGTGTGATTAGCAGCTGTCTTAAAATGTCGTCATGGTACTACTTCCCTATGCGGTACGATGTTGTTGCTAAAGCAAGTTACAATGCCATCTGCATGAAAGACTGTCCTGAAATATATTTAGAAAATCCCTCTGTTATGGAATACATTCATAAACCCCAGCTGGTGGAATATTCCCATCAAGACTTCTGGTCAGATATTGTTATTTGGGACTGAGGGGCAAAGGTATGTACCATCATAGAGGTCAGCTGCTCCCCAGATATAAATATCTCTTTGAAAATCCAAGATAAAGAGGATATCTATGGACAACTGCTTCAAAACCTCCAGCTTCTATATCCAGACTATGAATTCATATTTATACCAATAATAATTGGGGCACTAGGTTTTGTAAGTTAATGCTTAAACGAGAATCTGGATAAACTGGGATTTTCAGAAAGAGAAATCGACCGGTTAATATGTACATTACAAGTGCAATCTGTGAGTGGAACAGTAAAAATATGCAAGACTTTTCTCAAGTTCCAAATGTGAATTTGTCTGTTAAGTACATCTCAAAGATGGAGCCTTGTTTCTTGGAAACGAGCTCCCTCCTCAGTGGAAGAGCTATAATAATTAAAAAGTAGAAGAGACATACACACACACACACATACATACATGTAATAATATGAGAGCTTTTGGTATCCAGAAGACCCAAAAGGTAGGTAGGGCTATGTAAGTGCTGCGGAAGGACCACTGTTAAACACATGGTTCGATAACAGTATGAGTGAGGAGTCTAATGCGGGTCGCGTGTGAGCATCATTATCATCATCATTTAGCGTCCGTTCTCCATGCTAGCATGGGTTGGACGGTTCAACTGGGGTCTGTGAAGCTGGAAGGCTTCATCAGGCCCAGTCAGATCTGGCAGTGTTTCTACGGCTGGATGCCCTTCCTAACGCCAACCACTCCGTGAGTGTAGTGGGTGCTCTTTACGTGCCACCTGCACAGGTGCCAGACAGAGCTGGCAAACGGCCACGAACGGATGGTGCTTTTACGTGTCACCGGCACGGGGCCAGGCGAGGCTGGCAACGGACACGAACGGATGGTGCTTTTACGTGCCACCAACACGGGGGCCAGACAGAGCTGGCAAACGGCCACGAAACGGATGGTGCTTTTACGTGTCACCGGCACGGGGGCCAGGCGAGGCTGGCAGCAGGCACGAACGGATGGTGCTTTTACATGCCACCGACATGGGGGCCAGACAGGGCTGGCAAACGGCCACGAACGGATGGTGCTTTTACGTGTCACCGGCACGGGGGCCAGACAGAGCTGGCAAACGGCCACAAACGGATGGTACTTTTACGTGTCACCGGCACGGGGGCCAGGCCAGGCTGGCAACGAACACGAACGGATGGTGCTTTTACGTGCCACCTACACGGGGGCCAGACAGGGCTGGCGAACGGCTACGAACGGATGGTACTTTTACGTGTCACCTGCACGGGGGCCCTGATGTTGATAAAACGAGACACTACAAGATCCCTTTGAATGAACAGAACATGGAGTTAATATCCGCAAACTATCCATTTGTAATAGCAAAATACGAATTACTGGAATTTACATACCATGGACCAAAAGCTTCTCTACCCTCTCTACACAGTGCAGCCAACATATACTTTCTTATCCTCATATTTCCCTTTAAACTTCCTGTATCTCTTCCTTTCCAGAATAACTTCTTATATTAAACTCTACTATTTCCTTCTATTTAACTCTCTCATATCGTCTCTGATGAAGGGATATCCTTCATATCCCTGAATCAGCTGTAAGACCACCTTTCTCTTTATAAATATCCTAGAAATATCACTTTGCTTTGGCCTTGTTATCTCATTTTATTTAACACATCTATCTATCTACATATATATATATATATTATATATCTATGTAGATGGTGCCCCAGCATGGCCACGGCCTTCTGGCTAAAACATTTTTAAGGATTTAAGGATATATATATAAATTAGGGTATCTACGAGATACCACCATGCTGAAAATAGCAGCCATGATCTGACTCTAAAACCACCTTAATTGTCCATATATCAACACGGAGAGAAAACAAAGAGACATGATGAAGCTAGTAAAAAATTACTGGATAATTCTAGATCCCGGATTTCTGACTTTGCATTTATGAATGCTTTGCTTCGTCAGTAGAATACACACAGAAGAGAAACATAAATACATCTATATATATAAAACTGTAGTTGTGTGAGTGTCTGTCCCCTTCGATTTAGATTCCTAACTACTCCCACATTTTGCGGTGCAGTTTAACCAAATTCGGGTATCTTATAGTCGTGATTCATATCGAGCCCGTCTGAGTATTAGCGCGCGTCTACGATGAGTCTACGATTTTAAAAATAATTTAACATCATTTTTTTATTCCATTTTAATGCATAATTTTTCGTGTGTCGATGGCGGCGGAGTTGGCGTCCATGGTCACACCTGCACCTGTTTGCTTCTCCCCCTTCTTCCCTCCCTCGTGAAGCTGTGGGGAAGGGAGTGTAAAGAAATCAACGTCGTAAAGCGTTGTCAAGGAGACCAGCGTTCTTTTAGAACAATGACTTCATGGCTTGAAGAGACCAAAACAGAAATGGCTAAGAAAGCCCGAATTGGCATCTATAAGGGAAGTAACTCTCTAAAAATGCTTATATAGTTATTTCCCTTACAAACCCGAGCAACGCCGGGCAATACTGCTAGTATATATATATATATATATATATACTCTTACTCTCTTTTACTTGTTTCAGTCATTTGACTGCAGCCATGCTGGAGCACCACGTTTAGTCGAGCAAATATACCCCAGGACTTATTCTTTGTAAGCCTAGTACTTATTCTGTCGGTCTCTTTTGCCGAACCGCAAAGTTATGGGGACGTAAACACACCAGCATCAGTTGTCAAGCGATGTTGGAGGGACAAACCCAGACACACACATATATATATATATATATATATATATATATACAAATACATATATACAATGGGCTTCTTTCAGTTTCCGTCTACCAAATCCACTCACAAGGCTTTGGTTGACCCGAGGCTATAGTAGAAGACACTTGCCCAAGGTGCCACGCAGTGGGACTGAACCTGGAACCATGTGGTTGGTAAGCAAGCTACTTACCACATAGCCACTCCTGCGCCAAATATATATATATATATGTTTATTTATTTATTATACAACAACAGGTTATATGCAATATATAAAACAATTTAGATGTGTTTCTTTCAAATAATTGAGCATTTTCCATTTTGTCAAATCAAGATCAGAGAATTATAGTGACAGGGTGGAGAAACACAAAACGTTTATGCTGCACTGAGAATGGTATTATGTCATTCTGTAACTATTTTGAGAATGAACATGGGTGTGTCAATATCTGTGCGTTTGGGTGCACACACACACACACCACACACACACACAGGTAACTATTGCTTCATACAACTACCTGTAAAACTGTGCTGTAGATTTAATAGTCCAAGTAGTTATACATACTTATAATAGTCATTGTGTTGATTTAAATATTTTTTCATAAGTAATTCCAAGCATACATTGTGTGTGTGTATATGGGCATATACACATACACACATACAAAACGCCTATTTTCTAAATATGATATCAAAATTACATACCAGTTCTTGTAGTTTTAGCAAGCCCGATAAAATGTGTGGTTCCATCTGACGTAACTTTTCAGCTTTGTCAAGAACCTGTAAGAAATAAAACGCTAATTAAAAATGTATTAATAATAAAGTGTTTTGAGATCAACAACAGAACATTTCTTAAGAAACAAAAGACACAGACATAGATGTGAAGATGGCACTTTGATTATTTACTTACCAAAACCATTTTTACTAACAACTATGAAGTAGGAAAGCCTAACTATAAGGAACATCATCATCATCATCATTGTTCAACCGTGGTCGAGACAATAGAATTTACTATGTACGCCAGACTTCACGGTCCATCATAGCATTACGGAGGTCCTGTTGCTGGATGCCTGAATCCCTGGAGATTACATCAGGGTAGGAGTGTGTATGCCCTCTGGTATCACGAGCAGATGGCTTCCAGAGGAGAAGAGTAGAAATTACCTCGTTTTCAGCTCTACAACAATGTCCAGCAAACTGGACTCTTCTACCTTTCACAAGAGATGATACAGGTGGTAATTTCCCATATATTTGTACTTTGGTTGGATGATGCTTCCACGAGAGATTTTGAGCTCTCATAAGGAGGCGAGTGTAGGTTCCATCCAACCGCCTCTCAAGCTTCTTTGATAACATCCAGGTTTCTGAGCCTATAAGGAGCAAGTCTTCAGTTATAAGACATCTGGTACTGAACTCTTGCGTAATTGCCTCAAAAACTGTAGGGAACAGAAAGGGTCTGAGAACAGACACTTGGGGAATATTTAAATGTATTCCCTGAATTAGTTTCCAATCCTCACTTTGCTAACAACACCCTCGTGTGTACCTTGGTACCCTCGTACACCAATATTACGAGGTGACTACAATACTAGGTTTCTGTAACTAATTATTATTAATTTCTGGGATTTCTTAACCCTCTACTGGGCTTTTCTGGGAAAAGTATGTCTCAAGAAAATATTTTACAAAATAGTCCGTCGACACGAATCATGTTTTTCCAAGTTGGCCAGATCGTTCTGACACACATGCGAGTTGCCTCATAAACCTTCTATGGTTGGACGTCAACAGTGATAGGCATGGATGGAACTTTTGGTCAGTTTCCACTTAACACTTAGAGTGCATGAATATTCAGCTTAGTGACCAGAGCTGTTGTTGATTTTATATTTGTTTTTATTACTTTTTGATCACCGTCTAATTAACAAAGAATAGTGAAGATGAATCGCCAGAGAGCGGAATATATTTTGCTAAAGTGGAAAACTTTAATGATGGCATCAACAGAGAGCAATACCATTTCCTCCGATGATGACAGATGCTGACAATTTGGATTGCAGTAGGTGAGGGTCTTCTGTTTCCAGCAAGAAGAAACAAAAAAAAAAAAAAATGGAAAATGAAATAATTTGTCTGGAAGGGGGTTAGAGTAATGAAGATAAGATTTATTATTATATAAATAGAACTTGTGAAAACTATTCTTACAATATAAATGGTTTCCTCAGAATATCCAAGTTCTTGGACAGCTGCAGGCAATAAACGGCAAAAGTCGTTCAAGTTATCACATTTGGAATAGTCGTCAAATGACGGATGGTCTTCTTCCTCTTTGACATTTATTTTCAACAGAATCTGCTCATAAAGAACTTTGGCACTGTAGCATTCTATACAATTGATCCACACAACTTTGCACTGCAAAACAAAGGGGAAAAACAAAAGAAAAAGATTATCTTTCATCTTTTACTTGTTTCAGTCATTTGACAGTGGCCATGCTGGGGCACTACCTTGAAGAATTTTTTATCGAATGTATCGATCCCAATACTTACGTTTTATAAGCCTGATACTTATTCTATTGATCTCTTTTCCTGAACTGCTAAGTTACGGTGATGTAAACACACTAGCACTGGTTACCAAGCAGTGGCAGGGGTACAAATGCACATACATATATATATATATATATATATATATATATATATATATATCATCATCATCGTTTAGCGTCCGCTTTCCATGCTAGCATGGGTTGGACGGTTCAACTGGGGTCTGGCAATGTTTCTACGGCTAGATGCCCTTCCTAACGCCAAACACTCCATGAGTGTAGTGGGTGCTTTTTACGTGCCACTGGTACAGGTGCCAGATGAGGCTGGCAAATGGCCACGATTGGATGGTGTTTTTTTACGTGCCACTGGCATGGAGACCAGGCGAGGCTGGCAACAGCCATGATCGGATGGTGCTTTTTACGTGCCACTGGCACAGAGGCCAGTCGGGGCGGAGCTGGCAACGTCCACATTCGGATGGTTCTCTTATGTGCCACCGGCACTGGTATATCGCAGCTACAATTTCCATCAATGTTGATCGATTTTGATTTTGATTTTCACTTGCCTCAACAGGTCTTCACAAGTAGAGTTTGGAAAGCAGATGTTAAACGATGACAATGATGATAATGAAAAGTTGGGAAGTAGCAAGATTAGGATTGGAAGTGAAAAGAATTAATAACTGAGCCTCAAAAGTGAAAGTGGTACCTATTGGGATCGGTGCACTTGGGACCATTTCAGAAAGAGCAATATTCTGGCATGAATAGCTGCAAATACCAAACTTCACAGAAAGTACACACCTGGCAGCAATACTTGGAACAGCTCATGTGTTGAGAAAAGTGTCACATCTCTAAACTGCAGAAGGGAGCTGAGATGTGACATAGATAAATCAAAAGTTAGGTGAATAATAATAATAATAATTACAGAGATGTACTTGCATAGCGAGTGACTTGATCTGAGATCGTGTGCTGAAACGAAAACAATTGCAGTGTGGAAGGTGTTTATAAGCCATTTAAGAAACACACAAAAACCGTTAGATTCACTTCAACATTTAAATTTAATTTGTCAAAATATTTTCGTCGCTTTGAGACCGCGACCTGTTTACTGACAAAACTTCGTGCTGCATCTGAGAAAGTTTTGTCAGTGAACAGGTCGTGGTCTGAAAGCAATGAAAATATTTTGACAAATTAAATTTAAATGTTGAAGTGAATCTAACGGTTTTTGTGTGTTTCTTAATAATAATAAAAATGATAATCAAATATAGCATGCAAGAGAGAAGACTACATTGGTTTGGAGATGTGATGCATATGAAAGAAGGTAGCTGCATAAAGAAGTGCTGGTCACTGAAAGTAGATAGTACCTGCGGAAGAGGAACACCCAATAAGACATGGGGTGAAGTGGTAAGGACTGATCTCAGGATGTTGGGCCTCACGGGGAAATGACAATGGACTGAGATGTCTGGTGATATGAAGTTCTTGAGAAGACCTGCCCACATCAGTGGAAGTGCTGTGTGTCCCACCCACACTTAACAAGAAAATTTCTCACACTCTACCACAACAAACCAAACTACATCTCTTTTCTTCCTCACATTTCTGCTTCATGTACTATGATTACCTCCCACTCCCCAATCCTGTCCTCTTGGCCCTGTCTCACTGTATCATTGCATATGGCCAACACTTTGCCACCACCTCTATCCTGCTTTCTCCCACTCTCTCTCTCTCTCCTCCTGCTCGTCCCTCTACCTGGGCAACCATGTATTTCCTTTATCAGCAGAACACCTGTTTCTATCTTCACTCCTGATCACTCTCTCTTTCCGGCCAGGTAACCTTGTATCTCTTCTACAGCAAGATACCTGTTTCTGTCTTTCTGTCTCACTCTAACCTTTCATCATTTGACACAAGATCACCTCCTCCAATGCCCCTTCCCTTCTCCAAATGTTTTTTTTTATGTATCTTGCAAGTACTTGGTGACCCTGCCAGTGCAGGTGCCACTTAAAAGCACCCAGTCTTCACTGTAAAGTGGTTGGCGTTTGGAAGGGCATCCAGCTGTTAAAACTTTGTCAAAACTAACCTCATCTGTGCTTGTGCCACTTAAAAAGCACTCAGCCCACTCTGCTGGGTGGTTGGTGTTAGGAAGGGCATCCAGCTTTAAAAATGCTGCCAAAACAGTCACAGGAGTCTGGTGCAGGCTTCTGCTTGGCCAGCTCCTATCAAACCACCCAACCCATGGCAGCATGGAAGACAGATGTTAAATGAAGATGATGATGATGATGAATGGGTTGAAATTTTGGCACAAGGCCAGCAGTTTCAAGGGAGCAGGTAAATCCAATTAGTTTGACTTCCCCTGCTCTCAACTGGTCCTTATTTTAATGACTCTGAAAGGATGAAAGATAAACAATAACAGCATTAGTCCAAGTATAGCCAGCAGAAACAGGTTGTAATGGTAAAATGGTAAAATGAAGACGCTAACCTGTAGTTCGTCCAGGATGCTCCTGACCGTTAAAGTCTTACCAGTTCCCGTGTGTCCATAGATGAATAAAGCTGGTGGCGAGATTTGAGATTTCTGGTAAAAAGATGGGAAGAGGAAAAAAATAAAAACATTTAAATGAATTTTGTGAAAAACTTAACAGATTGGTTTTTGTATGAGGTGGAGAAATATTAGAAGAAAGACATGACAGGGCATTGTCCACCTTGACCCTTTAGTTTTCAGAATTACTCAGCCAAATGTAAGGCTTGTTTGCTTCATATTACTCTTTACTCATTTACTTGTTTCAGTCATTTGACTACGTCCATGCTGGAGCACCACCTCTAGTCGAGCAAATCGACCCCAGGACTTATTCATTGTAAGCCTAGTACTTATTCTATCGGGCTCCTTTTACCGAACTGCTAAGTTACGGGGACGTAAACACATCAGCATCGGTTGTCAAGCGATGTTGGTGGGGACAAACACAGACACACAAACATATACACACACATACATATACATATATATATGTATATATATACATACATATATACGACGGGCCTCTTTCAGTTTCTGTCTACCAAATCCACTCACAAGGCTTTGGTCGGCCTAAGACTATAGTAGAAGACACTTGCCCAAGGTGCCACACAGTGCGACTGAACTCGGAACTATGTGGTTGGTAAGCAAGCAGCTACCACACAGCCACTTTGAAATTTTCATGCTAAAAGATTTTGATGATGTGATTGCCTATTTTTAGAATGGCATTGTAGGATAAGCGTGAGGGGCTGGATCGGATCAGTTTGAACATGAAACAAGGAGAATATTGGGGCTGGATGTGACTGGTTTAAAGGCTGAAAGGTTAAAAACTTGTTAATTCACTCGAGTCTCCTCACCACTACTATCACCACAGTTTATTGCAATAAACAACATCCAGTGGACTCTAATGAAACCAGTGACAGTTACGTTTAGTAGAGTCCACTTGATGGGTCGCCAGGTGTAAGGTATGAACGGATACTCTCCTCCTTTCAACCTATTAGCTATGGTGGAGGGGTCCCATACTGGCCATGGCAGCAGCCCTTCAGTTTTCCACCAAAACAGTTTAAATATGGAATAAATCTATTGTTGTGAGGAAGATGAAGTATAATATTTCAGCCAGTCCTTCTTACTACTCTCTGATGAATGGCCTCACCTGAAATGTGAGGCTGAGTGGTTCGGGTGTGGCACCGACACCCCTATCTAATTGTTAGATCAGTGTTTCGATTCATGGTCAGGATGGTGCCTTGTGTTCTTGAACAAAACACTTCCATTTCACATTGCTCCAGTCCACTCAGCTGTAAATGAGCTCCCCTGCAATGGACTGGCATCCCATCCAGGGGGAATGTCAGGATTTTGGCAACTTATAAGCCATAGAAACTGGGTAACTGGCCTGAAGAATCATAGAATTTGAGACAGTAAGGATAATGAAGATGATGATGATGCTGACGATGAAATATTAGATTCTTTTCCCTTTCTTGTTCCAAACCAATCTATTCCGCTTTGGAAATGGTATGTATGTACGAAACATTCAGTCCAATTCTTCATTTGCAAAAGTGTATTGTTTCTGAAGTCTTTCCCCAATAATAAAGCAATAATAAACCAACCAACAGTTAACCTCATAAATTAGTTTAAAGCCTAAAATAATCATCATAAATATAGTTTTAATCATCAGTAAAAACTTTGCTTTCATAATCAATGAAAAATTTTAATGGCTAATGTAAAAAAAATTCAAGGGTCATTGTAAACATAATTTTAATGGCTATTGTAAAGTTTCCATGGCCATTGTAAACATAGTTTTAATGGCCATTGTATACAATTTTAATGGCCATTGTAAACATAATTTTAATGGCTATTGTAAACACTTTTAATGGCTATTGTAAACATAGTTTAAGAGGTCACTTTAAATCTAATTTTAATGCCAATCAGTTCATGTGCTGAGAAAGAAATAAAAGCTGTACAACAAGAAAGCACAATGAAATAGCAGGAAGGTGACTACCATGGCAGGATGACGTCAGTCGGTGGGTTCGGCTGAGAGGATGGACTCCTTTACAGTAGTTGGGTTTATCCTACAAGGTCTTGCACTCAAATCTTACTGAGGTCAATTGTGCCATTTATTATTTATTCCTCTCGAGGTTATAAATATACAAACAAGAAAATTCTTTCAATTGTCTTAAGCAAATGAGATGGAATCTGTTTTAGCCGTTTCATTATCAGATTTCTGTAGAATTACACTGCTTTCGTTTAAATTAATTTTGAAAATTATGAAGAGTTTACCAAAATAACTGTCCTTATTAAGCTGGTATTTGGGATATAAATTAAAATGCAATTTTGAGGGAATATTTTAAATTTAGAGCAATTGTATACTATCAACATAATGTGACAGTCCCGTAAAGGGAATCACACCACCACTATTTAGCCCTAGGAAGCATCGACGCTTCCCGTCGGCTTTGACACATTTCTTGTGTCCTTATATTTACGAAGGGGAGACAAGCACCCCCAACAACAGGCCTAGCTGTTGGGGGTGCTTGTCTCCCCTTTGTAAACATAAGGACACAGGAAATGTGTCAAGGCCGACAGGAAGAGTCGATAAATAGCGGTGGTGTGATTCCCTTTACGGGAATGTCACGTTAAGTTGACAGTATACAACCGCTCTATCGCTCCACCACCGCTCATATCTCTCTGAGATATTTAGAAATTTGATATTTCTGATTTTAAATTTAGATCACTTTATAGGATGAAATTTGTATCATAGAAACAAGAACAGTCTCAGATGGATTCGTGTCAAAAGGGTTAATTCCTTTTATCTTGCTTTCCGTGCTGTCGTCAAACACTGGAGAATCAATCTCTCTGTCTGTCTATATCTATATCTGTATATATGTATAGATGTGTGTGAGAGAAAATCGTGATGTCATAGGTGAGAAATGTGTCCACATGGATGACTGTGTACTTGCATTTAATGATTCTGCTAAGAAAGAGGCTTGGAGACGCCATTATGAAAGACTGCTGAATGTGGTGAATGAATGGGAGGAGGAGATCCAAAGGTTGACCCAATTGAGGGACCAGCTACTTGAAGTGACAGTTCCTCGATAGATAAAGTAATTAAGGATATGAAGATAGGGAAAAACCCCAGCCCATCAGGAATCACTGTCGAGCTGCTTAAAATATCTAGCAGTATGTGTTATGGTCTATTCACCTGTATTGTAAATCAGGTGGCCCATGAAGGAGTCATACTCAATGACTGGTGTAGTAGCACCATAGTCAACTGCTACAAAGGTAAAGGTGATGCCTTAGATAGAAATAATTACAGAGGTATCAAATTATTGGATCAAGTGATGAAAGTTACAGATAGGGTCACAGTACAACTAATTAGGGAGAAAGTTGGTCTAGATGAGATACAGTTTGGGTTTGTGTTAAGGGGAAGCACTGTTGATGCTATATTTCTGGTAAGGCAGCTGAAGGAGAAATACCCAGCCAAAGATAAACCGCTGAACTTGGCTTTGGCTGAGTTAGAGAAAGCCTTTGACAGGGTCCCCTGATCCCTTATCTGGTGGTCAATGTGGAAACTAGGGATAGAAGAGTGGTTGGTGAGAGCTGTACAAGCCATGTACAGGGGGCTACCAGTAAGGTGAGGGTTGGCAACAGGTACAGTGAAGAATTCAGAGTACAAGCAGAGGTTCACCAAGGATCAGTCCTCAGCTCCTTCTTGTTCATTATAGTCCTCCAGACAATAACAGAGGAATTTAAGACAGGCTGCCCCTAGGAGCTCCTCTATGCTGATGACCTTGCTCTAATAGCTGAATCACTACCAGAACTAGAGAAGAAATTCCAGGTATGGAAGCAAGGTCTAGAATTGAAGGGCCTTAGAGTTAACATAGCAAAAATCAAAGTCTTAATCAGTAAGAAAGCAGATAAATCACAAATCCCTTCAGGTAGATGCACTTGCTCAATCTGTAGGAAAGGTGTAGTTGGAAACTCCATAAGATGCACCTGATGTAAGCTTTGGACACATAAAAGATGCAGCAATATCAGAGGAAGGTTTACAGGGAAACTAGCTTTTGTATGAGGAAGATGCACAGGAACAATAAATGGTGAAAATGTGCAGAAAATAGACTCCATCAACTGCCAGGGAGACAAGAGGTAGTAGATAGCTTCCAATATCTAGGAGACCAAATTAGTAGTGGAGGTGGATGCTCTGAGAGATTAGCTGTGAGAATAAGAATAGGCTGGACAAAGTTCAGAGAGCTCTTACCTCTGCTGGCAACAAAGGGCTTCTCTCTCAAAGTGAAGGTAGATTGTATAATGCCTATGTGCAAACAGCTGAGGACATGCATAGGCTAGAAAGAAATGAATCCAGTATGCTTGGCTGGAAGTGCAATGTCAGTGTGCATGCATGACAGAGTGTAAGCATCTTGAGAGAAAAGTTAGGCATAAGAGGCATCAGATGTGGTGAGCAAGAGAGACCACTGCACTGGTATGGTCATGTGGCAAGAATGGACAAGGACAGTTGTCTAAAGAAGTGTCGATCTTTAACTGTGGAGAGAACCTGTGGCAAAGGTAGACTCAGGAAGACAAGGGATGAAGTGATGAAGCATAAACTTTGAACTCTGAGCCTCACAGAGGCAATGATTAGTGACTGAAACCTTTGGTGATATGATGTGCTTGAGAGGACCTGTCAAATCAAGTGAAATTGTAGTCATGGCTGATGCTCGTGACACGTAAGTGGCACCCATGCCAGTGGTATGTGAAGAGCACCTTTTGAGCATTGGGCCTCATGGAGGCAAAGTGGTTGAGGTCCTTTTGAATGTCGGGGCTCACAGAGGCAAAGTGGCTGAGTTCCTTTCAAGTGTTGTGCTTCACGAAGGCAATGACCAAGACCTTTGGCATTATGTTGTGTTTGAGAAGACCCATGAAGCTGATTAAAGTTACAGTTATGGTGGCAGATACTGGTGTCACACAAATGGCACTTATGCCGGTGGCATGTAAAAGCACCTATTACACTCTCAGAATGGTTGGTGTTAGGAAGAACATCCAGCCGTAGAAAACCAAGCAAAATCAGACTGGAGTCTGGCATTGCTCCTCAGCTTGCCAGTCCTGGTCAAACCATCCAACCCATGCCAGCATGGACAACAGATGTTAAATGATGATGATGATGATGATAATGATATATATATTATATTCGTTGATGTGTTGGACTCTGACAATGAATGCATTCTAATGGTTGTTTATTATTATTTCAATCAATCAATTGATGAAATTAAACCATGAACGCACCAAATACATCTGAAACAGCTCTAAGTCTATAAATGTATAAAGCCCATTATTTATGATTACATAGTGCAATATATAGATTCAGAGAATCCTGCGGTAACCACTGAAAGCTCCTCTACGAGATCCAGTCTATGAAATTATTTCATGTAGAGTATATAGCTAATAAAATGTCAGAAGGTATGAGAGATGAATATATTTATTCAACCACTTGACATCCATAGGGTTACAGCTGTTTCGCAGTGTTCATCATGTAATAATAACTTGAGTGTATAATAAATTATTTTACATGCCTGCACCAATGTGCATTCCACACGTACAATTACAAATCAATGCAGATACAAAAGGCTAGCAAATCAGATCAGAAGAACATCAAGGCTACTTCAATGCTTTAACTCGGTTGAATCACAGGTGTAATCATGATGTTCTGGCGATCTGAAGAGCTAACCTCTTGTATCTGCATTGATTTCTAATTTTATTGTGTAATGCATAACATATAAATTGGTGCAGGCATGTAAAATAATCTATTATGCACTGAAATTATTATTACATGATGAATGCTGAAAAATGGCTTTAATCCAATAGATATCAAGTGATTAAACAAATATATTCACCTCTCATGCCTCCTGACCCTTTATGGTCTATATATAAGTGTGAGTGTATGTGTGTGTGTGTGTATTTATTATAAGAAGGCTTGAAAGAAATGAAGCTAGTATGCTTCACTGGATGTGCAATGTCAGTGTGCATGTATGACAGAGTTTAAGTGTCTTGAGAGAGAAGCTGGGTATAAGAGGCATCAGATGTAGTGTGCAAGAGAGATGAATGTACTGGTATGGTCATGTGATACGTATGGATGAGGACAGGAGGTAGTGAAGCATGATCTTTGAATGCTGGGTCTCACAGAAGCGATGGCAAGTGATTGAAACCTTTGGCGATTTGCTGTGCTTAAAAAGACTCATCAAACCAAGTGAAACTGTAGTGATGGCCAGTGCTGGTTTCATGCAGAAGACACCCATACCACTGACATATAAAAGGCACCCACTACCCTCTGTAAAGTGGTTGATGTTAGGAAGAGCATCCAACTGTAAAAACCAAGCCAAAGTCAGACTGGAATCTGGTGCAGCTCTCCAGTTTATCAGTTCCAGTCAAACCGTCTGACCCATGCCAGCATGGAAAGTGGACACTAAATGACAGATAGATAGATGCATGAATACATATATACATAAGTGCAAGTGTGACCATAACCTTGTGGCCTATGCCAGGGGTGTAACCAGCCCACTTATGCATGCCTTTTCTTCATTGGACACAAAACTCTGCTTGCGAAGACCAGTTGAGGCAAGTGAAATCGAAGTCAAAATCAAACTCAGTGACTGGCATCCGTTGCTAGTGGAGCGCTAAGAATACCATACCAGTGAGATCGTTGCCAGAGCAACAAGGTGGCCTTCGTGCCGGTGGCACGTTAAGCACACCATTCAAGTGTGATTGTTACTGCCTCACCTTACTAGCACTTGTGCTGGTGGCATGTGAAATATTCGAGCGAGGTCGTTGCCAGTGCTGCTGGACTGGCTCCTGTGCAGGTAGCACGTAAAAAGCACCATTTGGGCATGGTCGTTGCCAGTACCACCAAACTAGCCCTCGTGTTGGTGGCACGTAAAAGCACCCACTACACTCTCAGAGTGGTTGGCGTTAGGAAGAGCATCCAGCTGTAGAAACTCTGCCAGATCAGATTGGAGTCTGGTTCGCCAGATCTCAGTCAAATCATCCAACCCATGCTAGCATGGAAAGCGGACGTTAAATGATGATGATGATGATGATAATGATATCTATAAATAAAAAGGTAGGCAGATTTTACATGAAATGACATTTGTGGTTACTAAAGGCCAATTTTAATCAGTTGGCAATGTCAACCAGTGTAGATCAACTTTTTATCCATCATCATCATCATGTTGGCTTTGCTCTATATCTCAAGCGATTCACCAAAGGTCACACTAATATATATATATATATATATATGTGTGTGTAAGTCAATAAATGAATAACAATTCTTATACAATTGTCAAATATGCAAAACTGGTCAACGCAAGTCAAGTAATTCAAAAAAATATTCTTAGTTCTCACTATGAATATTCCGGTTTAATGGCCAGCAGCTCTTTTGTCATTCATTCCAATATGTATGAGTAATGTTGACATTGTGAGAAATCTCTCAACAGCTCCACTCCCCACAGAAACGGTTTGTATACGTGTGTGGAAGTAGACAATCAAGAAGAGCATTCATTAAGAAATGTTTAATTCATCCAGAAGTGCATAGATTTGCTTCATTATTCATAATTAAAAGTATCCATCTATGGGCGAGGGTTGCCTATTTCTGAGGTGGAAGAAATACATTATAACATCATAAAGTTGTATAAAATTGGCTGAAGAATAGTACCGAAAAAATTGGTCAGTTTAAATATAACTGGTTATTTATGGGTAAATATTAGTGAGAAAGCTGGTCAGTTGTGACTGACCAGTAATAAGTGAGTGAGTTGGCCAAACACATATTTCTCTCCCAGAACATTAAATCACCACTTGACTCCTTTCTTTTCTTTTTTTTTTTTTATCTCAAAATAATTATTAATTTAAGCAAAAAAATAGCTAAACATTAGCAACAATTATAATAAAAATACAATAATCATAATTTTTATTGGGAATGGTGGGGCAAACTGGCAAAATTGTTAGCACTGTTGGAAAAAATATGCTTTGCAGCATTTGTTTCAGTTCTTGACATTTAGAGTTCAAATTATGCTAGCGTTAGCTTTGCCTTTCATCCCTCTGGGGTTGATGCAATGGACTAAACATCCTCCCCTAAAAATTTGCTGACCTTGTCCCTAAATTCAAAAATAATAATTCTTCTTCTTCTTTCAGTCTGGCAGCACTGGCAATAACCATACTCAAATGTTGTTTTTCACGTGCCACTGGCAATGATCACACACAAATGGTACTTTTTACGTGCCACCGGCACAGGAGCCAGTCTGGCAACACTGGCAATGATCACGCTTGGATGGTGCTTTTAACATTCTACTGGCACGAGTGCCAATCAGGTGGTACTGTCATCAGCCATGTTAGTGGTTTTGATTTCACTTGCCTCAACAGGTCTTTGCAAGCATAGTTTATTGTTTATTGAACGAAGGATACTCCTAAGTGGGCTGGTTATACACCACTGGCATAGGCCACAGGTTATGGTCTCACTTGGCGGCTTGCCGAGTCTAGATCATCATCATCATTTAATGTCCGTTTTCCATGCTAGCATGGGTTGGACGGTTCGACCAGGGTCTGGGAAGCCAGGAGGCTGCACCAGGCTCCAGTCTGATCTAGCAGTGTTTCTACAGCTGGATGCCCTTCCTAATGCCAACCACTCCGTGAGTGTAGTGGGTGCTTTTTACGTGCCAGGTGAGGCTGGCAACAGCCACGATCGGTTTGTGCTTTTTATGTACCACCGGCATGGAAGCCAGTCAAAGCGGCACTGGCATCGCCCACGTTCGGATGGTGCTTTTTACGTGCCACCGGCACAGGTGAGATAATTAAAAAATGCAATGATGTGAATGATGTAAATGCAGAATGTCGAAAGCAGAAATTCTACTGGGCTGGACATGTTGCAAGGCTCACAAACAACAGGTGGACTCATGCAGTTGTTGAGAGGTATCCAAGGGGTCAGAAAAAGGTCTACTCAAAAGGCCTCCATGACAATGGGAAGACGATTTAAATGATTTGGGTTAAGATGGAAGAGAGTAGAGCAACCAAGGCCAAACTGAAAGCGCATTGTGACCAGTGGTGTACAACTGCATCTGATGGTCTGGTTGATACCATGATAATTCTGTTTTAAATAAAATGTAAAGAAACTTCTTTATGGTTGAGAACAAACCTGACCAACGAGACAGTGGTTCATTTCTGGCTGAGAATTCAGAACAGTTGTAAAGCAAATCAGGAATAAAAGGCAGAGATTTATGGGGTCAAAGCAGGGTTACAAGTGGACTTTGATGGCTGTTGTAGTGTCCAGGGTTAAAACACTTAACTGCTGTGAGAGAAATGAAACTAGTATCAAAGAGGTGCTCTGGAGAGGTACAGTACAATGTCGTAAATAAGAGAAACTCCAATATATTAACAGCTGTTCTCTTAGCAGCATTTAGTCAAATTTTTGTGTAGGCCTTAGATGGGGGCAGGGATCAATTATCGAACTACATGTACCTTATATGGTACAAGGACTGGCTTGTACTGACGAATCAAACTTTGCTTGTGGTCACCCATTGTAGCCGATGGTTTGCCATGTTGAGGGGAGACCTATGACCAAACTATTTAGTCTACCCTGGATTGTCTCCTTAGGAAGAGTCAGTGTGATTTGCCAAAGACTTAGCTACTATTTCCAGCAAGTTGAATGACCACAAAAGGAGTGGCCTCACTGGGTTATCATCATCATCATCTACCATGTTTTCCACACTGGCATGGGTCTGACCAGAGCTGGAAAGTCTAGGAGCTGTGTTAGGTTCCATTGTCAGTTTTGGCCTGGTTTCTACAGCTGGATGCCTTTCCTGATGCCAACCTCTTTGCAGAGACTACTAAGTGCTTTTTACATGGCATACATCACTGATGCTTTTTATGCGGCACCAGCACGATGGGGTCACCAAGTACCTTGTAAGACATGAACCTCTCAAGTGGGAGACGGGGGGGGGGGGGGGGGGCGGCGGAATAGTGACCCAGGTCATTGAAGATCTGTTTGGTTACAATGCTTAAATATGACATTGTTGCCAATTTACAACCAGTTAGTCTCTTGCTTTAAGGATTTCAGTGAAGATGGATTAAGTGAAGACAGAGAGGAGAATGCGAAGAAGTGTTTGTTAAGTTCAGCTGCCCAAAAGGGGGGTTCAAGCTTCATCTAAGAGGGAAAGAGAAAGAATGATTTATTGTGGCTTTGGTTGTAGGAAAGGATGTGATAAAGGATGGAGCGGAACACACGAAGTTCTCTATACTCCACGAGTCAAAGTTTTCCAATTCTTTGTCCAAGTTTGCTTTGAACTAAACATTACCATTCTCCTCTATAGTATCATCTATTTCTTTACTACCCACAAGGGGCTAAACACAAAGGGGACAAACAAGGACAGACAAACGGATTAAGTCAATTACATCGACCCCAGTGCGTAACTGGTACTTAATTTATCGACCCCGAAAGGATGAAAGGCAAAGTCGACTTCGGCGGAATTTGAACTCAGAACATAACGGCAGATGAAATACGGCTACGTATTTCGCCTGGCGTGCTAACGTTTCTATCATCATCATCATCATCATGACCGCTGCCGCCACCGCTATTATCAATATTTTACTTTACCTTTCCAAACAGATTGACAAGAAGCTGTATTTGCTTTGTGCGACAAGGCAGAGCGTTCTGAAGTTTGGCAACGGAGTCAAGAAATGGCATCTTGTTTGAGAGTTGATGACTGAAGTGGAAAACCTAAAAGAAAAAAAACAGAATTAAGAAAATTCATGTAAAAAGAATAATAATAAATAATAATTAACATGGTACCTTCACTGGTGTTTTCTATGTGGCACAATTTTATTGGTGAAGTTTGAGGTTTACGTATTCATTGTGACGAAGAGCATAGAAAGGACCCATCAGACACTGAGGTACATATCAGACACTGAGGTACATATCAGACACTGAGGTACATATCAGATACTGAGGTACATACAGGGCATCATAACTACACCATAAGTGATTAGGTGTGACTATAGTGAAGTGGCTATTCAGGTGTGTGTAAGTGTGCAAAAGTAGGTATACAGTTATGAAAAAAAAAAGAAAACATGTACAATACTCATTTATTTTTATCAAAATAATTAAAAGTTACGAAAAAAGTATTATTATAGTTATGATAAATATATTATTATGATTAATGACAATGAAAATATCAAAAATGAGGCTAACTTTTAATTTTTATTCATATAAAGAAATGAGTAGTATACATCATCATCATCATTTAACGTCCGCTTTCCATGCTAGCATGGGTTGGACGATTTTGACTGAGGGCAGGCGAACCAGATGGCTGCACCAGGCTCCAATCTTGATATGGCAGAGTTTCTACAGCTGGATGCCCTTCCTAACGCCAACAACTCCGAGAGTGTAGTGGGCGCTTTTTACGTGCCACGGGCACGGAGGCCAGTCAGGCGGTACTGGCAACGACCTTGCTCAAATCTTTTTACATATGCCACCAGCACAGGTGCCAGTAAGGCGACGTTGGTAACGATCACGCTCGAATGGTGTCCTTTTACGTGCCACTGGCACCGAAGCCAGTTGGCTGTTCTGGCAATGATCATGCTTGGATGGTGCTCTTGGCACCCTACTAGCACAGGCACAAGTGCCAGTAAGGCGACGCTGGTAACAATCATGCTCGAATGGCGCCTTTTATGTGCCACTGGCACGGAAGCTGGTTAGCTGCTCTGTCAACGATCATGCTCGTATGGTGCTCTTTGCACCCTGATAGCACGGGCGCCAGTCATCGAATGTGATTTTGATTTTACTTGCCTCAACAGGTCTTTGCAAGCAGAGTTTAGTGTCCAAGGAAGGAAAAGGTACGTTTTCTTTTTTCATAACCGGATACCTACTTTTGCAATCTGCTGTATATAACTAAGCCATTAGTATCATCATCACCATCATTGTTCAATGTCTATTTTCTATGCTGACATGGGTTGGACGGTTCAACAGGAACTGGTAAGGCTGGGACTTGCACCATGCTCCATCTGTTTTGGAATGGTTTATATAAATGGATGTCCTTCGCAATGCCAACCACTTTACAGAGTGTACTGGGTGCTTCGTACAAGGCGCCAGCACTGACAAGATCACCAAGTACCATGGAAGACAAAAATCCCTTCTGATGGAAGGAGGGAGTAACAGTGAAGGGCTGGTAAGCGAGAAGAATGAATCAAGCACCAGTGTTTGTTTTGGCATGGCTTTTATATGCCTGGGTACTTCTCACCAAAATCATGACCACAAGTCTCCAGCAATGGTCCACAACAACTCATTGAGGATGTCTGGACCCTGTAACCTGAAACTGGCCATCATGACAATTTCTGACCCCTGAGAATGTTTCTTTGTCTTGGCCCTAGTTGAGATGTTCCTGCCAGAAGACCCAACTCTTTCCTGCCCTAAACATAAGGGATCCAACCATATTCAAGAAGATGCAGAATCAATTTTCTGCTGCATATTCATTGCATTAAATCATCATCTATTTATGGTCTGCAGAAATTCTTCACAGCTGCCGACCATTTTCCTATGCTTGTATGGATCAGGTGGAATTTGCGAAGGCAGATTTCTATGGTCAGATGTTTTTCCAATTGCCAGGCTTCACTTGTTTCAGGTAAAATTTCTCCAAGGCCAGACATGTTTTTCATGGATGATTGGAAATGAACAACATTGCTTGTATGACAGAGAAGCTTGTTTACAACCATCACATGATGTCAGGACAAGGATACAAACACACACACGTATGTATTGAGCTTCTTTCAGTTTCTTTTTACCAAATCCATTCATGAGGCTTAGATTGGCCAGTGCTGTAGAAGACCCTTGTCCAAGAGCCAAATGGTGGGACTGAACATGAAACCACAAGGTTAGGAAGCAAACTTCTCATCTCCATAGCCACACCTGTGTGTCAGGTGCATAAAATACCTGGCACACCCTGCAGACCATTGTTTAACGTCAACAATTCACATTCCCTATGCTGAGTGGCAACAAACTCAGCAATCTTCGTCTGTTTCAACCTTTGTTTTGTTGATTTTCTTTTGGAAACTCATTTCTATAATTCTATGAATGGTTTCAGTGAATGTCAGACAACTTCCTCTTTGGACAATCAAGTTCCACCTCCTCTTCTTTCACCATTTCCTTACTCCAAATAATCTAACATTCCATTCTATTGAGACAATAAGTTTACTCTGGGTTGATAGGTAACAACGTATATATGCATACACACCAGAATAGCAACTAACAATGAGACAAGAAGGAAGCAACTATGTGGTTGTCCAACCTGCTAGAAATAGCAGTCAAATCTCCTTAAAATTACAGACCGGCCATCTGAAACAAAGACAGAACATATCAGATAATATAGTCCTACACACCTATATAAAAGAGAGGATGGTCATGGCTGGAATGCCTTTGATCAGGAATGTACTTGATCATGTTAAGCAACAACAATAAACAAAATATATGTAATAGAAAAGTGTAGCCAATGTGATCTGGCACTGACATGATCGTCACAAGTTCATTGTCTGTAGTAGTAGTAGTAGTAGCAGCAGCAGCAACAGTAACTTGTAACGCAATAAACATACAGGACAATAAAAATGTTACCTTTGGCAAGATCTAACCGGTTTCTAGTAATTCGTCAGGTAAATTTATAAGTCAAGGAACAACAACAATAACGACAGCATCAAACAGCACAAAGAATAACAAAGAGATTTTTTTTCTGCTTCTTCTTCTTCCTAAACAACAACAACAACAACAGACACAACAAAAGTATTTTTAGGAGAACTGGTCTGACCGAGTCGCTCTCTCTTTCTCTTGTAAACATCTCCACCTCCAGGAATCTTTCAGGATCAACTCACACCCAACACTTGATTAACAGGTTTTACAGGTGAAATAGGTCACCGATTAAGCAACAAAGGTCAGAGAAATTGTTGGAGACACACACACAATCAGGAAACTCAGATATTGTTCTTTAGGATTCAAAAAAAGCAAAAAAAAAAGCTCACATTTCCCATTTTCAAAAATTCATTATTATTATTATTATTATTATTGTTATTACTATTACAAGTTTGTAGGGAGGGGAAGCAATTCAAAGATGGCTGCAGTAAAAGCTTAGATAACATTTGTCGGCGGGAATAAGCTTGGATTTCAAGAAATATTATAACAATCTGGGATTGAATATTTTCAAGAATTTGAAGCAATCATAAAGGTAAGATGATCCAATTTTATGGAATGGTGAAAAGCTGATATATATATATATTTTTAAGGTGTATGGCATGGTGGGGTAAATTTAATTTCATGGATAAAATGATTTCAGCAAAGTGTTTTATGAAACTGAAATATGAGAAGAGCAAAATTATACATGATCCCTTTCTGCCACTTTGGTCCTATCTATAGGGTTGAATGGGGTTTAACAGGCACATCATCTGGGGCCCAGGTCA
>NC_043000.1:32956632-32999132 GCF_006345805.1 Octopus sinensis
AGTAAAACAACTTAGTTATCATTAAGCTAGTGTTAGGAACATAAATTGCGACTAAGGTTTGGTGGAAGATTTTGATCCAAAATTTATGAAAACAAGACATTTATACTCAGAGCCAGAGCCAGTTTCAGCTGGATTGGTAATGAAAGGGTTAAGGCATAGACTAGAGATGTTACAAGACATGTGCTTCCATAAGAGATTTCCACCTGACAGTTTCAAAGACTGGGAAAGAGATGAAAATGTAAGAAGACAGCCATACCAGAATTATGAAATGCTGATAGTTTGTCAAGTCTTACCATATTCTAGACAACATGGAAGAGTGTCTAAGAGGTAGACGTAGGCAACAGTGGAGGACACAGTCCAGAGGTACTGAGACTAACTAGATGTCATTAACGATACACGGATGGGATGCCAACTGCACTTTTGCCGAAGGACAAGAAGCCGAGTGGACACAATGCCAAATGGACATAAAGCCGAACAGACAAGATGCCGAAAAGACATATGAAAATTAAAATTTAATCTCATTAAATCTTAAGTGCCAAATTGGTGAATTGGTCATTAAACTGTGTAGGTAGGAATGTTTTTTTTTAATTATTGTGTCCATTCAGCATTGAGTCCATTCGACTCCTTGTCCTTTGGCAAAAGTGCATTCAGCATCCTGTCCATGAATGGTCATTAACAGTCGCTTCTGATTGTAGTGAGAGAAAATTAGGTTTTGAGGGTTATTTTTGCTTTGAAGGTCAGTTTTATTAAGCTTTAACCCATTAAACCCCAGAGTACTTAAATTTCTGAATATTATTTAAAAATTTTTACAGATTATTGAAAATAGGTTAAAATGAAAAAGTAGTTATTAAAACTCCTTTACTTCAAGTAGAAATGGAAATACTCGGTGTCCTACAAATAGGACACTGATATAACAATGTGATATAGCTCATTTAATGTTCTCATTTAGTGTCCTATTTATAGAACAGTGGGACTTAATGGATTAATATCAAAAATATTATTAAAATCCACAAACTCAAAAGGGTAAACAAGAGTTACCATTGTTCTTATTGGAATAAATGTGGAGGTGGTGGTGGTGGATCTCTGTTGTTGAACAATGAGGATTCAATTATTTGATCTACTGAGTTAGCTGCCCCTGAATTAATGCATGACTGTCTGAGTATTCCAAAGACACAAGAAGTACTCCTTAATGTAATTCTCATGGGTGGAATCAGGGTGGCACTATGTGACATAAAGCTGCACCTTTTGAAATACAGCTGCAAGCCACCCTGGTTGCTTTCTTTTATACGGTTTCCCATCTGAGTGAGGGCTGTAGAAAGAAAGATAGTTGCCTAAGACGTGATGTAGTGGATTGAACCAGGGACCTCAAGGTTACAAAGTAAGACTTCTTAACTGATTACATCCTGTTGCATTTATTGAAATATATATAAATACCCCTAAAACGGAAACAGTTTTGTCCTAAACAACTGTTCTTTAGTTTGTTCCAGTTGTTACATCAAAAGCCATACTGGAGCACTATGGAGGTGTAGTTGATAGATGGAACCATGTGTAACAGGTTGAGAAGTTTACTTTGCAATTATCAGGTCATGGGTTCAATTTTACTGACTGGCAGTGTTGGACAGTTGTGATTTTGACTACAGCCTTGGGTCGACCCAGGCTTTCTAAGTAAAACTGGCAAATGGAAACTGTGTGGAAGCCTGTCCTATGATACAGAACATAACATGATTTTAGGGGTCTCTCAAAGAAAACAACAAAAGTCTAAAGATTTTGGCAGATCAAAGCAATAACAACAACAACACTGCCATCCAATGGTGCATTGTGGTCAACAGAAACACAAGACCCTGACTAATAACTATTTGGTAAGCGTCATCCTTAACATTTGCAGAGAAAAGTCAACAAGTCATTTATGGAAATAATTGTCCTGCCAGGTTCTCTGTAAGAGTGCTGAAGGCAGCAACTTGCAAATCTCTGAAGGAAATCACTAGATGCAAGTTTCATTCCCCAAAACTTCCTCTTCCAGTTGGCCATCCTAGTTTTTTAAAAAAGATACAAATTGCTCCTAATAAATTACTATCCTATCTCACTAACCTCTTGTATCATCAAAATATTTGAGAGAGGGAGAGAGTGATGACATGAAGAATAATTGCTTTCCTAGAGGAAAACCATTTTCTACCATCACAGTTTTCATGGTGGCAACTGGGTGACATAACCACCACACCACTTTTGATGACCTTTTAAATGCCCTGAGTGAGGGCCCCAGCACCGATGTTACATCCCTTGATTTCAATAAAGCCTTTCACAGGGTTGATCACAATGTAGTGTTAAAGAAATTATCTGACAGTGGAGTCTGTGGGAAGCTGTTGCAATGGATTGAGTGTTTCCTGAAAAACAAAACCCTACACATGAATGACGGAATCCAGCCAAGAACTGCAAAAGTCATCAGTAGAGTCCCGCAGGGTACTGTGCTGGGCCCACTTTTTATTATTTATAGAAACGACATTGCAGATTTCATCAAACATAGCAGCATGAAAATCTTTGCAGTTGAGTCTAAGTTTTAGGAAGTCTTCAAAACAATGACCGAGTGAATGAAACTTGAATCAGATCTATAAGCAGTGACCCCAGTGGACATAAGAAAAACACAACTGACTGAGGGAAAATTCAAGCTCATCCACTTTGGAAAAGAGAACATCTTCAAACCATATTCAGTACCATCAGGAGACCTATTTGTACCTATTTCTTTACTACCCACAAGGGGCTAAACACAGAGAGAACAAAGAAGGACAGACAAATGGATTAAGTCGATTATATCGACCCTGAAAGGATGAAAGGCAAAGTTGACCTCAGCGGAATTTGAACTCAGAACGTATCGGCAGACGAAATACTGCAAAGCATTTTGCCCGGTATGCTAACGTTTCTGCCAGTTCGCCTTAGGAGACCCATTTGTACCATTGAATAATATCAGAGATTTAGGTGTAACTGTCAGCAAAAATTTGTACAGCACACATTAACAAAGAAGTCGATATGGCCCTCAGAATGTGCTCATAGATCCTCAGAACTCTTCAGTCTAGACATCGTGAAACCATCATGCTGGGTCTCACTTCAAATACTGCTGCCCATTGCGGTCCCTTTGCACAAAACAAAATATATTGTGGATTGAAACATTGCAGAGAGTCTTGCTTTATTCAACATCATCCTGAAGGAAATTAATGTAGAAAAAGACCCCACAACATTCAAATGGTACCTGGACAAATTCCTCTAAAAAGTACCAGACAAACCACCAACACATGTGGGTACGTCTCAGGCAGCAATAGCTCTTTGCTTGAATGGTCTACAGTGTCCCGAAGCAGAACTTAAAAGACCTCTCTAGGTACTGCTATTAAGTTAGTCATGTCCTGGGCTGATAATAGCTGAAATCAATTTAAGCTATTTAAGTGATGATAGTTGTAGAGAATTAAGTGGTAAGCTGGCAGAATCATTAACATGCTGGGTGAAGTGCTTAACGGTATTTTGCCCATCACTATGCTCTGAATTCAAATTCTGCTGAGGTCGACCTTGTCGTTCATCCTTTCAGGGTCAATAAATTAAGTACCAGTGAAACACTTGGGTTGATGTAATCGGCAAGTCCCCTCCCCCAAATTTCAGGCCTTGTGCCAATAGTAGAAAGGCTGTTTGTAGAAATTATGCATGGAATTTGTAGCAAAGTGTCTCACACAACCCAATAAAGAAATACCAAATGTTATGTGCTTAATTCAATGTTTTGTTTTGATTTTCTGTAATTCTTTCATCTAAAACAAGTCAGTTTGGTTGGAACTTCATTTGCTCTGTCCTCACAGAGTTGGAGGAAGAGATTAGACAATGGTAATGACACAAGATTTCAGTTTCTAAGATAATTTATAACTCAATAATAACAATTTCTTTGTTTAGTAAATATTGAATAAACAAAAAAGAAAACCTCGTTAAGCATATAATTAAGAAAATCATTAGAAAGAGGAGATACACGTTTCACTTATTTATTATTCAACATTTGCGGCGACAACGGTGGTGTGGTCACAAGTGTTGAAAATGGAAATCTATGTTAGAAACTCTCGTGTTTCTATTAACATAAATTTCCCCATTATTTGTTTTGTAGTAGCAGTAGTAACATCTCTATTTAAATGACAATGTTTCCTTTAATGATAAAACAGCCAGCAGCTGAAAGCCTTTCCTACCATTAACTTGGAGAAATTCTTTCTGTATTTCAGAACGCAAACTTCAACCGAAACGAAACAAAATGGATGTGAAATACACACAGGAAACTACCCAGGTTTACTACTTTAAATACATGAGAGAATATCGAGCTGTGGCCGTTCTTTGGGGGATTCTGACCATAATCTGGTGCATCCTTACTGTTGTGGCTTTTGTCCAGCCACAATGGATTGGAGATACCGAGTCTAGTCCAGGCTATGGTCATTTCGGAGTTTATGCTTATTGTTACCCAACTACAACAACATGGAGGTATGGCTGTAAAGGATCTTTCACCAATTTTGCTTCAATTCCAAATGGAGCATTCAAAGCAGTGACATTATTCGTCGGAATATCCGCTCTGCTCAGTTTGATTTGTGTGGCAACGCTTCTGCTCTTCTTTTGCTTCAAAAAGGTTATTGTGTTCAACCTCTGTGGAATCATGGAAATTATTTCAGGTAAGACAGAAGTTTCATCATCATCATTTAACGTCCGCTTTCCATGCTAGCATGGGTTGGACGATTTTGACTGAGGGCTGGTGAACCAGATGGCTGCACCAGGCACCTGGTGCATCTTAATCTGGCACCTGGTGCAGCCATCTGGTTCGCCAGCCCTCAGTCAAAATCATCCAACCCACCTAGAAATTCTGAAAACAAAAAAACTTTTATAGAATGGTAGTTCATTCTTGTGGTATTGAAGCTATGACCTTGCAAGTTAATTTCATGAGTAGGCTGTTCTGTTGATTGGATAAACTGGAACCTTCATCATCATAACTGAAGAAGTGCCAATAGTATAAACTCACACACACATTACTATTTCTATCATGTCCACATCACATTCAGTGCAATATATCTATATATATCTATATATTTCATCATCATCATCATTTGATGTCCATTTTCCATGCTGGAATGGATTAGACAGTTTGACCAAAACTGGTAAAATGGAGAGTTGCACCAAGTTCCAGTCTGATTTGGCAAGATTTCTACAGCTGGATGCCCTTCCTAATTCCAACCACTCCAAGAGTGTAATGGGTGCTTTGTACATGCCACCATACAAGTCTATGTTCAGGTTTTAGTTTTTTAATTTTATATTTTTCATAATTCTTATTAGCTTTTTACAATTATTTTGGAACAATTCCTAAATCAATATCCAACATTTTTAGACCTCCTCAGTCTCAATATCAGGAACTGAATTGCATATATTTGGTCTTTGTGTTGTTTCTAATATACTGATAGAATCTGTGCAGATGCTCTCTCCAAATATTCTTTCACCATTAATTAGCATCATACATCATCAGACATGTGTTGATTTCTTTGATAGTCAAATTTTAACCATTACAGTTTATGTTTTATGCCAGTAGCCATGCATTAAATATCTTTTGATGTGTGCAGTTGCACTAAGTTTGGAATTGTATGAGTATGGTTTCCATAATTAATCTTCTATTGATGTGCAAACTTTTATAATGCAAGTGTTCTCCTCTAGCATCTTTCTATTTAATTTTGTTTTGCGTTTTACATGTTACAAATGCATGATCCCACATGAACATGTTGTAATGTTTGATTAATCCTATTTGTGACAATATTTGTTCAAACTCGCTCCATGAGTCAGCGATAGAGGCACTTTCATGCCTGTTGAGTTTATCTTGAATTGGTAATGTTCCTTCATAGCACTACGAGCATTCAGAATTCTGGAAATTCTATTGCTTATTTTTCTGGGCCTTAAGTCCTCTGGAACAGATTAATCATAGTTTCACTGAGATCATCATTACTCTTTCTTGCCATTAGTCCTCGGATTGTTAAAATGGAACTTTCACCAATTACAATATCTGACAGGTAGAGGATGGTGAGTACTTGACAACATTTTAGGAGATAGGTGCCCAGTCTTGGTCTTCTTTTAATCAGGACTGTAGCTTTGTAAAAGAGGTTGAGCTGCAGAAAGATAAGCTTTGCAAATGGAGACTACATCCATTGCCTGTTTAGCGATTTTGTCACTCGTACTGCGCCCTCAGTAGAGGTCTGTGTATCAACAGTTATGGCACACAAAGTAGTCTGCCCAAAAGATGTTGGCAGCAGATGGACCAACTAACCAGTAGCATCAATCCCTTCTACAGCAAAACAGATGTTGGTCAGCTGAAAGCTAGGGCAAGGCATGATGATCTGCCAGTAAATTATTATAATGGAGACAATGTATGCATTTGCCAGGTCTGTCCAACCTTTCAGAAATTGTTTTTCCTCAAATCCATTTCTGGGTGTGATTGCCCCCCCCCCCATTCCATAACTTTGTACCTGTTTCTATCCACCTGGAACATCTAGTACTAAACCAGATTCCTCCCGCCTAACTTAACCAGTTGGTCGAATCAGTACTCCACAATGGTATGGACATGTCTCAACAGGAGCTGAGTTACAAGCCTCAATTTCCTTGGGTTAATTTTTGCATCCATCACCATCTTGCATTCTTTTAGAAAAGTGCTGACCATGTCAACTTCTGTGGTGTCTGATGGCATGATGGTGACATAGTCCATGATGATGCTAACAAATAAGGAAAAAGGTGTAAAGCCTTACATCGTACAACTTCTTTGAAAGTCAAAATTATTTATCAACCATCTATCTTTGACCAAATGCATTGCGTTTACGTATCTGTTGTGGTACTACCACACAACTGCAGCCACTGTTGCACAACTAACAACTGCCGCCGCCGCCACCACCACCACCACCACCACCACCACCACTACCACCACCTACTCCTTTAACAATGTTCCAATTCTAGATTTATGCCAAATTCCAATTTACCAGTGTCTTCTTCAATCTTCATTCCAGCTGTGCTGCTGTTTCTGGCGTGTATCATTTACCCAAGTGGATGGGACCTGAACACAGTTAAAGACATGTGTGGTCCCAATTCAGGTCCTTACAAACTGGGCAAATGTGGAATCCGATGGGCTTATATTCTAGCTATTCTTGGTATAATTGATGCTGCCTTACTGGCCATTTTAGCCTTTATTTTGGCCAGCAAAAGAACAAAACCTGATGACTACAGCGTGACAGGAAAAATCACAAGAGGTAAATATATATACAGGTTTCCTCTCTTTGTTTCTTTCATTATCCATTTATACTGATCTGCTCATCCACCCACTCCCCATCTTTAATCATCTCTTGAAACGGCTACATTGGTTCCTGTTCTTTTTACCCCCACCCACCCACCAATTTACTAATATAAACATTTGATTAACCTACCTTAATTTAGAATAAAAATAAGGAATTTCATCCATTAAACTCTGTACTAAATAGTTTTTTTGTTTTTTTTTAACCAACCCTCTCTCTACACAACCAGGAACTTTTAGCACTCCCTCCTTGGCCATGTTTTCCTTCTATCCATCACATTACTAAACCAATCCATGATAAAATTATCTGAAGTCTGTAAGAGACACCATTCTTTAGTCCCTTCTCTCTTAGAACCATGACATACTCTTTAATTTAATGTTAATTTAATACTCTTTAATTTTAATGTATTTTAATGTATTAATGTATTTTAATGTATTAATGTATTAATTAATTTTTATTTAATGTATTTTAATTAATTTTAATACTCTTTAATTTTAATTTTAATACTCTTTAATTTTAATTTTAATACTCTTTAATTTAATTTTAATACTCTTTAATTTAATTTTAATACTCTTTAATTTAATGTTTATTAAATATATCATCTCACTTGCGACCAGTAATTAGGGTTGATATAAAAATAGAGAAAGTTTAGTAATAGTTTTTTTGGAAATCTGATGAAATTTTGCTTCTTACAAGTTTGTTGTGTTTTTTCCTATTTTCAGCTGAGCTGTATCCTAACTACAACGACACAATGCGTTCACAGGCGACAATCATCCGACCCACCATGATGACCGTTCCTGATCTTGGAGATACATACTCAGAATATTCCCATATTTCAAATAAGAAATCCCTTATCAATTCTAGCTTCCAGTTATAAAACAAACCTTTTCTTTTTAACAATTCCTCAACTTGAGACAACGAAAATCTTACTAACAATTTTTTTATACAAGCTTCCCTTATAAATACTTTCAGAACATATTCCAAACTATTTACATTCTCAATAAGGTTTATATATTTGACTTGAGTAGTCATTTGTCTTCTTCATGTGTGTGTGTCACATGAATGCTCCAAGCTAACAATAAATGGATAGAGAAGGCCTGGTGGAGAAAGCTAGAGTGACACTCCTGTGTATATAATTGTATACTTTTCTATGTGAATGTTTAGAATTGTAATGTGTATGTGTGTACATGTATGTTGCTTTTTTATACCGAAACTAAAAGTTTGTATCACAATTTGAGTTTCATGCCCCTGCAATCTTCAGGTGAGAACACAGTGGCAAGAAACTTGAGTTGTCTGGAAAAACAACAACAAGAAAGAGCAAACCATGGAATAAAGGAGAAACAAATCATCGACTTTTAGACAAAGAATTTACTATAATTGCAGTAAAGCTGCAATGGAACATAAAACACACACACACAAAACTTTAAGTAGGAAGTAAATACTTTAATGTATATCACAATGACAATAAGAATATATAAATTACAATTAACAACTATTAAAAAAAATGCTATTTATAATTTTGCTTTTAATCTAAAATATTAATTTCTTGTTTTAGTTTTACATCCATTTTTCCATGCTAGCATGGGTTAGGGGAATTCATATTATTTGGGGCATCGTTTAACACAACCAAATGCCCTTCCTGTTACTCTTACTGGTTTTTCAAGTTAGGAATATCTTTTTGTTCTGCATGTCTTTGGGAAGCTCAGACTTGAACAATCAGTTGACAAGGAATGACAACCAATTTCACAATTTATAACTTAGCAGTTTTTTTTAATGTGAAACACAGATTGTAAACATTTATACACACACACACACACACGTTTGCATATACACACACACACACATTTGCATACACACACACACACACACAAACACATTCATCTGTACGTGTGTCTATATATGTATGTGCATATCATATATATATACCCACATAAACAGATTTTATATACTTTCCAGTACATCATATGCTAAACATAGTAAGTGAAATAAAATCATTTGTTAAAATATCCCACACAAAGACCCTAAATGTAAAACTATTGCTGAAGCAGCCCTCATATAATGCTGTGGGGACAAAAATAAGTGTCATGCAGGAGTTTGAGTGCAAATAATGGAAACGGTACCACAAATGTATGAGGTACCTTTGCCATATGATTACAACAGTGATAAATATTTGTGGAGACAAATGATGATAAAATTCACATTCTTATTCTTTTTGCCAATTATTAACAATAATAATAATAATAATAATCATCCTAAATGTTTTTCGTAAAAGGCATCAATATTAATAATTGGAAAACTTATCTTTTTAAAAGTTTACAACTGCAAATGTTTAAATCTGATTTAATTTTCTAATAAATATTTACCATTTTCTATTGTTCTTTTTATGGGTGTATTTTTTTTTTGTTTTGCAAGATACTTGATGACCTTGTTGGTGATGCCACCATGTAAAATGCATTTGTGCTGGCGCCATGTAAAAAGCACCCAGTACACTTTGTAATGTGGTTGGCATTAGGAAGGCCACCCAGATCTAGAAGGCATGATAAAACAGACAATAGAGCCTGGCATGCCCCCCTGCCCCCGCCTTGACATCTGTCAAAATGTCCAACCCATGCCAGCATGGAAAACGGAGAATAAATGACGATTTCTTCCTTTACAGTTTCGTTACACTATTATTCTCAACCATCAATGTCTAATCAGAAAATGATAGGGGCATTATCATCATCATCATCATCATCATCGTTTAACGTCTGCTTTCCATGCTGGCATGGGTTGGATGGTTTGACTGAGCCAGATGGCTGCACCAGGCTCCAATCTGATCTGGTAGAGTTTCTACGGCTGGATGCCCTTCCTAATGCCAACCACTCTGAGAGTGTAGTGGGTTCTTTTAACGTGCCACCAGCATGAGGTACTGGCATTGACCATGCTAAAAAGATGTTTTTTACGTGCTACTTGCATATCTGAACCACTTCCCAAACTTTCAGCACCTCTCCTCATCCACATACCAGCACTCTACCAGGACTACCACTGGAACCATGACTCTACCTTCAATATATATATAAATTTAAAATGAGGGTGAGAAATTAGATACTAATTTAATTAACATCGATTTCACACCAGTGGTCTAGCATAAAAAAGCTGAAGGTTCAGTAAAATAGTATATACATATATTAGAGGGAAAACCACTATGTGGACAACGTAGTGGATCTATTTCTAGCATATGGGTGTCCACATAGTGGTTTTCCCTCTAATATATATATTCAATATAAAAGCAATTAAGATTCAAGTGAGTTCCAATTAATTCACATGAATGCGGTACTTAACTTAGATGCACCAGAAATCTATATGGTATTAACCATAAAGTAATGTGGGGTGATTATAAACAAGAAAAAAGCAACAAGAATGGATTAGTTTTTCAGTACAATTGTTTCATACGAAGAACAGCTTTATTAAAAGCTGTTCTATATATATATATACATATATATATAGGGAGAGTTTACGAAAAAAACAAAAGACGAAGACAAGTGGTGTAGAAAACAAACAGGTGTATTAGTATAACGCTCAGGAATAGAAAAAGTCTTTTACGTTTCGAGCCTAAACTCTTCTACAGAAAAGGACACAGAAAAAAAAACAAGGAGAGAAAAAAATGTGTGTAGTGGCTACTGATCTATCATGGCGTCTGCCAGACAGAAGGGTCACACAGGAGAGCAAAGAAGTAGGGGAGATAAAGATATATATATATATTATATATATATATATATATATATATCTTTCGGAGTGGTTGGCATTAGGAAGGGCATCCAGCTGTAGAAACTTTGCCAGATCAGATTGGAGACCACTGCAGCCTTCTGGCTCGCCAGCCCTCAGTCAAACCGTCCAACCCATGCCAGCATGGAAAGTGGATGTTAAACGATGATGATGATATACACACACAGGTAAGCACGTGTAAAACAAGGTAGAAAAAATAGTACTTGACTACCAAAGGTAGAGTGATATTCTTTTTATTAAAGCTGCAAAATTATTACAGAACTGAAAATATGTTTGTAAATCTTCATAATCAAATAGGTGTACAGGGTATTATTGGACTCCAAAAATCCGTCCATACAGGAATGAACCCAACTGGAATCTACCCAGCATTCACTCTGTATTGAGTGAGAAAACGGTATGGACGGATTTTTGGAGTCCAATAATACCCTGTACACCTATTTGATTATGAAGATTTACAAACATACTTTCTCAGTGATACTCAATTTACCTACCATTATAAATAATACCAATTGTTCTTTCTCAAACCTTTCATAATGTGATACAAGTCTTTGGTGTAGCAATTGCATGCGGCTGAAGAGGGCTTTAAACTATCTGTTATGTCAATTATATATTGATGTAAGAATAAGTTGTTTTATAAAGCTCGAAACATGTGTACCGCAACATCCTTTGTGTTCTGTTTTTTATTTTATTTGATACATATATCCTCTCACCTCTGCTACTAGCTGGCATATACAGGTGCTTATACTTATCAATTATTCACTCTGAATTTATTGTATCTATATACATATATATATATATATATATATATATATATATATATACACATACATCTAATATAGGATAAAATTTTCGAAAAAATTTTATCAATGGCCAGCATATTAAAAAATACCTTTAAAGGTTAAATTTATAAACAGCTTATAAACAAGGGCAAAAGAAAAAATTTCCAATGCCAAATATGCCAAAAATATACTTAATCGTCAATAACCATATAATTTATCACTATAAGTACACGTCTCGAAAGCAAACCGATAGAAATTTCTAAAAAAATTCGTTATTATCAGATCGGTCCTAATTTTCTCGTCATCGGCGATAAATACGATGTACAAGTAAGTATCTCATTTATTTTCTTATCGTATTTATCACTGATGACGAGAAAATTCTAAATGAATTAACTCAGAAATTGGGACCAATCTGATAACAAATTTTTTAGAAATTTCTATTGGTTTGCTTTCGAGACGCGTGCTTATAGTGATAAATTATATGGTTATTGACGATTAAGTCTATTTTTGGCATATTTGGCATTGGAATTTTTTTCTTTTGCCCTTGTTTATAAGTTGTTTATCTATATCTTTATATATATAAAACTGAGAATGTGTCTGTCTGTATGTCTGTTTGTGTGTTTCCCTAAAACTTGAGAACTACACAACCAATTTCATTCAAATTTTACCCATGCCTTACTTAGGGTCCATGTAGTTTCATGGGCAAAAAAAAAAGTTCAACTTCTTGCCTAGGGCGAGCCCATAGCAATATCATATCTTCTCCACTATTTCAGTATTACGTGTTAAAAATGAAACAAAAGCATTTCTCTATTTTATGTCAGATATTTCACTTTAACAATAAAAATTAGAGATAATAATAACAATTGAGTTATATGTAGTAAGTAATAATTAAAACCAAACTAAAGTATAATATAATAATTAAATCGTAACATAACAAAAGTAAAAATAGCAATTGGTATAAAATTGCATCAATGACTTGAACTTGAATAAGTGGTTTCACATGAATGGGAATAAATTAAAAATAAAATTAGTGTGCAGAAATGGAATAGTCCAGATGAATAATAAAAAATTAAATTAAAGAAAAGACTTTTGTCTATAAAGTATACAATGTAGAGAAAAAAGATTTGAACACCTGGAGGAAAGCACCTTCGAAAAGTGTCTTGGTGCGACTATGAAAGATATCTAACCAGAGGCGGTAAATTCGTCACAATAGAAGCAAGGTTCAAGTCAACGGAGCGTGCAAGGGAGTACTCGACTCAAACTTACAAAGTAGAAATATTTTATTTTTACCTTTATATCTGGGACGTGGGACGTCCTGGATAAACATTAAACATGCCCCCCCTCCCCGAAGTAGAGGTAGGCTGGATTGTAGCCACACTTCTATACAAGAGGGAGGACAAGATACAATTGATCGAATTGCAAGAAATGGGCTAACAATTCCAGTCTGTTATATATTTCGAGTAAAGTGTCAATATTTATCAAATAATAAATATTATCGACACTTTCGTCTTGTTCCACTATGCTAGTCAGAACCCATCGCACAGCTTCCGCACATGTGTTCCTTGACCATTCCCCCCCACCCCCTCCTCCCCAACTAACCCTGTCCCTCTCCCTATGTTTCTATATGCCCCCGTCTTCGATAACCACCATCGCCATATATAAACTAGCGATCGCAAATCGCTAAGCCCACTCACTTTCAACTCCACTACAAATGCACAGCTCATGAACGGCTAAAAGTTAAGATTTCTTCTTTCAACCTCGCTTTCTACTACCCTCTGCACGTATAATCACTATTCTTTCAGTTTCCTTAAATTTTTCTCTCATATTTTCCTTTCAATACCCTCTATTCATATTTTCTTTCAGTTTTCAACATACCATTCATGTAATGTTTTTCGTTTAGTCTTGTCTTGTCTCCCTATTTGCTCCCGTTTCATAGCCACTCATCGTCTCCCCTAAAATTTGACTTCTCTGATACTTTCAAACCTACTTTCTTGCTTTCACGATTAACAGAATCCTCTTGCTAGTTTGGGGTTGACCCGCCCACCCACCCCCTCCACACATGCCGGAAGTTCCTATTCTTTTCATCCCTGGGTTGCTTCCCTTGAAGACTGCAAATGCTCTTTCACCATCCCTACCCCTAGTTTCGACCTAGGTAAGGTAATGATCATACAGTGCAAAATATGAATGGGTAGTGTTATGCAGGTTGAATTGAAGGCTACTGTATTACTTGCTCATGAATTCTGCCAAATGCGAGCTTTCTTTTCAGGTACATGAAGCTGCTCATGAATTCTGCCAAATGCGAGCTTTCTTTTCAGGTACATGAAGCTACTGTCCACCGACGCAGGGTCTCTAGGGCCCATACCTCCCACACCCTCAACGTTGGCACACTGAAAGGTAGGTCTGGCGAGATAGTTGAGATGCTTGAACGGAGATGTGTGGATATATGTTGCATGCAAGAAGTAAGGTGGAGAGGAGGTTCTGCTAGGTTCCTCACAGGCAAGGAACACAGGTACAAGATTTTCTGGGCAGGGAACACTGACGGGGTTGGAGGCGTGGGTATACTTATCGCTGAGAAATGGGTAGATAAAGTAATTGAGGTAATCAGAGTATGCGACAGAATACTTAAGATTAGATTAGCACTTCATCATAGTTTAGCAACCATTATATCAGCCTATGCTCCTCAGTCGGGGCTACCTGATGGACAGAAAGACCGATTCTATGACACTCTACTGCAGACTACCTCGTTGACGAACGACAGAGACCTTCTCTTTGTGGCTGGTGACTTCAATGGTCACGTTGGACGACATGCTGGGGGCTTCCATGGCGTACATGGAGGCTATGGCTCTGGTTCCCGCAACGAGGAGGGAACCAGGCTGCTGGAGTTCTGCGATGCAAATAATCTTATGATTTGCAACACTAACTTCAGGAAACCTCCCAGCCACCTAGTCACCTACCGATCGGGCCAACATACCAGCCAAATTGACTACATCCTTGCCAGGCAAAGGGAGAGATGGCTACTTATAAATGCCAAAACCTTCCCAGGCGAAGAATGTACCCCACAACATAGACTGGTAGTTAGTGACTTTAGGATCAGGAGTAGGAGGACAACCAGAAGACGACCAACATGGAGAAGAAGGATCTGGAAGCTTAAGGATCCTGTGAATGGACAGAGATTTAGAGACATGTTACTTGAAGCCTTTGACGAAGTAGAAGGTGATAGAGTATCACATGGGGTAGAGGACAACTGGACGTTTCTAAGGGACAACCTGCTGAGAGCCACCGACCAGATCTGTGGCTGGTGCAAAGTCCCCTCTCGTCCCAAGGTAACGTGGTGGTGGAACAGTGTCGTAGACAGGGCTATTAGAGAAAAGAGACAGACTTGGAAGCACTGGAAGAATGGTGGTAGCAGGGAATTGTATCAGACTGCTAAAAGGGAAGCTAGGAGACAGGTCTATCTAGCCAGAGGGGAAGCAGATAACAAAAAATTTGTCAATGTTCTGCGCCGTGAGGACCAAAGACTGGAGGTGTTTCGCGTTGCAAGACAGTGTGTGAGAGAGAATTGTGATGTGGTGGGAGAGAAGTGTGTTCGCATGGAAGATGGTTCACTTGCGCTAAACGAGGATGCAAAGAGAGAGGCTTGGAGACGCCACTATGAAAGGTTGCTGAATAAAGAAAATGAATGGGATAAAGAGAGTCTGCCGAACGTTGACCCAACAGAGGGACCAGCTATCAGGGTTGATAGTTCCTTGGTAGCTAAGGCAATTAGAAGCATGAAGACAGGGAAAGCCCCAGGCCCATCAGGTATCACTGCAGATATGCTCAAAATATCTGGTAGTGTCGGCTATAGCCTAGTCACCTGTATAGTTAATCAGGTGATATATGAAGGAGTCATACCCAATGACTGGTGTAGCAGCATAATAGTCAACTGCTACAAAGGTAAAGGTGATGCCCTAGATACAAATAATTACAGAGGTATCAAGCTGTTGGATCAGGTGATGAAGGTTACAGAGAGGGTCATAAACCAACTAATTAGAGAGAGAGTTAGTTTAGATGAGATGCAGTTTGGTTTCGTGCCAGGGAAAAGTACCACTGATGCTATATTCCTGGTAAGGCAGCTGCAGGAGAAATACCTAGCCAAAGATAAGCCCCTGTACCTGGCTTTTGTTGACATGGAGAAAGCCTTCGACAGGGTCCCCCGATCCCTCATATGGTGGTCAATGAGGAAACTAGGAATAGATGAATGGTTAGTGAGAGCTGTGCAAGCCATGTACAGGGACGCTGCTAGTAAGGTGAGGGTTGGCAATGAGTACAGTGAAGAATTCCGGGTAGAGGTAGGGGTCTACCAAGGCTCAGTCCTCAGCCCCCTCCTATTTATCATAGTCCTCCAGGCAATAACGGAGGAATTCAAGACAGGATGCCCCTGGGAGCTCCTCTATGCTGATGACCTTGCTCTAATTGCTGAGTCATTATCAGAACTGGAGAAGAAGTTTCAGGTGTGGAAGCATGGTTTAGAATCGAAGGGCCTTAGAGTCAACCTAGCTAAAACCAAAGTCGTAATAAGTAGGAAGGTAGACAAATCACAAACGCCTTCAGGTAGATGGCCCTGCTCGATCTGTAGAAAAGGTGTAGGTAGAAACTCTATAAGATGCACCAAGTGTAAGCTATGGACACATAAGAGGTGCAGCAATGTCATAGGAAGGCTAACTAGGAAGATGGTTTTTGTATGTGGCAGATGCTCGGGAGCATTAACCTCTGAAAATCTGCAGAAAACAACTTCCGTCACTTTCCAGGGGGAAAAACTAGAAGTAGTTGATAGCTTCCGTTATCTTGGTGACCAAGTCAGTAGTGGGGTGGGTGTGCTGAAAGTGTAACTGCTAGAGTAAGAATAGCCTGGGCAAAGTTTAGGGAGCTCTTACCTCTGTTGGTGCCTAAAGGCCTCTCGCTCAGAGTAAAAGGCAGACTGTATGATGCATGTGTACGAACAGCCATGCTACATGGCAGTGAAACATGGGCTGTGACTGCTGAGGACATGCGTAAGCTCGCGAGAAATGAAGCTAGTATGCTCCGTTGGATGTGTAATGTCAGTGTTCATAGTCGACAGAGTGTAAGTACCTTGAGAGAAAAGTTGGACCTAAGAGGCATCAGATGTTGTGTGCAAGAGAGACGATTGCGCTGGTATGGTCATGTGGTGAGAATGGATGAAGATAGGTGTGTGAAAAAGTGCCACACCCTGGCAGTTGAGGGGACCTGTGGAAGAGGTAGACCCAGGAAAACCTGGGTCGAGGTGGTGAAGCACGACCTTCGAACTCTAGGTCTCACCAAGGAAATGACCAGAGACCGAGACCTATGGAAGTATGCTGTGTGTGAGAAGACCCGGCAAGACCAGTGAGAACAATCAAAATCAAATCATATATCAGAAAGCAGGGGTTAAGTGACCCATCCGTTCGTGTCCGCTGTCAGCCTCGTCTGGTACCCGTGCCGGTGATACGTAAAAGCACCATTCGCTCGTGGCCATTTGCCAGCTCTGCCTGGCCCCCGTGTCGGTGGCACGTAAAAGCACCATCCATTCGTGTTCGTTGCCAGCCTCGCCTGGCCCCGTGCCGGTGACACGTAAAAGCACCATCCGTTCGTGGCCGTTTGCCAGCTCTGTCTGGCAACCGTGTCGGTGGCACGTAAAAGCACCATCCGTTCGCGTCCGTTGCCAACCTCGGCTGGCCCCCGTGCCGGTGACACGTAAAAGCACCGTCCGTTCATGGCCGTTTGCCAGCTCTTACTGGCCCCGTGTCGGTGGCACGTAGAAGCACCATCCGTTCGTGTTCGTTGTCAGCCTCGGCTGGCCCCCGTGCCGGTGACACGTAAAAGCACCGTCCGTTCGTGGCCGTTTGCCAGCTCTGTCTGGCCCTGTGTCGGTGGCACGTAAAAGCACCATCCGTTCGTGTCCGTTGCCAGCATCGCCTGGCCCCGTGCCGGTGACACGTAAAAGCACCATCCGTTCGTGTTCGTTGCCAGCCTCGGCTGGCCCCCGTGCCGGTGACACGTAAAAGCACCGTCCGTTCGTGGCCGTTTGCCAGCTCTGTCTGGCAACCGTTACGGTGGCACGTAAAAGCACCATCCGTTCGCGTCCGTTGCCAACCTCGGCTGGCCCCCGTGCCGGTGACACGTAAAAGCACCGTCCGTTCGTGGCCGTTTGCCAGCTCTTACTGGCCCCGTGTCGGTGGCACGTAAAAGCACCATCCGTTCGTGTTCGTTGTCAGCCTCGGCTGGCCCCCGTGCCGGTGACACGTAAAAGCACCGTCCGTTCGTGGCCGTTTGCCAGCTCTGTCTGGCCCCGTGTCGGTGGCACGTAAAAGCACCATCCGTTCGTGTCCGTTGCCAGCATCGCCTGGCCCCGTGCCAGTGACACGTAAAAGCACCATCCGTTCGTGGCCGTTTGCCAGCTCTGTCTGGCACCTGTGCAGGTGGCACGTAAAAAACACCCACTACACTCGCGGAGTGGTTGGCGTTAGGAAGGGCATCCAGCCGTAGAAACACTGCCAGATCTGACTGGGCCTGACGAAGCCTTCCAGCTTCACAGACCCCAGTTGACCCGTCCAACCCATGATAGCATGGAAAGCGGACGCTAAATGATGATGATGATGATGTTATCACTAGCGATATCAAGATATAACTTTGTATTTTATGTGTAGATGTATATATATAGATGTACATGTAATATGTACACATATATACATGCACTAGCACTATGACCCGGTAACGATGGGTCATAATGCTAGTATATATATATATGAAAGTGTAGCTGCTAGAAGTGCGCTGAAAGTGCAGCTGCTAGAATAAGAATAGCCTGGGCAAAGTTCAGAGAGCTCTTACCTCTGCTGGCGACAAAGGGCCTCTCGCTTAGAGTGAAAGGTAGACTGTATGATGCATGTGTACGAACAGCCATGCTACATGGCAGTGAAACATGGGCCGTGACTGCTGAGGACATGTGTAAGCTTGCAAGGAATGAAGCCAGTGTGCTTCGATGGTTGTGTAATGTCAGAGTGCATGTTCGACAGTGTAAATACCTTGAGAAAAAAGTTGGACCTAAGAAGCTCGAGATGTGGTGTGCAAGAGAGACGACTGCACTTGTATGGTCATGTGGCGAGAATAGATGAGGATAGATGTGTGAAAAAGTGCCACACCCTAGCAGTTGAGGGAACCTGTTGAAGAGGTAGTCCCAGGAAGACCTGGGATGAGGTGGTGAAGCATAACCTTCAAACATTGGTCCTCACCAAGGCAATGACTAGTGACCGGGACCTTTGGAAATATGCTGTGCTTGAAAAGACTCGGCAAGCCAAGTGAGATCATAACCTTGTGGCCTATGCCAGGGGTGTAACCAGATCACTTCTGCGTATCTTTCCTTCATTGGACACTAAACTCTGCTTACGAAGACCTGTTGAGGCAATCGAAATCGAAAATAAATTCGTTGACTGGCATCTGTGCTAGTGGAGTGCTAAGAGTACCATCCGAGTGTGATTGTTGCCAGAGCAACAAACTGGCTTCTGTTCCGGTGGCATGTAAAAAGCACCATTCAAACGTGATCATTACCTGCGTCGCCTTGTTGGTACCTGTGCTGGTGGCATGTGAAAAAACATTTGAGCGAGGTGGCTGCCAGTGCCGCTGGACTGGCTCCTGTTTTTTTTGTAAACTGTTTTTAACATTTTGTAAACTGATTTTAACATTTTCTTATTATTATCAAAGTATGTATATATGTATTGTAATCTTTTGTGACAACCAGTACTAAACACAACAAAGCTTTTACATGTTACTTTTGACAATCTTTTTCTAAAAAAGTGAAACCGGTCAAATGAATTGCATTTTCAAATCTTCTTTCATATATAATTCCACTCGTGCGGTACCTTACAATTTTACTTTGTTATACACACACACACAATGGGCTTCTTTCAGTTTCTATTGACCAAATCCACTCACAAGGCTTTGGTCGGCCAGAAGCTATAGTAGAATACACTTGCCCAAGGTGCTATGCAGTGAGACTGAACTTGGAACCATGTGGTAGGGAAGCAAGCTTCTTACTACATAGCCATGACGGTGCCTCTGTGTGCGTGTGTGTGTGTGTATACAGATACATATACATACAAACATAAAATGCCCCAGTGGCTCATTAGAGATAGTGGATAATTTCTGCTACCTAGGGGACCAAATGTGCAGTGGGGAGAATGCACGAAAAGTGCAACAGCTGAAATAAGAATAGGATGGAGGAAATTCAGAGAGCTTTCACCTCTGTTGGCAACCAAAGTTTACTCTCTCTAAATGAAAGTAAGATTGTATGATGCATGTGTATGGACAGCAATTCTAGATGGTAGTGAGACATGGGCCCTGAATACTGAGGACATGTGAAGGCTAGAAAGAAATGAGGATAGTATGCTTTGCTGGACATGAAATGCTAGTGTTTTGAGAGAGAAGTTAGGCATAAGAGGGATTAGATGCAGAGTACGAGAAAGAAGCCTGATTTGGTCATGTGATGTGGATAGGCAGCTCCATAAAAAAGTGCTGATCTCTCAAAGTAGATGGAACATAAGGAAAAGAGAAACATCGGAAACCATGAGACAAAGTATTGAAGGATGACCTCGGGATGCTGCAGACAAAGGACCGTACTCAAGAAGACCCATACTCAACTCTCAAACAGAAGTGTTAAGGCTGCTCCCCCTGGTGGAGAGATTTGGCCTGCAAGAGTCTTGTGCTGGTCCCACATAAAAGCACTTGTGCAGTGCCATGTTAAAAGCATCCAGCACACACTCTCAGAGTGGTTGGCATGTTAGGAAGGGCATCCAGCCATAGAAACCCTGCTGAATCGTATTGGAACCTGGTGCAGCTGTCCAGTTTGCCAGCGCTGGTCAAACCATCCAACCCATGTCAGCATGGAAAACTCATGTTAAATGATGATGATGATACACACACACACACAGGTGAAGGCATGGCTGTGTGATTAAGAAGTTCACTTTGCAGTCATTGATTTTAGGTTCAGGCCTAGTGTGGTGCACCTGGGACAGGTGTCTTCTACTATTGTCTTGGACTAACCAATACCTCATCAGTGAAATTTGGAGATGAAACTTCAAAGAAGTTTACCATATATATATATATATATATATATATATATATATATAATAGGATTGATGCCAGGCCTGCCTGACTGGCTCCTGTGTCGGTGGAACATAAAAAGCATCCACTATACTTTTGGAGGGGTTGGCGTTAGGAAGGGCATCCAGTTGTAGAAACATTGCCAGATCAGATTGGAGCCTGGTGCAGCCGCTGGCTCTCCAGACCTCAGCGAAACCATCTAACCCATGCCAGCCAGGAAAATGAACATTAAACGATGATGATGATGATAATATATATATATACACACACACATGGGTGGCCACAAAGTCACACACCATGGGAGATACCAAGTATGTTATATAATAATGAAATAGGTAATCCATTACAAATGTTCAAAGTGGTGGCCATGTGGCTCTAAACAAGTGTTCATACGGAATTTGAAATTGCAATGAACCCTCACAAATAGCTCTCCATTGCTGTTGACTCATTCACACGCTTCAACAATTCTTTGAAGATGTCTTTGGCCAGGAATCTTTTCAGAATACACAAAGGATTTAATGTAGCCCCAAAAGAAAAAGTCCATGGGAATTAAATCTGGTGACCGTGGTGCCCACTCAATTGGCCTGTGCACCGGAGCCATCTCCTTGGAAAATGTTCATTTAGAAAATCATAAAACTGTAATGCATAATGGGGTAGAACCCAATCCTGCTGAAACCAGACAGGATTTCCCCTTCCAAGGGAATGCACTTGAGGCATCATCTTGTTGCCAAACATGTCCAGATATGAATCACCTGTCACAGAACCCTCAAAATAAAATGGTCCAATTACTTGTTTGTGCCAAATCCCACACCCACACCATTACCTTGCCCCCACCTTGTTGATTATCTGCCTCCATCCAATGAGGATTGGTTTGTGAGTAACATCGGCAGTTGTGAAAAGAGATAAAAAAAGAGAATGGTTGCAATTTCACATACTGCAAGATAGTGCAATCAGTGAAAGCTAAAACATACACTTAAATAAACCTATGTATATGCAAGTGCATATGCATGAGTGTGTGTCCATCACACACTCTCAGAGTGGTTGGCATTAGGAATGGCATCCAGCCATAGAAACCCTGCTGAATCATATTGGAACCTGGTGCAGCTGTCCAGTTTGCCAGCGCTGGTCAAACCGTCCAACCCATGTCAGTATAAAAAACTCATGTTAAATGATGATGATGATGATACACACACATTCACAGGTGAAGGCATGACTGTGTGATTAAGAAGTTCACTTTGCAGTCATTGATTTTAGGTTCAGGCCTACTGTGGTGCACCTAGGACATAGATGTACATTGACATTTCTGTATCTTGCATGAGATTGACTTGGTTAAGAAAAAAAAAAGATTCTAATGTTTAAGTTCCCAGTGTACATTACATCTCATAGTTCTGCATTCTCAAGTCGGAATAAAAACTCTCTTGCTTGAAGGTAAATGATAAGAAGGCTCTTTCCTGGGTCATATAAGCACATGGGGCTGGTTTCCTGGTTTCTGTGGAGAATATATAATCTCCCATGGATGGGACACCGGTCTGTCACAGGATTCCTCATTTTTGCCAGCTGAGTGGATTCAAGCAATGTGAAATGAAGTGTTTTGCTCAAGAATACAATGCATTGACTGGTTCAGGAACTGAAACCACAACTGTACGATCAGGAGCTTAACACCCTAACCACTGTGCTACATGCCTCCACACCAGCAAAAGAAAAACAGGCAGAAAAGGAAGAAATGAATGAAAGAATGAATATAGAGTGTGTGTGTGAAGGAAGATGTGAAGGAGCAATGATCACTGAGAGCACAGAAGGAAATAGATTTTATCAAATGCTCAAGAAGTTGTAAATGGCTACTGTTAATTAATTAGGTGATGTAATTAGCAGTGGAGGAGGATGTTCTGAAAATATAGCTGTAAGAGGAAGTATAGGATGGAAAAAGTTTGGAGAACTATGACCTCTGTTGGCAACAAAAGCTTTTAGTCTCAGAGTGAAAGGCAGATTGTATGATGCTTGTAGAGAAACGGCAATGCCACATGGTAGTGAGATGCTGGGCCCTGAATGCAGAAGACGTGTGAAGATTTGAAAGGAAAGAAGCTGACATATTCCGTTGGATGTGCAATATCAGTGTGCATGTATGACAAGGGTTGAGAGAAAAACTGGACATCTGAAGTTGCCCCCCCCCATCATTTCCAAGGCCATGGTGAGGAAACAAAATGGGGGTAATCCCCATCAAAATGAAGAAAATCCAACTTATGTGGGCGCCCTGATCCAAAATGCTGCCATTTATAATAATCTAATTAAAATTTTACAGAAATGTTGTCATGTTCCAAAGTCTCATGATTTACCTCCATACCTGCTACAAATGTGGCAAACCTCAAATTCCTGTGACTTGTAGTTTTGGATTTAGCTAGGTCTGAAAACACTGCAAAAACCGGCCATTTGTTACACATAACAAAATAAGCTTTACATAAATACTTAAAATATTGCTAACAAAAAAAAAAAAAATGTTTTCTTTCTAAGAACCTGAAAAAAAATTAGGCAACTACTATACCTTGGTCACTATTAATTTGTGTAATTTGAAGCTGATTATCACCTCAGTTTCAAAGACATGACATTGCAAATATAGCTAATTATTCATTTATGTAAATTAGGCAAAATTTCAACCATTTCACTGACCATTCCAATTTCATATTTCCTAAAATATTTATCCAAATTTCACAAATGAGGTATCGAATGTTTCTTTTTGGATGCTCTCTAAGAAAAAGTACAATAGAAATTACATTTAAATATTTTAAAAAATATTTTAAAACTGACCCTCTCCACTCACATTTCACAGTGATTACTCCATCCCTCCTATGCTACCAAATTATCACTCCTCCACCAAGCCACTTCCTGTTGATTTGTCTTCATCACTATACATCTCTCCATGTACTACATCTTTCTCTCTCTTCACACTCTTACATCTTATCCACCAACATTTCATTTCAATCTTGCTGCTCTTCATCTTCCTATACTGTCAATCAGCATCTACTCCCCAACTCATATGTAGCATTAATTACCCTTCCACCAGTCACCCCGATACTCTTCCCAATTTCTAGTCATCGTCTTTCAACTACTTTCCACCCAATTCATATTTTATCACAGACTTCCCCCACTCACCTCAACCTTTGCACTCCTACACCATTTCTTACCATTCCTCACTCTCTCCAGATATTCTTGCTACTTCTACACAGCAATCTATCCTGTTCTTCTCCTCCAGATACTTTTTCCTCAGCTATGGTAGCAAAGTTAGTGGGGACCAAGTTCGATGGGTCCAGTACGGCTCCACTCTCCAGAGCTCCAGCCATGAAACTTTGCATGTCATTGCTTGGCCCCATCCAAACCAGTTTCCCTAGTGCTATACCCCTACACTCTTGTTGGCTCACACCTCATTCAAGATCACTGACTCACTGTCCCTTTCTTTCATCAAGTCATAAGAAGGTATTGCGCTGCTACTCAGGCCAGTTCAGCCAACACAATATGCATTAGTCAGGACTGCAGCTACAATGAATGGTCTCTGATTTTCTCCATTTTTATCCTCCCTTGACCACTTCATGAAAAAAAAACCCAAAAAAACTGAGATATTAAACTGAACTAAAAATATGTAAAATAGTCGAAACTTTCATGGGAGTTTCTAGAGGGAGCTAACAAGGGAGATAACCAACACACATACAGCTGGCTTCAGTGAAGTTTACAACCTCAATTTTTTTCTTTTCCTTGTTTCAGTCATTTGACTGTGGCCATGCTGGAGCACCGCATTTAGCTGAACAAATTGACCCAAATTGGTCTCTTTTGCTGAACCGCTAAGCTATGGGAATGTAAACACACCAGCATTTGCTGTCAAGTAATAGTGGGGGTGGGGGACAAACAGACACAAACACACATATATACAATGGGTTTCTTTCAGTGTCTATCTATCAAATCCACTTATAAGACTTTGGTCAGTCTGAGGCTATAGTAGAAGACACTGGCCCAAGGTGCCACACAGTGGGACTGAAACCAGAACCATGTGGTTGAGAAGCAATCTTCTTACCACACAGCCTGAATGGTCGCAAACTTAAATCATTTAGCATTTAAACTAGCCACACAAGGCACAAAGATTCTGTGAGAGATGCAACCTCTCACACCTACCCAGCACAATTAATTTAAAACAATGTGCCAGTGGCACATAAAAGCACTATCCAAATGTGGTCGATGCCAGTCCCCTCTAGCCCCTGTGCCGGTGGTGTGTAAAAAGCACCCACTACACTCTCGGAGTGGTTGACATTAGGAAGGGCATCCAGCTTTAGAAACACTGCCAAATCAAGATTGGAGCCTGGTGCAGCCTCCTGGCTTCCCAGACCCCCAGTTGAACTGCCCAACCCATGCCAGCATGGAAAGCAGATGTTAAATGATGATGATGTGAATCAAAAAGCATCTGAGAGAGTATACCCTGGCACCTGAAAAGCACCATCCGTACGTGGCCGATGCCAGTGCTGCCTTGACTGGTTTCCGTGCTGGTGGCACGTTAAAAGCACCCACTACACTCACGGAGTGGTTGGCGTTAGGAAGGGCATCCAGCTGTAGAAACACTGCCAGATCAGACTGAAGCCTGGTGCAGCCTCCTGGCTTCCCAGACCCCGGTCGAACCGTCCAACCCATGCTAGCATGGAAAACGGACGTTAAACGATGATGATGATGATGTGTGACCTTTAGGCAGAGCCAGGTCATTGTAGTGGACCTGGTATAAAGTGAATCATAGTGAACGAGGAAATAGTGTTCACAATGTGTTACACTGAATAAACTTTGACAAGGCATCGATGCAACACCGAGAACAAATGCGATTTTGTACCAGCAACTCCTGTGCTGAGCAACATTGTAGAACTGCAGAAAGTTCCAGCAGGTCCTGTCAAGCAATTTCAGATTCTTTGATAGCATCTATTGGAAATCATAAGGGAAGATCACCTAAGTATGTGGTACACCCCAACAGTACCTCAGCATCTTCAAGAATCTGTACTAAGACCTTAGATTGTGTGTCAGGACAGATAATGGTAACCACAAGTTTAGCATCGTTACTGGCATCTGTTAAGGCTGCATCTAACTGAAGGCTCTTTTGCTTCTTGTTTGGTAGAAAGCAATGCAGGGCTGTAGGGGAGACTAATGGCGTCAGCCTGTTTGCAGAAACAAGAGAGGAACAGCAAGATCAAAAGAGAAAAACTTGGGCCCCGAATCAGCTGTGGAAAGATTAAGATGATGCAGGGTTAATGCCACAATTAAATGTTCCATCTTCAGCAGTTGTGGTCGATGGAAGGCCATAGGTGTGGCTACAGGAATCAGCTCCTTGCCATTCCTCCAGAAAGAGTCAAAAGTGATTGTCTAAGAATTTCTATGACTTTACCAGCTCCAATTTCTGGACACCTAATTCCACCCCAATTGGAATCCCAAGGATTATTATATGTGGGATGCAGTTGAAAATGACACCAAGGCTGAAATGGTGATGAACATCAAGGAGGTGCTTGAAGATCTTCCCAGGGACACATTTATTTAGGCAGGGGCTATTGGAGTAGCTTTCCCTTTTAAGCAAACTGTCAAATTTAGCCTGAACACTCTGTGTGTCTATATGTGTATGTGTGATATATATATATACAAATAACGATGACGATGATACATACATACACACACACTATAGATGCATATATATTTATATGCACATATACATACTACACATGCATATGTGTGTGTGTGTGTATATATATATATATATATATATCTTTTCTTTTTTTTTCATTTTACTTGTTTCAGTCATTTGACTGCGGCCATGCTGGAGCACCGCCTTTAGTCGAGCAAATCGACCCCGAGACTTATTCTTTGTAAGCCCAGTACTTATTCTATTGGACCGCTAAGTGACAGGGACGTAAACACACCAGCATCGGTTGTCAAGCAATGCTAGGGGGACAAACACACACATATATATATATATACACATATATACGACAGGGTTCTTTCAGTTTCCACCCATCAAATCCACTCACAAGGCTTTGGTCGGTCTGAGGATATAGTAGCAGACACTTGCCCAAGGTGCCACGCAGTGGGACTGAACCTGGAACCATGTGGTTAGGAAGCAAGCTTCTTACCACACAGCCTGAATAGTTGCAAACTTAATCATTTAGCAGTTAAGCTGGCCACACCAGGCACAAAGATTCCGAGAGAGATCCAGCCTCTCACAATAAGGGGCCTCAAGACCAGACATCCATAGGACCATTCACTGAGCTTGCAGTGATAGGGGCATACCTACACAATCAGGCCCCACCTCTGAATTTGCTTCCTCATAATTTCCAGAAGATTAGATATCTATTTTAATGAAATTTTCTACAAATAGGCTTCAGACGGTTTTAATTCCTATTATATTGGAATTTGTGGTGAAAATATTTTTTTTCCGAGGGTGGGATGGAGTGTTTTTTAAAAGTTTACGTGTCAACTTTGCTCCCTCATAACTTTCAGAAAAATGGGTAATTATGAAATTTCCTACAAATACTTTTTTGTAGATTACGATTAAATCAGAATTTAATAGGAAAAATAAAATCTGGCTGGCTCGTATACATACATACTGACACACAACTCATATACATACCTATAAAATGAAGCTTGAAATTTCGAAAAAAACATAAACGTACTCTACACACTCTAAAAGACATTTGAAGAAAAATTCATTTAAAAATTCACATTTTCCTGAAAGATACGAGGAAACAAAGCCAACTCGTGTATATTTTCCGAAACTCGCTACCCAACCTTCGGAAAAAATAAATAATTTCACATTAAATTCTGATATAATCGCAATCTGTACCATCTGGAGAATATTTGTAGAAAATTTTATAAGTACCCATTTTTCTGGAAGTTAGAGGAAACAAAATCGGGAGTGAGGTGGGGTGGGGCGCCGTGTACGTACACCATGGTAGGCCCTGACTGAGCTTTTGACATGAGGGGTTTTGTTAGTTTGTATCTAAGTTGCACAGAGTAACACTGACGGAAGGTCTTGAACAAACAGGGACGTATTTTAAGCATATATTTTTAAGACAACACAGGAGGGACAGATTTTAACAATATTTTAGTTTAATGCTATCGTACACACACGCATATATATTTATATTATAAACACATATTTGTTTACAGTCCTATCAATTCCTGCAAAGAGTGACCAGCGGTGGTTATACACTGGCATTAGCAGAATTGTGATGTACGACTTGTTTGAAATTGGGCTGAAGCGATTTCAGAAAGTTTAGCTCTAGATAAATTCTACAGAGAAGAAAAAAAACCCAACACCATTAAATAATTATTTCTGTGACATAAGCAACGAAAAGAGACAACTAACCAAGAAATAATTATTTCAATTAAAATTCGAACAAATAACAACTTACCAAAGATTTTCGCGGAATTTTTACGAACACCAACTTCTGAGCTTTCTGATTGGTCAGAGTGATTAACGACTTTAAATAGAAGAAGTTAGTTTTCAAGGGAAGTAATATTAATCACGGTGGAATCCTCTTCATGGTTATTCAATATAGAAATAGCAGCCGAATCTTCCTTGAATAAGACGCCGTAATCTCTCTCTCTATATATAATCTTAAATAAAATACTATAAAAATAAAAAGGGAAGACTCGATGGTTAAACTAGTCCTAGGTAGACTATGCACAGAAAAATAAAAAGAAGACAGTCGGGACTGGACAATGGCAAAGCGAGAAGTTTCAGTGACATCGAGCTGGCAGAATCGTTAGCGCACCGGGCGAAATGCTTAGCGGTATTTCATCTGCGTTACGTTGTGAGTTCAAATTCTGCCGAGGTCGACTTTGCCTTTCATCCTTTCGGGGTCGATAAATTAAGCACCAGTTACGCACTGGGGTCGATGTAATCGACTTAATACCTATGTATTGTTCCCTATGTTTGTCCCCTCTGTGTATTGTCCCCTATGTTTGTCCCCTCTGTGGGTAATAAAGAAATAGGTATTTCATCTGGCGTTACGTTCTGAGTTCAAATTCCGCCGAGGTCAACTTTGCCCTTCATCCTTTCGGGGTCGATAAATTAAGTACCAGTTACGCACTGGGATCGATGTAATCGACTTAATCCCTTTGTCTGTCCTTGTTTGCCCCCTCTATGTTTAGCCCCTTATGGGCAGTAAAGAAATATATATTTTGTTTAGGTTATTTCTACAGATATTCTATATTAATAAAGTTATGAAACTTAGGAGTCCACAAGCATTCATAAGATTCTCACAATAATTAATTCCCATTTCTGTAATGTTGAATGGATCGAAAGTAAATGAGACGATACACTTGGCTACATTTAATAAATTCACCAGTTATTCTCCAGTTATGTAATTCTAGGATATATTGGCACGACTATCATGGAGATATCGCCGGCAGAAGCAGACCCGTTCTATCAACTATGGTAGGAAAGATCTATAGCTTTTAGTTGTTTCAGGCACTGAACCGCGGCCATGCTGGAGTACGGCCTTGAAGGGTTTTAGTTGAAGAAATCGACTCCAGACTCGGTTTTGTTTTGGTGGGGTTTGATACATATTCTATCGGTTTTTTTTTTGCCGAAGCGTTAAGTTAGGATTAAGCAGTGGCGTGGGGGAGGTGTTTTGGTGGCACATGCGCACGCACACACACACACACACACACACACGCACGCACGCACACACACACACACACGCACGCACGTGTGTTCGGGATTGAAACCGTACTGTTTTGGCAGGCGGTCCTTTGTTTCGCAACACAAAACGGAACGCTTTAATATTGTGTGGTAAGTAGCTTGCTTGCTTACCAACCACATGGTTCCGGGTTCAGTCCCACGGCGTGGCACATTGGGCAAGTGTCTTCTACTATAGCTTCGGGCCGACCAAAGCCTTGTGAGTGGATTTGGTAGACGGAAACTGAAAGTCTGCGTATATATATATATACGATGTTGGTGTGTTTACGTACTCGTAATTTAGCAGTTCGGTAAAAGAAACCGATAGAATAAGTACTAGGCTTACAAAGAATATGTTCTGGGGTCGATTTGTTCAACTAAAGGCGGTGCTTCAGCATGGCCGTAGTTAAATGACTGAAACAACTAAAACAAACTTGTCTTAAAATAACAAAATTGTCAAAATTCTATGGAGATATATTAATAAGAAAAAGTTAATTTTTTTTCCTTCGAAGGTTATATTTATGAATTCAATCTCTCGTAACTTACAAGTTTTTTTAAATAAAGAAATCTATATTCTATATATTTATTACTCCAATATTTTAATTAATAAAATTTTAATTAAGCTAACATTGCTAATAAAGACAAAAACCTCCAATTTTAGTAAATCAACAGTTCAAGGGGAGTAACTCTGATTGTTTCTAATCAACAGCTGTTTTAGTTAAAACGTTCCCTCTGGTGAAAACTTGTGGTTTTCGGTGTTCATGGAAATAGAAACCCGTCAATATTCCTTGTTATTAATTGTTATTACTTGAAATGTATTGAGTTGTTTCAACCACTTTTGCAAAAACGGTTTCGCGCGTCATGCTTACATCTTGTGCTTCTCTCAACTTTATTGGTCGTACTAACCAGTTTCCCCAAAATATCTGTAACTTCTTTCGACAGATATCTACACTAAGACCAACTTCAACATCTTTGTAGCTCTCTCTACAAATAATAAATTACTGCTTCTTTGTAGATGTATATATCTATATCACATACTGATTTCTTGTAGCTGTATATATATATATATAAATTACCGAAGATATACTTGTTGCTTATTTTGACTATAATCACCCCATGGATTTATATGGATAATACCATACAAAATTCTGGTGCCTTTGACTAAAGTACCATATTCATCTGAATCTAAATTTTGCTGCATCATCGTTTAACGTCCGTTTTCCATGCTGGCATGGGTTGGACGGTTCGGCCGGGGTCTCGGAAGCCAGGAGGCTGCACCAGGCTCCAGTCTGATCTGGCAGTGTTTCTACAGCTGGATGCCCTTCCTAACGCCAATCACTCCGTGAATGTAGTGGGTACTTTTTACGTGCCAGTGCCACAGGTGCCAGTCGAGACGGCGCAGGCATCGGCCACGTTCGAATGGTCCTTTTTACGTGCCACAGGCACGGGTATCACAACTACAATTTCCGTTTGCTTTTTATATTGATGTTGATATACATGACTCAATAGGTCTCCTCAAGTACAACAGGTTGACCTACGATCCCAGGTAAGCACAGCAGGCCGTCCTCCGATCCATGAACTCACTTCATTTGTCAGATCTTCGCAGTCTACGTACGTACTCAGTTATATATGTATGTATGTCATTATTCAACTTATTTCAAGATTTCTTGCCAATAGAGAAAGAACCGGTTTCTAACCTAGATTCAAGGTTCCTTCATTGGAATTTCAACATCAACAACAGGGTATTTTTGTTTGTTTGTATGTATGTATGTATGTATGTATGTATGTATGTATGTATATATATGTATGTATGTATGTATGTATGCATGTATGTATGTACGTATGTATGTATGTATGTATGTATGTATGCTCAGATTTGTATGTTCTGTTTTATGTATGTTTTGTTTTTGTGCATCAGGTACTTGGTTGATATATCCTTGGTTGATGTATCCTGTTCCTGGATTGCAAACGCATACCCTTCAAAGTGGGAGGTAGCAATCCGGCTGTTGGTCCATGATAAACAGCTTTGATGATCAATGTTACTCTCATCTCGGAGCTTTCTTCTAACATATCTATGTATAGTCTTCTGTTCATATATTCTCATACTTTCATCTGATGATACGTTGCGGTAGATTCGTGCCAATTCTTTGAGCATGTATTCTAGGTTATCAGCTCAATGAGCTGCCTTCCAAGCCTTATGATGTTATCAGCCTCATGTATGCAAATTTGGTCAAGGGATGCACTTCGACACTTGGTGGTTAAAGATGTTTCCGAAGGAATATGATGCGACATTCAAAGGCATTTTGGATCGATGTTAAGCCTCTGCCACCTTGTTTCGTTTTAGGTAGAGGCGGTCTACGTCACTGTTTATGTGGACATTATGTGTGCTTGTTAGTATTTTTCAGGTTTTTACATCAAGCATCCAATCAAGCAGCCCAAATGTTGGTATGCTTACTGGCACTGCAAATATTTTGTGGGCTATTGTTTTATTGAATGCAGAGAGTTCTGAGGTCCAAATTTTCTTTATTCGGCTGTAATATTCTTTAGTGACACGCGTTTTGTTACAGGTGCCATTTGTAAGATATGTTTTCATCCACCCCTAGATACCTGTAACATTCCTGGTCAGATACAGAGAAACAGTCAAATCATTAATGGAGATGTTACTAGTCTGGTTTATAGTTTTCTCTCTTTTCACAACCATATAACAACATTTATCATGACCAAACTCCAATCCTACATCCTTTGAGAATTTTGCAAATAGGTCAAGGCTCTTTTTCATCTCATGCATATTCTTTGCATAAAGTTTTTAGTCATCCACAAAGAAACAATGTGTAATTTTGGTATTTCTGTTTCCTTGTGAACCAGTGAGATATCATTCAGACTTCCTTAACATGAATGACAAGGGGTTTACAGAAATTATAAATAACATCACAGAGAGACTGTTCCTTGGAATATGCTTTTGCGTATCGCAAAGACATATCGGTGAAAATACAGTCACTCTTTGTGATGGTGGCCCACGATGAAGTCAGGTCAGCTATGGCTTTGAATTCTTACTGGAACTTTAGCAAAATGAAGGGCTTCAGGCATCCATGAGTGGGGAAAAGAGTCAAAGACTTTCTTGTAGTCTAGTCACATTGAAACTAGGTTCCTCCTACGCTCTCGCACCTCTGACATCACAGTTTCGTTGATTAACAATTGCTCGATCCATCCCCAGACTCCCTTCTTCCCAGCTGCTTGTTCTGCTGTGATAATGTTATTGGCCTCACAACGGTCTAGGAGAAAGAGGTTTAAACATGCTGTATATATCTTATATATTAAATTCTGGTATGCAATTGGCCGGTAGTTTTTTGCCATGTGGGTGGTTCTGCATTTGGGGATCAATTTTGTCTGCCAGAGCTAACCAGTGTGGCATGCTACTGCTCCCAATGAAAGCTTGCTGGTACCGATTGATAAGACATGGTCAGTAGAATGTTAGCTTCTTGTACCAATATCCAACAATCAAGTCTCTTCCGGGTACTTTTCGATCCTGGAGTTTCTGGATCACAGTTGCAAGAGTTTCACCATCAATGTTGTATTGTCTTGGATGTAACGCAGGAGCAATAACTTTTTCGGATTTCTTCCAGCCACAGAGCATTTTGGTTAAATTCCTTTTCTTCACTCCAGATTTTCCTCCAGAAGAAGTCTATGTCTTCTCGTGAAGGAGCTTCTGTGAGGTTCACTGCTCCTCCTCTCATGTCTATGTACACTACTGCCTGGTTGCGGTTAAATTTTTTGTCTATTTTTCTTCTTTCGGTTATTCTCTTCTGATGTCGGAGTTTGTCACCGACATCCTTTAGCTCCTGTTTGAGGTCAATCAGTTTGCAAGCGAGAGTCCTCTTTTTGTTGTCTTCAAACATCACTTCTATCTCCTTCTGTACTTTCTGTTGGTGGGACGTATAGTGATTTGCTTGTTTGCATGCAATAAGCATCATTACATCACTGATGGTCTTCCGTAAACCATTTATCTTTTTCTCTGTCTTCAAAACCCATGATGGTACTTTCTTTGTTATTTCGGTTTTGTTTACTTTTTGAATATCGTTCATGTAGTGTTTTACAGTAGTAGCCTGAGCATATAGACAGGCGTTAAGTTGCCAGAATGTGGGTTCATCACACTGTCTGTCTGTCTGTATGTATGTGTGTGTGTGAGTGCGTGCGTGCTTGTGTGTGTGTGTGTGTGTGTGAGAGTGAGTGTGTGTGCCTTGTGTGAGTGCGAGTGTTACTAGTAACACGTAACCCAGCACAATCAGTTGCATGGTCGGCCCGTCCGTGACTAAACCGGCCATCCTACCAAGTCTGCTGAGTAGGGAGGGTGGTTTTTCGTTGGACATCTGCAGGACGTAAAACAAAACCCGTCAAAGAGCGGATGAATTCAGTAGAATCACCGACCATTCAACACCTAGGAGTGAGAGACTCTTGACCATTCCCAGTGAAGGACCCTTAGTACTCATTAGAATTTCCTTCCGGAGAAGGTAAAATCATTAAAAAATTTTGGAGTGCTGTTGGTTTTCTAGTTGTCTCAAACTCTGTTCTGTCCCGGCTTTTCTGGTTGATTGTGCCGCAAAGCAGGTTCAATGCTGTGCAAAACTTTATCCACTCAAAATAAACTCACAAGCAGGAACTTCTTGGACTCTTGCGATGGGTGCCAAATGAAGCATACAGGCCTAACAAGTTGGGAGTAGCCCTTTTCAAGGATGGCATTGCTAATTTTTGCTGGCAAGAGGGATCTAGAACAGGTGCCATAACCAAACTGGTCAGCTCCTGGGGGTGGGGGTGAATTACAAATGCTCAACAAACCTCTGAGTTGAGTCGTGAACAAATGAGATATTCGAAAAGATCAAATCTTAAGATCTTGAGCTAGAATGTACGTATCCTTTTAGACTTGTCACGATCAACTCATCCTGAGTGCCATACCGCTTTTATGTGTAAGGAATTATCTCGATATAGTTGCATTCTCACAATCGAGGCTTTCCGTTGACGGTCGTCAGTTGGGAGAACTAGACTCTGGCTTGACCTTACTTTACAAGCGAAGATCAGACAATCTACATCGAGAAGCTGACGTTGGTTTCGCTGTTAAAACACATTCAAGGCAGCATTTGACAGAACTTCCACTAAGTTTCTCTGAACGTTTAATGACGGTTGTTGCAACTTAACTCGAAATAACGACCGTGATTAGTGTTTGTGCGTCAATTCTTGTCTGTTCTAAGGATGGTGATCTGAAGACAGTTCTGAGAACTGTTGATAAGAATGATAAACTTGTACTTCTGGGACAGGACACCCGAATGCGCATGTAGGACGTGATTCTGCGGAGTTGTATAGAAAATCTTGGAATGAAGAAGTGCGACACAAATGGGTTATTCTTGCTACAGGTATGTCAGGAGTTAGACCAAGCGATAATCAATACTTGGTTCAGGTAAAAGGATTAATATAAGGCTACCTGGAAGCGTCCACGTTCAGGTCATTGTCACATTCTCGATAATATAATTACTTGTAGAAAACACCTGTCAGGTGTAAAATCTGTCCAGTGGATGCACGCGCGCGTATAATGATTGATTGACGGTCCTATGCTCTTGCGTACCTGCATGGCGATCCCTATTCCTGAAAAACTGAGGTGTGGCGGCGCGAAGGTATCCAAGCAGACTGATGTTTCTAAATTAAACTGCACTGGAAAACTTGGACAGTACCAAGAAACAGTTGAAGCGATCGATCTAAATTACAACGGTGTTCCATACTTAAGTTTTATTGAATAGCTCCATGAAGCTGCTTCCTCTGTGCTGGGATTTATGGAAAGGATTGGCTTAAAGGAAACAAAAGACTTGTAATAAAGTCGTTGGAAGAAAAGGAACTGACACTTGACCAATTGCTCTCTTGTTCTGTGTTGGGATGTGAACGCTATAACTTGGAGACGAGCTGGCAGAAACGTTAGCACGCCGGGCGAAATGCTTAGCGGTATTTCGTCTGCCGCTACGTTCTGAGTTCAAATTCCGCCGAGGTCGACTTTGCCTTACATCCTTTCGGGGTCGATTAAATAAGTACCAGTTACACACTGGGGTCGATGTAATCGACTTGATCCATTTGTCTGTCCTTGTCTGTCCCCTCTGTGTTTAGCCCCTTGTGGGTAGTAAAGAAATAGGTATAACTTGGAGAAAGGTTTTAAACAGTGCGAGTGTTGTGGGCAGCCGAGGACGCGTGATGGTGAAAAAAAGCCCACGAAAATTTAGACATCTGCTGACAAACGGGATTTGAAATTTCTGAACCAGCCAGCTGCATGCAGTCTATGGCCCACCATCCTTCGTCTTTGCACCTCTGCGATCAAAGACCGGTACTGCACTGCTAAGCAAGCGAGGCAAGATCGAAGCCAGGTGATGGCAGCATTTTGGCATTGTCTTGTGTGGTAAGTCTTGCGTGCTTGCGCACCTGTGTTGTGAAATACATTGACTTGTGTCTCAATGCTGGATGAGTATCTCTTTGTTGCGTGTGATAAGTTTCTTTCTATGGCTGGATGTTCTCCTACCACCAACCCTACATACAGCATGGTGTCAGCGCTCAAGAGAGATCATCTGTGGTAGGACTAAAGATTATCCTGATCCAACGCTGCTGCCATTCAGATCTTCCGTTTCTGACAGACATTTTACGGAGAGATGCCCCTCCCTTTACCAATTTCTTCATAGCTGGAACTGAGGTGCTTATTAGTGGAATAGTAGTGTGATGGTAAACAGCCAGATTCGAGAAATCGTGTTGTTGAATGGTTAAACACCAGAGAGAGAGAGAGAGAGAAGAGAGAGAGAGAGAGAGAGAGAGAGAGAGAGAGAGAGGGAGGGAGGGAAGGAGAGAGAGAGAGATGGAGGGAGAGAGAGAGATGGAGAGAGAGAGATGGAGAGAGAGAAGATGGGGAACATGTCGAACAGCCACTCCGTGTATGTTTTATAATGTTTAACGCGAGGACAATGAATGATGAGTTATTTATACGAATATATATTATTGATAGGATGATGCAGGTGACGTAAACAGGAGCCAGAAGTTCTATACGATACAGCATAACAAAATATCTACCTACCTACCTACCTACCTACCTACCTACCTGTCTGTTTGTCTATCTATCTATCTATCTATCTATCTATCTATCTATCTATCTATCTATCTATCTACCTACCTACCTGTCTGTCTGTCTGTCTATCTACCTACCTACCCACCTGTCTGTCTATCTATCTAACTACCTACCTGTCTGTCTGTCTGTCTGTCTGTCTATCTATCTACCTACCTGTCTGTCTGTCTGTCTGTTTGTCTAGCTATCTACCTACCTACCTATCCGTCTGACTGTATATCTATCCATGCATACATACATACATACATATATACATACATACATACAATACATTAATACATACATACAATACATGCATGCATCTATCCATCCATCCGTGTCTTATAGTATGTTGTTCAAATCCCACCGTCTCGTATGAACTTTGCCTTTCATTCTACAAAGGCTGCAACCAATGAAATAATTCCAATTACTAAAGACTATTTAACCCCCACCCCACCCCTCCGCACCCACTCTCCCCACCATCACCAGGGACTATGACATCAAGTAACACCAACCATCTTACTCGTGTTGTCTGAAGAAAACACCCCAAAACACCCAAAGAACACCGGGAAGTTTTCTTGTTTTTTCATCTGATCCAATTCTCCAAATTCGTTTCTCAATTTGTGGACTGATCCTTCACTCCCACTCTCTCCAAAATAAAAGTGACTTGACCATACTATTACTCCCCTATGCGCTAAGCACACACCAACCAGCAAGACTCACCAACAAAATTAAAGGTAGGCTCCAAAATGAAAAGCCCCAAAAATGAAAACAAAAAAACATCAGAAAGATAAAGAGAACTAATGGATCAGTTAAAAGACAGCCAGCAGCCAGCAGCAGCGGAGGCGCAATGGCCCAGTGGTTAGAGCAGCGGACTCGCAGTTTCGATTCCCAGACTGGGCATTGTGTGTTTATTGAGCGAAAACACCTAAAGCTCCACGAGGCTCCGGCAGGGGATTGGTGGCGACCCCTGTTGTACTCTTTCGCTCCACCTTTCTCTCACTCTTTCTTCCTGTTTCTTGTCCCCGACTTCCTACGCAACCGCTGAGCCTGGATGCGCATTCATCCATCCGTCGATGCTCTCGGTGTCGGGGGTTGACCTCCTTTCTCTTCTGCGGGTCTTACGAATAGCAAAGGACCACGTTTCAGACTTCTCCCATTACAGAGGCGCAATATTGCGAGCTCTGGGACGAAGACCGCTTCGCTCAACAGCAGCAGCAGTAGCAGCCCTTCCCGGAGCAAATAACTAGTGTTGAAAATGCAGCACCCTCAGAACTACATTGAGGTTTATCATTAATGCCCAAAGTCTTTTATTCCTTTCCAGAAAAAAAAAAGCATCAGGCCACTGTTTATTCTATTGGCCATTTATTGATGAACACAACATCCTTCACAACGACGCCAAAGATATAGAGGAGATTCCACAGAACTGATACTGCCCTGTCTTCAGAAATCTTGATGTGGTTGACTTAATTGAAGTAAATCATCAACATATCCCTCCTGGCATAACTTTTGGTAATGAGGACATCATTGCAACAGCGTTTAATAGAATTAAACAATGCATTCTGGCAAACAACTCCCTACTTGAGCGCCACAAAATTAAAGACGATTTGGAGAAGGAAGACATGGAATGTGGAAAAGCCTTTGGTCGGTCATAAACTCAGAGAAATACAATCAGACACTTGTGGCAGAAAGGAGGAAGAAAAAGCAGGGACTTATAACACTGGAGGAGAATAGTGTCAGAGGGCAAACTGTTGAGGGTTACAATCTAGATTTATGGCTGGTACAAAGTCCCATCTTGTGGTTAGATGAAGTGGTGGCAGAATAATACTGTAGGCAGAACCATAAGAGACAAACTTCGGGAGAAGGAATTAAGAGGGGCAGCGTGGAAAGTATGAAATAATTTGAAGTAAAATGTCAGGTAGACTTTGCAAGGGAAAAGGCAGAAAACTTGAGATTTTCCCATGTGAGGATCAGGAGTGCGAAGTGCTCCCGTTTGTCAGGCAACAGTTTACTTGAGATGTTGTTGGTATTTTCGATCAATAAGACTATTTATTGATACAAGGTAAATGTTAAGAAGTTTATTCCATGTGTCAACAAGCACCACAAAAACAGTGTGCAATTTACTCGGACAAATTTAAGGAGGGAAAGCAAGCAAAACATATAGTATATTTAATGGACTTTATTGAATTGTGGAACTCAGAATGAATGTGTGCCTTAAATAGGGAATTACAAAGAACGAGTGAAGAAGATGAGTTAGTGCAGGGTTAGGGTTCGGGTGAACACAGCTGAAGCGATGGCAGGGGGTGGGGTATCGCATGGATTGGGAGTGTGTGAATGTTAATTCGATGAGAGAATCGAAGATTGTCATGTGACTCGATTCTTTTGTGGCTGAATATTCCACTGCACTGTACCTGTCATGATGACTACAACAACGAGGACGATGTATAGAAACGTGTATGCTCCCAGGAGAAAAAGCCATTGGAGTTGTAGTGAAAAGGACAGAAGGCGGCGGAGGAGGAGGAGGAAAGAGCAGGTCCGCGGGTGAGAGGCTGAGGTACGTGGGTGAGTGGCTTTAAATTAATCAGCCGAGTGGCCTTTTATTTGAATGAAGTCTTGGATATCTGTATGTATAGCACCGTCCTCGATATGGGAGCCAAGCTCTGCTGTAGGCCTCCTCACCTGAGGACTGTAGAGGGTCGTCTGCGGTTTGAAGTATTTTTAGGGCTGTGAAGTTGAAAGTCAATCTTTTTATGATTTCGTTTCAATTAAGGATGTGCGTTAGCCAGGAGAGATCCGTCGTAATATTAAGGGCCAGCATCTAATACTAGACACACACACACACAACACACACACACACACAACACACACACACACACAACACACACACACACACAACACACACAACACACACACACACGTACACATACACACATACACACTCACACACATGCACACATCCACACACAGATAGACATACACAGGTGTAACATACATGCCTTGGTACATTATCCTCATCGTCGTCGTCGTTGTCACCGCCATAGCGATAGTGGAAATGATCAGCCATGAAGAACCAAGTCACATGACTGTCTTCGATTCTCTCATTTAGCTAACAGTTCTTCCTCCAACAGTTCTCCATTTCGTCTCCAAAGAAATTCTTCAGCAATTCATTTATTTCTAAATTGACTTCCAGACAACTTCAGCTGCTCAAATAATTTTCTAATCTTTCATTCATGCTTTCCTTCCCACTGTGTGTGTGTGTATGTGTGCGTGTGTATGTGTGCGTGTGTGTGTGTACGTACGTGAGAGAGAGAGTGTGTGTGTGCTTGCATGCATGCGTGTGTTTACATGTGTGAATGCTAGCATATGTGTGTTTACATGCATGTGCATGTGTGTGTAAGTGTGTGTGTGTGTGTGTGTGTGTGTGTGTGTGTGTGTATATAATATTACTGTTGTTTCAAATGTTTGTTTTTCTTTCTCTTAATCTATTATTTATCTAGTTTAATGATTCTTCTAATGGAATTTTTACTAGCTATGACAGTTAATTTCATTTCCATCTGAAAACTTTAAGAGGCTTTTTAGATAAACATTGGCGTTGGTAGAAATATGGTTCTACTGACAAAGAAGCCATATTCTGGCTGTCAGAAGTCTGGAGTCTGTTATTCTGGTTAGTTTACGGTAACGCCATTTTATTGCTGGCTACCTTCCACGGCATGCTGCTCCCAACGAGATCATAATGCACGACCTAGGGGCCATAGGATTCCTTCCCACCTCCAGCCAGAGTAGCTAGACCGAGGGCATGGTATGACAGTTTTCCGTATGCAGTGACACCTTCTCCAGCGGCAACTTGGGGTTTAGCCTCTAGCCAAGGCTCCACAGTTCGTTAGACTGAGAAAGGCAAACTACTGTCTAAGTATCGGTCACTCTCTGACAAGTTTGTGGTCGAGCTTGTGGCAGTGGAGACCTTCGGCGTTCATGGCCCCTGGACCACACCCTGCTCACCGCTATGGGGTAGGCGGAGATGGCTAACCGCAAGTGTGAACTTCATGATTCAGAGTGGCTGTTGCAGCGCATCTCCCTCGCCATCCTCCGAGGAAAAAAGCCTTTTCCTCTTTGTCTACTGGGACCTTGAGTCAGACTCACTCATGATATTTCTTGGCTGTGAGAAAGAGGGTAGGGATCTTTTCACTTTGACCGGCAGATTTTAAAATAATTTCTATGTAACTAAACACTTTTAAACTTCGTATACTGGTAGAATGTGTTTATAAAACATCTTTTTCTCTTGGCTTTCTTGAGAAAACTCTGTAGTTTGTAACATATTTGTTGTTTAATTTCTTGCATTTCGGCATCTTTTTTTCTTCAGAAATGTAAATAAACCCAATCTGTTTCTTAAACGAATATATAATATGTAACAGGGACATTTTCATATGACGCCGCCAGAAAATGTTACGGCAGAAATCGTTTTCACCTCAATAGACGACATTGGTTGGTTGAAATTGCCGAAATGCAAGAAATTAAACAACAAATATGTTACAAACTACAGAATTTTCTCAAGAAAGCCAAGAGAAAAAGATGTTTTATAAACACATTCTACCAGTATACGAAGTTTAAAATTTTTTAGTTACATAGAAAAGACCCGAGGGAAGATATATTACTTCTATATTCCCTCACTTGAATATTCTTCCAATGTCTCTTCTTCCATTCCTGCTTAGATCCCTCACCCAATATCCCTCTAAATAGTTTGCAGCAGATCTTAAAGTCTTTATGCCTTTCTCTCTCTCCTGCCGTTTCTTTCTCATCACCACACAAATCCTAGTCACAAACTTACTTACTTACTTGTGGCGACATTCACCGTGGGCGGGTTGAGTCGGCTTCTTCCACCACCCTTGAGGCATCTCGAACTATGGCAGTGGAAGAAGTTTCGTGGGATTATGAATTTCACAAGCGGTCCCCAACAATCCCGCAGGTAGAGACATCCTGTTTGCCGCAGATTGTCCGCAGACGCAGGGACAGAACGACCGAGGAGCCGCCGGTTGCCGAAACAGACACCCCAAGGATTTTCACCAGAGCCTCGTCTGCCGGGTTGTAGCCCTAATACCACTCGGTGTCAGACCAATCCGCCTTGAGTGGCCCTATCAGGAACCGAAGTTCCCGACGGCATAGCTCTGACACTACCCGTTGCCAGCGTCCCCACCACGGTGAGGATGGGATAGACTTTGGGGACGCTACGTCACAAAGACCGCATTCGACTCGCAAGAAATGATAGCAAAATCCCTCAAACCCTTAAGTCCTCGGATTCATAAGGACCGGAACGTAACTTAATTTTCATGGCGTAGAAGTGATCGAGATTACAACACTTACCACCCCCATCCTATTGAACGAGATTCTGGCCCATCGCAGAATCAACTTCGCAGCTGAATGGATTGGAACAAAGTGAGATGAAGTGTCTTGCTCAAGAACATAACACATCGCGTTATGTTCATGGAATCGAAACTACAATCTTACAGTCGTGCATACAATACTCTAACCACTAGGCCACGCGCCTTCACACCCTGCCTTTTTAAGAAGGGAAGGGGTCATGGGAATCGCGGACAATGAAGTAACCCAACTCCCCACACAACATCTGCCATTTCTACAACAACATTAATTTACTTCCAATTTCGATCCCTGCCTAACCATATTCTTTACTT
>NC_043000.1:33001632-33009132 GCF_006345805.1 Octopus sinensis
TATGTATGTATGTATGTATGCATGTATGTATGTATGTATGTATGTATGTATGTATGTATGTATGTAGTATGTAGGTAGGTAGGTAGGTAGGTAGATAGATAGATAAATAAATAGATAGATAAATAGATAGATAGATAGATAGATAGATAGATAGATAGATAGATAGATAGATAGATAGATAGATAGATAGATAGAGAGAGAGAGAGATGAGGTTATGTATCATGAATTTGTAGTAAGCGTGTGATGGTGGTATGTGAAATACGTGTACTTTTGAAAATTGGTGCCATTCTCTAACCTGTTCTGGCGATGTGGGTAAAGTTGTTAACATACCAGCACGGCTTAAGTTTGATTTAATCCGATTAGGAGGTGCTTAACAGATCACCCCTGGCTGCCCCTTGCAAGTTGTTTACACTAGGACATCTTATTCCTCCTTTTGGGCAGTTCATTGGATGAAAGTATTAAAAACTTCCTTAAAAAAATAAGAAATATATTAGGAAAGTAAAAAAAAAACCCACAACAAAACACACACACACACACACACACACACACACACACACACACACACACACACGAAACAAAACAAGAGACTATTTAAAGCTAAACTGCAAATCGTTATTTAATTTTCAACGAAAGACAGGCGAATTCGTAGTTGTTCATGGCTAACTTATTAATTAAAAGGTTAGCTGGAGTGAAAACAGTCCAGATTTTGCTAAGTTTAACCAGGTTTCCATAAACGGCCAAGAAATATAAGAGAGTCATGGAGTCCAGAAATGTTGATAAATGTTCAGTTTATCTTTTTTCTACTTTTAAGGTGACTGAGACGGTGTTACAGGCTGAGGGAGTTTGCAGAAGATAGGTTGAGATAAAGTGTTTAGTATTGAAGGTTTAGAAGGTGTTGGCACTACACAAGCGCCGGGGGCGGGCAGGGAGAGCATAAAGGTAACTCAAAGAAGTATTTTCATGCAATAATAAGAAATGTTCATAAGACGGCGAGCTGGCAGAAACGAATACACGGCAGGGGGAAATGTTTAGCGGTGTTCCGCCTGTCTTTATGTTCTGAGTTCAAATTCCGCCGAGGTCGACTTTACTTTTCATCCTTTCGGGGTCGATAAATTAAGTACCAGTTACGCACTGGGGTCAATATAATCGACTTAATCCATTTGTCTGTCCTTGTTTGTCCTCTCTGTGTTTAGCCCCTTGTGGGTAGTAAAGAAATAGGTATTCCGTCTGTCTTTATGTTCTGAGTTCAAATTCCGCCGAGGTCGACTTTGCCTTTCATCTTTTCGGGGTCGATAAATTAAGTACCAGTTGCGTACTTAATGTAATCGATTGCCCCTCCCCCAAAATTTCGGGCCTTGTGCCTAGAGTAGAAACGAATAAGAAATGTTCATGAGACTGAAGGAGGTTAGACATCAGTGAATAGGGACTATTTTAGTAATTGGAGGATGATCCTTGTTGATTATCCTCAGGCCAGTTATCATAGTGAAGAATCAGAATTAAAGGTGTCCAGCCGTGAACATTGTTTTGCTTTCAGGCATAGTATATCTAGAAGTACATTACTCAATGTGTCCTACCTTTTTAAAGCGATAGAAAGTAATTTTAGGAATATTTGACTGTTATTATAAGATGCTTCTTAGATCTGTCATTTCCCCAGCAACAAAAATGACCTCCACTCCTCACAGTTGGATGCTCCACTACTCCCTCTACTCCCTCTACTCCCACACCTACCCCTAGTCTTTCTACTATTCAGTACACCAATCCTTTCTCCCCCACTCATTGTTGTTTCTCTGGAATTCTTTCTCCTCGAATGTTTTTTTTTTTTTTTTGAAGCTGTGATCCAGTCACTGTTCAAGAGGAATACTAACCACGTCGATCTCACTGGTTCCGAAGACCCTACGGAGGCTGGAATCTCAGCTCCCTTCACAATCCCGACCCCACTAATGCTAGCGTACACGTTCCTTTTTTGTCTGTATTAAAAAGCCACTTATAAAATTCGCTTATAAAAAAGTAAAAATAAAATCCGTCATCAATAACGAAATCTTTTTTTCGATGTTGCACTCTCTCAATAATTCCTGTTTTAGGTGTCTTTAGCCCCTTTTTTTTATAATTACCTCCAATTTCTTATTCAGTTTTTCGGTTCATGTTTGTAAGGAGAGTTGTAATTTATTTCTTTTATCCTTTAAAAATTATTTGTTCTTCAGCCTAAAGATTGCGACCATGCTGGGGCACCGCAAGTATAGTTACCTTTCCAATAGCCATTCTCATGTGGTGGGCATTTCGTGAAAGAGGGTCTTTGATAATGCTGCCCTGTTTTGAGTTTCTTGTCGCGATGTTGGTTCATCTGGGATCATGGACAGAAGAAAGCCAAGTTGCTTCTTGAAAACATCTACCCGCATTCCATGTAAATCTCGTAAGTGTTTTGGCAAGATATTTAATAGCTGTGAGCTTTCGAATCCCAAACTATTGCAGCATTTCGACCTTACCCTAGTCGGGATGGATGGAATCTTTGGAACAGTGCAGCGGCGTCCTGTTCAAGGAAAGTATAATTCTTGATTCCACAGTTTGGAATACATTCTTTGGAACTTGCAACCTATTTGGTCTCACAATCAGTTTCCCTTCAAAGGTCTTCCATATGTATATATAACCACATGCCCATCTCGCGTTCGCTTCAGGGAGGAGTCGTAGCTCTTTCAATCTCTCCCCAGTAGCTCAAGCGTTTCATTGAGTCAGTCTTCTTGGTGAAGCACCCTCGAGTTACACATCTTTGTATAGCAGGTGCGGTCGAACTTTTGTCTTTCGATCCAGATGCTAGATCCCTACATAACAGGTCCTTTGGTATGCGACCGTCTTCCATATAACGGACACATCCAAACTATCGAAGACGTTTCTGAAATACAAAAGGTGCATACGGAGGAAAAACCTGTCCCGATATGTCAGTGTTACAGATCCTGTCCCATCATTTGATCTCACAGATTCTGTGCTGACACTTCATATGAAGCACACGAAGTTCCTAGTCTTGTCTAAAAAATGTTGTCTACGACTCGCTGCCAGACTGAGAACACTTCGCACTTTACAGTTCTATATTTAAGTGTTAAGGAATTATGTACATTATTTACATTATTTATATTTGACGGATATTTATCCTCATCTTGTTTGTTGTTAACACAACGTTTCGGCTGGTATAATCCCACCCAGCCTTCATCGGGTGTCTTGGGAAAATTTCGAACCTGGGTTCTCATTCCTAAGGTATTTTTCGAAATTTCACCAAGACACCTGATGAAGGCTGGAGAGTATATCAGCCGAAACGTTGTGTTAACAACAAACAAGATGAGGACAAATATCCGTCAAATGTAAATAATGTAAATAATGTACTTCGCACTTTGTAGAAAATCCGAGCCTTTTTATTCTTCCTAATTTTGATAAGTGTTGAGAGAGTAGAAGCTGCTTTGGTGGTGCACTTTTGCGTTCTGCGTCTAAGCATCTAAGCTGGGGTTGTCTGTAGCAGGGGAACCAAGTAATGAAACTTATGTATGATTTCCACTTCCTTAACTTTGATTTCAACACAAGGAGAGGCTGGTGTGCTTCTTTTTTTTTCTTGAGACTGATTGAGAAACCAAATAAGTTACAAGTTTCTGAGAATATATTCTAAAGATTTTGTAAACCGTCTGCATTGCTGCATATCAACATTGCAACTTGTTGGTAAAATTCTTTTATCTAGCTCTGTTGAAGAATTGACCATTAGATCTTGATAAATAATAGATTTCCTCGGTCGTTGAGTTGAATGCATATTTCAGGAGCAAAGAAGATATTAGAAAGGGTCTTTGTCCACATACTGCAAACTTAGATATAGACCCGTCCTATGTTGTACATCATACTACTTAAAAACTCTGGTAGGCAATCATCTTAAATAGATCGGTTCTAATGAGGGTCGAAAGATCTAAAGCTTCTGTTAGGTCGACGAAGGCCAGATAAAGAGATTCTTGGTACATTTCTTAGGGCTTTTCTCAAAGTCGCTGCTTAGAAAATATCATGACTTTGGTGGGTCTCAGTAATGTTTACGAATCCATGAAATGGGTTGCGTAGACCGCAACCGTGTTGGTAAGGTCAATGATAATGCATGTACAAGTTTCTAGGAAGTATGTGAATGTATGTATGCGTACATGAATGTATATGTGTATTTAAGTATTTAAGTATACACAGGAAAAGGTTTTCTCATATATGCATGTATGTATACATGGTGGCTGCCCCCTCGTTATCGAGTATGGCCATTGCACGAAGCTTAATCAATGTTGTTATCGTGCAATGCCTGTGCAAGAAGATTTTTTTTATTAAAGTGAGGAAAGGCTGTGCACTGAGTCAATCCCACTCACTAAGCAACAGCAGCCATAATCCGAAAAGAAGAACAAGTCAACATCATTGGTAACCACTGAGCCGCAGGTTTTATGTTGGAGTTATTCCAGTTACCTGAGTTACCATCTCCTAGAAGGATGCCCTAACAAAGGCTAGGAGTCCTTCACACCCAATGGTTTAACCGCGCGATCGGGTATTCAGTCTGGTTATTTCTATGTCCCCGCGCATGTTACAGCCTTAAGACATTTATTGGATGGCAGTTGACTCTCAAGAGCTCCTCCGCCCTTTGACGGGTTTTGTTTTTCATCCTGCAGGATGTCCAATAAACACCCTCCTCACCAAGCATGCTTGGTGGGGTTGCCGGTTTAGTCGCAGGTTGTATTGGGTTACATGTTACCAGTAGCACTCGAAAGTGACCTGACATATATACATACATGCATACACACACACACACACACACACCACACACACACACACACACACACACACACACACATACGCACACACATTTATATATATATATGTATGATGTAAAATGTATAGAGAGTAATATGCTTTGTAATCTCCTTTACTCTGAGTTTTCGACTCTGCGTTTCGTTTAGCATTTCACTCTCGTATACTTGCGTTACAATCCGAGCAGAGACGGGTTAAATTGCTTCAAAGATCAATCGCGTAATATCGGAATAATCATAAAATCAAATGTTGATATTTTGAATGAACGTTCCGAGTTGTTACAAAAGATAACTGTCGTCAATCGACATTTCAAAATATTCAAAATATGTGACTATTCTCACACACATACGTACACACACGCACGCACACACGCGCGTACACATACCGTTTAAGAATCCATAAGTGAGGGAAAATGCACTTGTATATCTGTCAACAGAATGGGTGCATTAATCAAAGTGTACAGTATTATCTAGCCATTACGGCTGATCTTACCAATCGGTTTCACACTTGGGAGGGGTGTTCAACGGGATGTTATGTAACAGTCCGATTATGTAACCATACACTCTTCAGAGATGGCAATTATGGAATGAAATATAACGACTGATTTCTATTGTTGGAGGTGAACAGACACATCCGGCTTGTGGTTGCTGTGAAAAAGACGGTGAAACGAACCGAGCAAGAGTTGAGTTAAGAGTTATGTATATGTATAGTATTTGCGGGAGAATGGGGGTTCCAAAGGCCGCATACACGTCTGTGCTCGTTAGTCTACTGGGTGGTAGTTCACTGTGTTTGGGCGTGTGTGTTTGTGAGAGGGTTTGTATATGTTCTGGGCAAACACTTTGCCGGATTCCCAGGTATTGGGATGGCCGAAGCTGGGGAGCTGGTGATTATAGTCACGACGGGGCACGCAGGTATGACAGGATGTACTTCCTTTCGTGTGGGCAAGGATTAAAAATTTCACTTCTGCTGTTCAGGTAGATGTCTGGGTGCTGAGAGCTCTTTAATATCGCTCTTTTCTCAACCAGGCATAATCAGTACTTCCTGCTGCTACTTAAGTACGCTTTACATTTCTGTAGAATCTTCCACCTTATGCCATACTCGGTAGCATTTTCTTTTAACAGTCATGCGGGCTTGGCCAGAGTTATGGCGTTACGTCTCACCGGGATGATGAAGGAAGAGTTGTGGTTGTTATAGCGGGTTCTAAAAGGCCTTCAGTTGTTCCCACGAACTTTCGAACGTTTGGTTGCCCATTTGGTTCTATTGCTGTTACACCTGTCTCGTATACGATGTTTTACGTGTTACAGTGGCCCTCCAGTGGACATGTTGTATTACCACTACATGAGCATTCTGTCTCTGTCTCAGGTGTGGGCCTATATACTAAAATCCTTTCAAATTGGATGCACAACTAAAAGAAACTGAGTGTATCTGTTAAATATCTTACTGACTCTACTTGTACTTAGGGAAGTGTTTGCCTACTAAGCTAAAGAAAATCTTACCAACTCGGGTCTTGATACTTAGAGAGAAGAGCGGTGTGGACCACAACACATTCCGGTGGCGTTTTCTCTTGGAGGCTTTAGGGTCTGGTATATAACTAATTATTTCCTTGAAACCGCTGGTGGCCAGAACCTCATTATAGTACGGGGCGACAGCATCAAAAATCCCTTTACTTGAAGATTGGTTGGAGATTTTTTTGCTGGCGCCCTTTATCAGGTTCTTGAAAACTATGGCTGGATGACAAGAACCGGTGTGAATATACGACAGCTTCTCATTTGGCTTCTCAAAGGCTCTATAGGTACCAGACTCCAAGACTAGGGGCACATCAAGCGGTATATGTATGTATGTATGTATGTATGTATGTATGTATGTATGTATGTATGCATGTATGTATGTATGTATGTATGTACGTATGTATGTGTGTATGTATGTATGTATGTATGTATGTATGTATGTATGTATGTATGTATGTACGTATGCGTGAGTATATATATATATATATAGTTGTAAACATCCAATTCAAGGGCGAAACTCTGCCAACGTTTGATACAATACAATACATACATACATATATATATATAAATATATATATGGTGGTGACCCTCTTCGGTCAGACACTGACTATGGGTTTGCACCTAGAGAGTTACCCTCTGAGGCACAAGTCTGGGCAAGTTTGTTTTTTATGGAAGACCAGCAGTCGCCCATGCATACAGGCCTCCCCTCTCCACGTCACCGATGTTGTCCAAGAAAAAGGCAAGGGCCGATACAGCTTGGTACCTGTGACGTCGCAACTCATTTCTACAGCTGAGTGAACTGGAGCAACGTGAAATAAAGTGTCTTGCTCAAGAACACAACACGCAGCCCGGTCCGGGATTCGAGCTCCCAACCTCACGATCGTAAGCTCGACCACTATATATGTAGTTAATCCAAACATGAAAACACAAAGAGAAAACATAACAACGCGAGAACGTGGAACAAGTAAAGTGTTATTGGATGCCCAGGAAAGGAAATAAAGAAGGAGGATTTAACATTTCGAGCGGAGCTCTTCGTCAGAAACAGGAAAAAGAAAGATCCAAGGAAGGAAAGACGGAGGAATATCTATCTATCTATCTATCTATCTATCTATCTATCTATATATCTATCTATCTATCTATTGACGCAGGCGTGGCTGTGTGGTAAGAAGCCTATTTCCCAACAACGTGG
>NC_043000.1:33011632-33031632 GCF_006345805.1 Octopus sinensis
AATGTTATTGTTTGTGGTCATTCTTATGGTACAGCTGTAGGCCCAGGACAGGAATAAAAATGACAAAAAGAAAAGAAAAACATTGTTTAACTTCTTCCATCTGCATTCCAAGTTCAAATCATGTGGAATTGGCTTTCTTTTCCATCCCATCAATCCCCTACACAGTTATTCTGCCTGCTAGAAACAACAACCAACTCTTCTACCACGTGTTTCCTGCACATGTCCACTAACAGCTGGTCAAACAGACCATTAAGTGTTCCAGATTGACCAGACTCTGAGGTCACTGCGTCTTCCTCCTGACAAAACATACATACATACGTACATACATACACACACATACATACACAGACATACATACATGCATGTATACATACATACATATTTATATACATATTCGTATGCATAATATATACATACACACACACATGATCCCCCCTCTCTCTATATATATAAATGCATTTTTATATGCATGTATATAAACATGCATATATGTATATATACACATACATACGAACTTACATACACACACACACAACACACACACACACACACACACACACACACACACACAACACACACACACACACCAGACTTTCACAAGAAGACTTGTGTCTGTGACTTCGAAGTTTCGGCCTGTAAGCATTCGTCTGACGAAATTGTTTTTATTAGAAACGTTTAAATGTAATAAAAAGACTTTACTCCAGCATTTATCATTTTGTGTAGAATATGTGTTTTATATTATAATTCGATTACTATGAAAATTAAAATTATTCACTTCTGTTATCAAGAAGATTTTAATCTGTTATGCTTCTGCTCATGCTGGAGCAATGGCATAATAAGCCATCGATCTCTTCAGTCATCGATTAATTGTTAAGATCCATCTTTATTATTCTCCAGTTTCCATCCTCAAACATTTTAAAACATTCCTTCGTAGTTCTTCAGTCCACCATCTACCCCACCCCGCACGATCACACCCCACCCTGCACTTTCACACCCCACCCCGCACGATCACACCCCACCCCGCACGATCACACCCCACCCCGCACGAGCACACCCCACCCTGCCTCTTGTTCGATCAATAGACACAAACTGATCGAACTCCGTCAATGAATATCAATCACGCTGCGTCTAATGTGTAATGTTGTTGTTATAGGGAAGCGAGATAGAAAACATCTTAATTCAATGAGAAATTAATTTACGTTAATTGTAAAAGGGTGAAAGGTGATATCCTGGCGGTACTGTTTAACCCAAGGTCAGCCTTGATCGAGCAAGTCAAAGAAATTCCAGTCATGACCATTTAACTGATTTGCAGAGAGTATGTAGGTCTACAATATTCACTGAGTTCAACTAGTTTGAGGAAGATTATGCTGTCATTTTGAGTAGATGGGGTAATTACGTAGAGGCTCCTTTGTTGGTGCGAGAGTTTTATTAATCGTAATTAGTAGTAGTGGTGATAAATGTAATTAATGGAGTTGAAAACTGTAATTAGTGGAAGCGATTATTGATTAGACGTCTTATACAAGACAAAACTCATTTGAAATGGTTTACGCAGCTTGTTTATTAATTTTCATTTATGGTGTTGAAGATCTGGTTACATGATATTGACTTTAAAGTGGAGAGTTGCACAGAAAACGTCCCCTGTTTTAGACGGTCATTAGTGTCTTCATTTAGCCTGTATAGTATGATTTTTTTTTTAGGTACTGTTATTGTTTGGACTAGTGGGCATCGTGTGTTTAATGTTGCAACATCTGTCAAGAATGGTGAATTTAGGAGGGTTCTTTTGCCTGTAACATTACAAAATATTAATTCTGGAGGATTCTATGATGTTGCCTTGTCTAGTCTTCTGCTAAAATTCCATCCACGTCTGCTAGTTCTTATAGGAATATTAAATTAACCTTACTATCTTACAAATACTTTGTCTTATTGACTCCAGAAAGCTGAAACGTGAAGTTAACTTCAGTAGTATTTGAACTCAAGACGTAAAGAAATAACTAAACAACGCGTGAATTTTGTGCGATACTCTAATGATTCTGCTAAGACAATCATAAAACTAAATTTGTGTGGAAACGTTACAGGTGTATCATAACAAAGAGACTTATCTTAAATATGGCAGCTTTTGATTTGGGCTGAGAATTTGTATAACAAACAACATTCAAATAGCATTATTTACATTATTTACATTTGACGATATTTGTCCACATTTTGTTTGTTGTTAACACAACGTTTCGACTGATATACCCTCCTGCCTTCATCAGGTGTCTTGGGGAAATTTCGAACCTGGGTTCTCAGTCCTAAGGTATTTTTCGATGTTGTTATTATTATTATTATTATTATTATTTAGGTCACTGCCGGGAATCGAACTCGGAATCTTGGGGGTTAGTACGCCATATACCCGTGGGAAATTATGGTGTGAATTTTTAGGGCTTATAGATCTAATAACTGTATTCAAATAGCAGTTCTGAAAAAAAGTTTCTGGATATTTCTAGCAAGACAGCTTATCTGAGAGCGAAATCGTAAACCCATTTTTTCAATGTTTCATGTTACGTAACAGAATGAAGTATAAGAACATTCGATCATTATCTAACTTTATTTAACTTATTGTATATTTAATCGTTATTGTTTCTTCTTTTACAGAGAATTTTTGTTAATTAAAACCGAACGGCTTCCAAGGAGAAGACCTAACCCCAATCATCTTTACAAAAGAAACCAAAGCAAGATGGAGGTCCAATACTACAGCGATATCACCCGAGTATATCACACAAACTACGTGAGAAACTCGCGTGCTATCGCTGTGTTGTGGGGCATTTTTACAATCTGCTTCACACTGTTAAATATTGTCGTCTTCATTCAACCTCAATGGTTTGGTGATACAATGAACTCGCCGGATATAGGTTTCTTCGGACTGTATGAATACTGCGAAAGAACTGCCGGATCTACCGATTTCCGATGTATTGGGGAATTTACTAATATGGAGTCTATACTGAATGCTTCATTTAAGGCGGCCGGATTCTTCGTTGGTTTCTCAGCTCTGTTGTTTATTATTTGCGTACTTTGCTTGTTACTGTTCTTCTTCCTAAATACTGCAACAGTCCTCAAGATATGTGGATGGATACAAACATTATCGGGTGAGTTCTACAAATATTTCAAGGCACTAAATTTATGGAAATAACATCAAACTATTATATATAATAAAGGGGACACTTACGTGGTTGACCGACCTACTAGAAATTTCTCCCTAAATCAAATTTAATGAATAAAGGACAGACGAGTCAGTAGGGGACCCACAATGTAAATACTCAGATTTCTCAAGAAACAGCAGCCAAACTCACCTAAACTCACATTCTATAATGTTACAAAGAAATAACACATAAGATAATGCGGATCTGTATTACCCCTTCAAAGGACGAGTCGATGAATCATTGGTCTGTTTGGCCAATCGTTGATCCGTTTAGTCAACGCCAACGTTTCTATCAGTCAAACCACGTTATTTCAGGGAAATCTTTTAACTATTCAACACTGATGAGAAAACAGTTAATTAGTCAAACACGGTTTTATATATTCCGATAGTGGACATAGAAACTGTAGCGTACCATAGCGTGGTATAGTATACTGTAAGGTGGGATAGCGTACTATGGTGTACTTATGCGTATTATACTAAAGCGTAATGTAGGACACAGTAGTGTTATTATAGTTTGTTTTATTAGTTAGTCCATCGTTGTAGACGATGATCAAGGCCATCAGATGGGAGAAAAAGACAGGGCACCGTGTCTCTGTGGCCGATCAGTCCAATGCATGCTGGGAAGGCTCTGCCGCAGGTCGGGTGGATACTGGTGGTCTGCTGGGACCGAAGGCAAAGAGGTGGCTTTGGACTTGCGCAGTCCGCATTCTCTTTCTGCCCCTGCAATCCCGTTCTGTTTGTAGGAAGTGCCACCTCTGTTGGTGCAGTGCCGCCAAGATGGGTGGTCTTTTGCTTGCATTTCCCAGGTGTTGAGGTTCATCTCAAAGCTCTTTGGTGAGGCTTTGAGTATGTCCTTGAAGTGCGTTTTCTGTCCACCTTGCATGCACTTGCCTTCCACCACTTTGCTGTAAAACGGAGAGTCTCGTGTCAGACATTCGAACAGGGTGGCCCGCCCACCTGACTTGGGATCCCCTCAGCCGTGTGTCAATGCGTATTACAACCCCTTTATAGGGGTGTATTGTGGCGCATTGTGGCGACGCTATGGTTACTATAGGGACAATAGAGATTATAGTGTACCCAAACAGGCCAAAGTCGCTATACTACCCTATAGTTTACAATAGTACGTTGGTCACTTTGTGAAGGTACGTGGCTTAGTGGTTTAGGTATTCGGCTCACGGTCGTAGGGTCATGAGTTCAATTCCCGGCAGTACGTTGTGTCTTTCAGCGAGAGATTTTATTTCACATTCCTCCAGTCCACTCAGCTGGCAAAAATGAGTTGTAATTAAAAAGAGTCGACCTTGTCACATTCAGTGTATCATGCTGAATTTCCCGGAGAACTACGTTGAGGGTACACGTGTCTATGGTGTACTCAGCCACTTATGTATTAATTTCACGGGTAGGCTGTTCCATTGATCGGATCAACTGGAACGCTCATCGTCGTAACCGACGGAGGGCCAGCCCTTATTTCAACCACAGTACTATAATCACTAAGTGCATACCAGCTGTTGTAATTTTTTGGTATAGCCCCTGGTCAGCTTTCATTAACCAGGCAGTTACTAAAAAACATACCGGTGATGTCCATCCGACCTCAGTATTAGTTTAGAATCACATCAAAGGATTTGAGGAAAATTTAGCTGCTATTTGTAGCAAGTCGAGCTATTTGTATTCAGCGTATTTCTACAGAAATAGGGTTGAGTACATTTGAATGTTAATCTATCTATCTATCTATCTATCTATCTATCTATCTATCTATCTATCTATCTATCTATCTATCTATCTATCTATCTATCTATTTATCTATCTATCTCTGTCTGTCTGTCTGTCTATCTATCCACGCACGTACGTACCTACATACCTATCTACCTACCCACTCCCCTACCTACCTACCTACCTACCTACCTACCTACCTACCCACCTACCTACCTACCTACCTACCTACATATCTATCTACCTACTACCTACCCCCTCTCTCTCTTTCTACACACACACACACACATACACACATATGAGGACAAAGACAGTCACACTAAATACCATAGGAAACGAACTCTTGATCCATCGAAATTCTCTTCGCTTCGCTTAGAATCGCTTAGACTCGAGATTGCGTCACTTATAAATATTTATTGGAAGTTTCTAGTCTGTTTGTAGCGTGGCCATTGTATCTATTTTATATTATTGTTGATGAATGCATGGCGTAAGTGCTTTGACGTTACCTTTAGACAGGGATGAGTGTACAAGCATTGTTCCGTATGTGCAATCATCCGTAAAGAGATAGATATTTGGATAGACAGTATGCAAATGTAACAATGTGGATGCAATATTCTTGCAAAGATGCCCAAATGCCTTTCCATACATACATTATATTCACATCCATACACTCACACAGCCACACACACACGCACATACAAACATACACACACATACACAAGTATACATAGGCACACGCACATACACTCATACGTACACACACACACTCTCACACACACACATACACACACGCACAAACATACACACACAAACATGCACGAGTATACATAGGCACACGCACATACACTCAAATGTACACACACATACTCACACACACACACAAACATACACACACACAAGTATATATATATATATATATTTATATATATATGATATATATATATATATATTTATATATATATGATATATGTATACATAATATGTATACAAATACATGTATATATGTATATATAGACACATATGTATTTATATAAAATCTAGATTGAAGGAATGGATGCTACACCAACCAATATGGGGCCATATACATATATATATATTTCTTTACTACCCACAAGAGGCTAAACACAGAGGGGACAAACAAGGACAGACAAACGGATTAAGTCGATTACATCGACCCCAGTGCGTAACTGGTACTTAATTTATCGACCCCGAAACGATGAAAGGCAAAGTCGACCTCGGCGGAATTTGAACTCAGAACGTAACGGCAGACGAAATACGGCTACGCATTTCGCCCGGCGTGCTAACGTTTCTGCCAGCTCGCCGCCTTTACAGGCACACGCACATACACTCATACGTACACACACACACTCACACACACGCGTACACATGCACACACAAACATACACACACACATGCACAAGTATACATAGGCACACGCACATACACTCATACGTGCTCACACACACTCACACACACATGCACACACACATACACACACATGCACAAGTATACATAGGCACACGTACATACACTCATACGTACTCACACACACTCACACACACATACACACACATACACACACATGCACAAGTATAGATAGGCACACGCACACACACTCACACACACATATCTATATGTTTAAGCTCATTCATTTGTATGTATCTCCAAATCGTATCTCCAAATACATACACACACCCTTATACAAGGACGTACACACACACACACGCACACACACACACATACACAGGTATACATAGGCACACGCACATACACTCATACGTACACACACACATACACACACAAACATACACACACACATACACACACACAAACATACACACACATGCACAAGTATACATAGGCACACGCACATACACTCATACGTACACACACACACACACGCACACACACACACACACACATATCTATATGTTTAAGCTCATTCATTTGTATGTATCTCCAAATCGTATCTCCAAATACATACACACACCCTTATACAAGGACGTACACACACACACACGCACACACACACACACGCACACACACACACACACGCATATACACACATATAACACACACAATATTTGAAATAGAGAAATAGAGAAAGAAAGAAAGAAAGAAAACAAGAAAGAATGAAAGAAAGAAAGAAAAAGAAAGAGAGGGAGAGAAGTGGGAACTGTGTAAAGACATCTGATAATTCTAGAAAATGGTAAGTTTACACGAATTTCTTTTCGTGGCCGTTCTTACACAGTTATTATTCAATTATGCATTAGAGGAAGAGACGTTGAGAATATAAAAGCGTGTTCTGTGCGGTCGCATCCATAAATCACAGTCTCTAACACACACACTGCAAACATAAACACGGAACATTATTTAAATTTCAATCTTTCGCAAACCAGACAAGAATGTTAGCGTTTAACTTAGGATTCATACGTCTAATGTAGATAATGGTTATTAGTCTTTCGAAGTAACTATTAACTATTCAGCGCACAGAATGGAAAGACAGGCTGATGGCATTCGTGGGCAATAAAGGTAAAACATTCACACACACACACCACACACTCACACACACACACGCACACATATCCGTCTATGTGTGTATGTGTGTGTGTGTGTGTGTGTGTGTGTGCGTGTGTGTGTGTGTGTGTATGTGATTGTGTGTGTGTGTGTATATGTGTGTGTGTGTGTATGTGTGTGTGTGTGTGTGTGGTGTGTGTGTGTGTGTGTGTGTTTGACGCCCTCGTTCCACGCTTGCGTGGATCAGCCGGAATTTGCCGAGGCGGATTTTCTATGGCCGGATGCCCTGTGTGTCACCAACACTCACCAGTTTCTATGGAAACCAGGAAACGAATAACATCGCTTGTACGATAGTGATGCTTATTTCGGACAACAAGACAAGGGTACATACCAGTTCAAACAAACTCACTCTCTTTCTCTCTTATGCACACACACACACACACACACACACAACACACACACACACACACACACACACACACACACTCTCTCACTCACGCACACACACACGTATAAATGTAGGACAGGATTCCTTATTTCAAGCTTTTGGTTGACTTTGGGTTGAAGTAGAAGACACTCGATGTGTTACGCAGTGAGACTGAATTCAAGATCACGTGGTTGGGGAGAAGCTTTCTTAGCCACACAGCTGCGTGTGTGTGTGTGTGTGTGGTGAGTGTGTGTGTGTGTCTGTGTGTGTGTGTGTGTGTGTGTACAAAGTACATTCCAGAAGAAACTTTTCCTGGGGAGAAAATATTTTCAAAGATGTCCAAAACTCTGATCCTCTTCAAAGCAGGATCCTCTGACTTCAATGCATTTATTGTAGCGCTCAACCATTTCATGAAGGCCCCCTTCAAAGTGGAGGCGGCTAGGACCCTTATCACAACCTCCTTCATCTTCTCAGTGTCTTCAAAACGACTATCTCTCAGGTTCTCCTTCAGTTTCGCAAACAAATAAAAGTCAAAGGGCCTAAGTTCTGGACTGTGAGGTGAGGGGCATGAGGGATATTTTTGATGGCCATCCCTGTCAAGAAGTGGGTTACAAGTAAGGAATTGTGGACTGTTGCCTTATCCTGCTGCGGGTTCCATCGACCCGAGTGGAAGATCTTTAGTCTTTTGCGACGAAATCTCTTCCTGAACTCTCTCAAAATCCCTATAAGGTACCCTTTGTAGACTGTGTGACTAGAGGGAACCCAGTGGAACTAGATGCTATCCTTGCTATCACAAGAAGGGACATTCTTGAGCTTTCCGTTGGACTTACTTTGCCTAACCCTCTTGGATGTGGGGGAACTAGGATGCTTCCATTGGGCACTCAGTCCCTTGGTCTCAGACTCATAGCAGTAGATCCTGCTTTCGTCGCGGGTCATCGTAGAATCATTTACTCTTGGCCTGGAGGTTATCAACTCAACCATCTCCCTGCTCTCACCAACTCCTTCTGCGAACAAACATTGCACAAATTTTGCGCTTGTTCAGATCTTCACGAATAATTCTGTCTATAGTTATCATTCCATTTCCAAACTGTTTGCTTATCATCTTTGTATACAGACGATGTTCTTCATTCTGAAAATTTCGAATATTCTTAATCTCACATTCTTCTCCTTCCTACAACTCTTATCATCTCTCACCTCTCTACCTCTCTGAAACCTTTTGTGCCTTGGAGCAGTTCATAAGTTTCAGTAAAACTTGATTACACAACGAGATCTCAAATTGTCTTCACGTCCCGACTCTTGAAACCAGCCACCTGTGACAAGAACTGTTTAGGAGAATGTGTTCAAAGTAATGTTACAACTGTTTCTTTCAATTTGGAATGAAAAAAAGTTGGCAGGTCTTTTACTTGTTTCAATCATTAGATTGCGGCCATGCTGGGGTACCGCCTTGAAGAATTTTGTTTTTTAGTCGAATCTATCGACCCCAGTAATTATTTTGTTTTAAAGCTTAGCACTTATTCTATCGGTCTCTTTTGCCAAACCGCAAAGTTACGGGGACGTAAACACACCAACACAGGTTGTCAAGGGGTGGTGTGTGTGTGTGGGGGGGAGCAAACACAGATGTAAAGAGACACACACACACACATACACATATATATACGACTAGTTTCTTTCAGTTTCCGTCTACCAAATCCAGTCATAAGGCTTTGGTTGGACCGAGAATATAATAGAAGACACTTGCCCAAATTGCCGCGCAGTGGGACCGAATCCCGAACCAAGAGGTTGGGAAGTAAGGTTCTTACCACACAGCCACGCCTGCGCCTAAGGTAATGATTTACGATAATGACAATTATCAAGGACAATTATAACTGCTTCTCCTAAATAAGTCTCAAAATTTCTGCTTACACACACACACGACTTGTAATAATGAAATCGAACCAAATATTGGTTTCAAATTTTGACACAAAACCAGCAATTTTCATCGACCTCAGTATATGAATGGTACTTATTTTATCGACCCCGAAAGGATGAAAGACAAAGTCGACTTCAACGTCATTTGAATGCAGAATTTAATAAGCCCAGAAAATATAAAGATTTGCTCATTGAAATCGAAAGATTTGAATCATCTCAAGACGGCTACAATACCAGTGATTGTAGGATCATTTGGAATGATCAAAAATGGAACTGAAAATTATTTAAGAATGATCCCTGGCTTACCATCCATGCAAGGAGTTCAAAAGATTATCTTAACTGGTATGTCACACGTATCGGGAAGAACATTGTCGCTGGGAATTTTCGTTCCTCCCCTCCCTTTATTTTATTTTATTTGTTTACTTTTCTTTTTTTTTTTATTTTTTCGTTTTACTCTATTCCTCTTTTTCTCTATCACACAACTTTGTAAATGAACAAGAAGAGCAGAAGGGATGCTGCAAGGGCTCATACAGCTGTAAAGATTAACTAATGACCAATAAAGCCATAACTGAAGACAGCCACAGAAAGAAGAAAGGCCTCAGTATGGCCTGGATCGACTACCGAAAGGCTTTTGGTAGCATTCCCCACACGTGGATCCTCGAAACACTAGCCACGAACAAAGTAGCACCAATAATTATAAAATACATAAGACACTCTATGAATAAATAGCAGACAGTGCTACAGCTTCAAACAAAAAAGGGACTCATGAAAAACAAAGCCATCCCCATTAGAAGAGGAATATTCCAAGGAGACACGCTCTCTCCACTCCTTTTCTGCTTGGCACTGACACTTTTATCTGACATGCTAAACAGAATTGGATACAGATACAAATGTTACGGCAAAACAATTAGCCACCTCTTATATATGGATGACCTAAAACTATACGTTACAAATGATAAACAGCTGGAAACACTACTAAAGACAGTATATGGATTTACCAAAGAAATAGATATGAATTTTGGCTTAGAAAAATGTGCCAAAGCAACCATGAAAAGAGGAAAACTAGTAAAGAGTAGCAACATCACACTAGATAAAGCCTATGAAATAAGAGAATTAGACCAAAGCCGGACATACACATATTTAGGAATCAATGAACTAGATAAGCTACAACACACACAAATGAAAGAGAAAATAAAGAAAGAATACTACAGACGAGTTAGATCAATAATAAAAACAGAGCTCAATGCTAAAAACAAGATAATAGGTATCAATACTCTAGCCGTCCCAGTTATAAGTTACAGTTACAATATCCTTAACTGGACACTAAATGAACTAACCAAAATAGACAGGAAAAAAGAAAAATAATGACAGGGTCTAGGATGCACCACCCAAAATCTGACATAGAAAGGCTATACATACAACGTATAGAAAGTGGTAGAGGCCTTATACAGCTGGAAATCTATTATAGAATAACCACCATAAGACTGCAAAAATACTTACTTCAGAAGCAAGAAAAACTAATACAAATAGCCACAAAACTCGAGCAAAACAAAAAACTGTTTTCAGTATTTAAGGAAGCTGACAAATACAAACAAGAAGTCATACTACCTAACAAATATGAAAAAGAAACAACAAAAGCTATAAAACAAATGAATCCAAACTAAAACTAGAACAGCAATGGAATTTGATAAAACGACGGCAAGAAAAGCCCTTTCATGGCAAATACTGGACTAAACTAAACGCAAAAGAAATAGACAGAAGAATCCCAACAATGGTTGAGAAGCTCAGGACTCAAAGCAGAGACAGAGGGATTTTTAACTGCAGCACAAGACCAAAGCCTCCCCACCAGAAATTATCAAAAACATATAATGAAAAGAAACAAGTAACTGCAGAATATGTGGAGATGGACAAGAAACAATAAATCATATCATCTCTGGCTGCCCAGACCTGGCTAAGAAGGAATATATTCACAGACACGACAGAGTTGGGACCTACATACACTGGAAGCTATGCCAACACTATGGAATAACAACAGAAAAAAGATGGTAAAGGCACACACAAGAAAAGGTCACAGAAAACGAGAAAGCAACCATACTCTGGGATATGCCAATACACAAAGATAGAGAAATTAAGGCCAACAGACCAAATATAGTTGTCAGAGATCATGAAGAAAAAATGCTTTCTAATTGATGTATCAACACCAGCAGAAGACAACGTTTCTCTAAAAGAAATGGAGAAACTTTCAAAATACAAAGACCTGGAAATAGAAGTAACTCAAATGTGGAGTCTAAAAACAGAAACAATTCCTAACATAGTGGGCGCATTAGGTATGATTAAAAAATATTCAGATAAATACATAACAAAAGCGCCAGGTCTTACAAATGTATATAACACACAGAAAATTGCACTACTGGGCACTGCACACATCCTATGCAGAAAACTTTCAATACAGTAACCATCAGAGCATCACAGCAAACCACAGCACATATCCAAGGCACACAAAGCTGCGCTCGGTAGTGAAATGAAAGCACGTTATAAAAATAAAACTACTGAGTAATAATAATAATAATAATAATAATAATAATAGTAATGTTGAGGCTGTTAATTGTTATTAACAAAACCACATTTCATCCCATCCGTTAAACATGAACATTTCACGACATAAAAACAAATACTCACCGCCAGTGGTGACCATCTCTGAGGATCATTTCTTGTAAGATCCTCACATTCTAAATATGGTCAAAACCACGTCACAACGACTGACCTTCCTCGTCAAGTCCAGGAAATTATTCAGTCCTCAATAACTTCTGACCCATTACAAAGCTCACGTAAGACCTACATTGACCTACAACTAACACATCTAGGACGGTGCTGTTGCTGCAGTCACAGCCATCCAAGAAAGACAACCCAACTGACTTCCATTGAATCACTCCAGCAACTGTCACCCGACTCTTTCTCTTTGCCTTTACTATTGTGTCAGAACCGTCCCCTGCCATAGTTTATATGACTATTGGAGCGGTGAATCTGGGAGTTTTCTTTTTTGCCATCACTTCTAGAGTGGTTGCTTTCTTCTTGTTGTTGGTCACTCTCGACTCCCTGGTCTCTTCTATCTACCCGTTCTTCTCTGTCAATCCCACTTCCTGATAGTCCACAAGCCTCACTAACCACTCCACAGATCCTTCTTCTTAAGAATGTCTGTTCTGACCGTACCCCACCCCACATCATATATTTCTTCTCCCTGGTCTCTACAGTGATGTCCGACTGGAAAAAAAATGAAGGATGTAACCTTTATGAGGCAATATACTCCAGCCTCTATCCTCCTGTCTTTGATTTAGATATATTGAATGAAGAAATAAGTTATCTAATGTACCTCACATCAATAACACGGCAGGGAGTAATTTGGGAACACTTTGGCTGTTATTTCTAGCTGGTCATGTGATTATGTGGAGACTATGCACACATTGAAGGGTCGAGTTATGCGTTTAGGGCAATACCTTTAAAATGTATTCGAAACACGATTTTTCACATTTCTCTGTCGATTTTATTTTCTCCAATATCTTTAAACACAGTATTCTAACGTTTAAACAAACCTTTTATTTTATAAAATAATATTCCAGTTTGCTTTAAAACATTGCATTTTTATAGCCAAATAGAACTTTTCGAGTTTTTGCCAGAATGTAGATGTCGCTTAAATTGCACATCAAAATTGTTTTTAGCAACCTACTATAAATTTTGGATAGTAAATTATTAGTCATAAACACTGAGACACAATTAGTTATTGATTGCGAAAGTCACAAATTATTCAATGACTCAATACAGTTGAATGAACAGAGAAAAATAGATGTAGTAAGAGTTCGAATTTAGATGATTTCAGTATAAAATTAAAAAATCTTATCTGGCGCTTTCTTGTTCAGCCTTTTATACCTCTGGATTTTTTAGACAATTATGCTTCTCCTTCCGACACACACACACACACACACACACACACACACACACACACAGAAGAAGGGCTTCTGTACAAATGCTGTCCACAACGTATTACTGGTTTACACAAGACTAAAGCAAAAAATCTTGCTTAACCCATTAAGTCCCAGATTACTTAAATTTCTGAATATTACATTAAAATTTTTACAGATGATTGAAAATAGGTTAAAATGAAAAAATAATTATTAAAACTCCTTTACTTCAAGTAGAAATGGAAATACTCGGTGTCCTATAAATAGGACACTGAGACAATGTGATATAGCTTATTTAATGTTCTCATCTAGTGTCCTATTTATAGGACAGTGGGACTTAAAGGGTTAAGGTGAGTTTCAAAGCGATCAGCCTTGATCCAGAGAGTAATGCCTATATCTTATGTCTCCGTGTTTAGTGTACTTCGTCCTGTTCGATCTTCATCTTCAAGGCTGAAATCTCCACTTCTGAATTTTGCAAACCATCTTCTGCAAGTTCTTTCATTCAAGCATTCTTTCTCATAAACTGAGTGTATGTTTCGAATCACTTCGGCTGCAGACTTTCCTTTTTTGTACTCATAAAGCATTATGTGCCTCAAATGCTCTTTGGATACTTCCGCATTAGAAAGGGTTTTAATCAAAGAAATTTTAATTCTATTATTCTGTAAAATAATATTTAATTAGTTTAAATGTACACAAATGCATAAAAAATAATTTTAATTCCATAAGACATTCTAAAATACTATCAAATTAATAAAAACTGGAGTAAAAAATCCTGGCAGATATGAATTAAGGTCTCAGTAGAAAGGAATTATATACATACATACATACATACATACATACATACATACATACATACATACATACATACATGTATATATATAAATATACACTGACGTATACACGCATGTATATATATATATATATATGTGTGTGTGTGTGTGTGTGTGTGCGTGTATGTACGGATCCATCTTTTTATATGTCTGTCTATCTCTATATACACGTATTTTTCATATATACACATATACATATGTATATACATGTGGGTGTGTGCATTGCATATGTGTGTGTGTGTGTGTGTGTGTGTGTGTGTGTGTGTGTGTGTGTTTGTGTGTATGTGTGTGTATCTGTGTATGAGGGTGTGTGTATTAGTTGACATTCTTAACCGTTTCAGTAAAATTTTACTTCACTGCAGCAATTCCATGTAATTTTTTTTCTTTTGTTAATTTCAGCCATTTCTATGTTCCTTGGCTGCGTAGTTTACCCCAATGGATGGGACAATGAAACGGTTCGCCGGATCTGTGGTGTAGGGGCTACAAAATACTACCTAGATCGATGCACAATCAGATGGGCATATATACTCGCCATTATTCTCATCTTCGACGCCATTATTTTAGCTGTCTTAGCTTTTGTGTTGGCGGCCAAACAAGCCAGGGTGTTGCCGGAAATTTACCACAAGAACCCACGTAAGTTCCATACACTTTTTTGGTCGCTTATCCTTCTTATTGTTCTAAACTCCTTGCCCATTCCCGCTTCACAATCGGCGTTCGTATGTTTACAATTCTGAAACTTAGCAGTTTGCCAAAGAGGCCGAGAGAATAAGTAGCAAGTTTTAAAAATAAAAAAAATATATACTAGGGTCAATTCGTTCGACCAAGAATTCATCACGGCGCTGCCCCAGCATGGTCGCTGTCTAAGGCCAAGAGAAGTAAAAACTAAAGGATAAACGATAAAAAGATCACATTCTCCATATTTGGTATTTCACTTTGTTAAACTAGATTTATTCGCAGACTGTATAAATATGATTACACCCAACTCTACGACTAACTTCATAGAATAAACATTCAAAGAAACTGTCATTTGGAGCGAAAATGTCACTTCTGCCTCATCACCGGCTGATCGAACTTTCTCGGATATTTTTAACCCGCTCACACCATCCACCTCAGCCCTGCATTAGTTGAGGGAGGTTTTCGTGAAGGCATCAACTGTCTCTGGTGAACGTTGTGTTCGGACGACCTGCTCGTGTATGGCCATGCTTTGCCATCCATATCTGTAGGTCATTTGCCAATTCTTGTTTAGGTCGCCTGCAATGTCCTGAAAGGCAAAAGCGCCTTTCCCTTGTAATGGTGGAAACAGGCAGGAGATATCCATACAGCTGTTTCTTGGTGAGATGACTCCTCCAATATGTATTTAAGATGGCTCTTAATATTCGGGTGTAAATTCCATTTAGCTTGGATTCCAGGTTTATGGGAAGCGTCTAGGCTCTTTTCCCCGTACAATGGGACTGACACTAGTCTGGGGCAATGTTGGGACATCATCTTGAAGAATTTTAGTCGAACGAATCGACCCCAGGGCTTATATTATTAGCTTGGTATTTAGTCTCTTTGCAGACCGATGCAGACTTTGTGGAGATAACACCGAAGATATCACTTACATCATAAGAAGTTGTCCGAAAATGTCAGCACGGTATTATCTATGATGTTGTAGCTAGAACAGTCTATAGTGAAATCCGTCGGAAGGACAACTCCGAGGACAAAGAAATAAGCACCCACAGTATGGTAGAAGCCATAGCCACTCATAATAAAAAGGAATACTGGTGGAATGTACCAGTGAAGATCTCAATGAAATGTAAGCACAACAGACTTGATGTAATGATTTTGGGATAGAGAAGAGGAACTGTGCACAGTTGTGGAAATTCGCTGCCCAGTGGATGTTAACATAAAGCTGAAGATCAGTGAAAAATAGAATACCTACGATGAACAATTGAAAAATCTGCAGTTACTCTATCCAAATTACAAGTTCAGGTATATAGAAATAAATGCAGCATAATTATAATTAATTAATAAGGGTGAGAGAATTAGATACTAATTTAATAGTATACCTATTCAACACCAAGTGGCCCAGTGCCCCGAGAAACCTGGATTATTATAATATTTTATAACATATTATATTTTTGTATAAAATATTATAATATGTTATAAAATATTATAATAATCCTGGTTTCTCGGGGCACTGGGCCACTTGGTGTTGAATAGGTATACTATTAAATTAGTATCTAATTCTCTCACCCTTATTAATTAATTATAATTATGCTGCATTTATTTCTAAATGTAGTATCTGTTTCCGTGAAAGTTTGGCGCGCTGTTGGTAGGGGCATTTGAATTATAACGTCGGATGTAATCAATTGAACCACACGTGTATTTATCGTTATGGTAAAATCTGGCGTGTGATTGAGTGGATTTCATCCAGATAGTTTTGGCTGAGGAGCTACAAGTGAGTTATTGTGAGTAAAATTACATTTAATTCATTAATAGCGAAACAATTGTCCCAAAATAATCTGTATTTTTGTTATTTTTATTTGCCCTGTTCGTGTGAGCTAACAATCGTACTGACTTTCATGGGAAACATATATTTTTGTGGTTGAAACCTATTGGATCTAGTGCTAGAGTGAGCCACATAGTGACCACTCTCTTATATTTATTTTATATTATATATTTATATATATATATATATGTAACTATGTGTGTGTGTGTGTGTGTGGATGTGTATGTATGCATGTGCGTGTATATGCGCATATGAATGTGTGTGTATATGTATAGCGATAGCGAACTCAGCACGTGCATAGTGTATAGTTTCTGTCGAAGACTCCATCGATAAATTCATGATAAAGGAACAGGACTACTTTGTAAGAGTCCTTACGTAGATAGAGAGTACATCCACTGTACTTTATTGATTGTGTACTTTGGTTTAACTTTCTGTTCTGTGTGTACTTGAGACACGGGAACGTACAACGGTTATTTAGTTCTTCTCAGTGGTATTGCATCATCAAGATTGGCGAAGAATATTTTGAAGCACATCATCAAAGAAAGGAAAAAAGATAAACGGCTCTGACGGAAGACCTGCCCACTCCAACCAAGGTCTCCACCAATCAACAGATGTGACCTTTGCAGACAATTGTTCCATGCAAAAATAGGACTTTTCAGCCATCAGAGTCATTGTCAAGAACAAGGAATCACAAACGAAGAAAGAAATACTCGGAAACGAGGAGAAACCAACGACAATAATACGTATATGTACACACACACATACACACACACACACTCACACACATATATACATGCCTATACATACACACACGACACACATATACGTACACACTCACATACACACATATATACATATGTATGTACGTTTGTATATAACATACATCCGTGTGTGTGCGTGTGTGTATGCGTGTGTGTATGTGTTTATATGTGTGTATCTGTGTGCGTTTATGTGTGTGTGTATAATGCGTATACCTATACAATCAAGCACAAAGTGTTAAAGTGATAAGAACAAAACTGTTTAATTCGCTTCTATCTCTGCCCATATTTCACGAATAAAAGAGACAGGTTCTCTCGCAGACGTTGAAACCTGATATTAGCTTTGAAATTAAAAGCAGTGTAAGAGATATTGCTTTATTCCGTAACACCTGTCCTTATATAAGCTGAAGTCACTAGCTTTGTTTAAGCTGTGATGAAGTAGCATAAATGATATCCTATAATTGTGTAGCGAAACTATATACTAGAAGTATGGCATGTTAAAAGAGACAACTATCGTGCAGGCTCAAAAGAGACACGCACACCATATAGACAATTGTATTTGAATATATTATACGTAAATATACATGAACATATATGCTTACATGTGTGTGTGCATCTATCTATCTATCTATCTATCTATCTATCTATCTATCTATCTATCTATCTATCTATCTATCTATCTATCTATCTATCTATCTATCTATCTATCTATCTATCTACCTACCTACCTACCTATCTATCTATCTATCTATCTATCTATCTATCTATCTATCTATCTGTCTGTCTGTCTGTCTGTCTGTCAGTCTGTCTGTCTGTCTGTCTCTCTCTCTCTCTCTTTCTATATATATATATATATATATATATATATATATATATATATATATATATATACACACTTTCTGTGTACACACAAATACAAAAGTAGTGTTCAGTAGACATACTACTAGATTAATTTTAGTTGCACCTCTAATATGATGCTTATCATATCACATGCTATCCTTCGCCACCGACCGAGGCCGGCTGCACATACCGGAGCATCATCAGATTCTTGCTCATATGCCATGTAACCTGAGACCATCATTTATGAAGCAAAAGTCAACTATAGCAGTGACTTAAAACCCTACATCTGTATAACAGAAGGATCTTTCAAATGAAGATTTTATAACAACATTGTCTTCCTCAGAATCAAGGAGAGGTAATATGCTACAAAACCTTTAAGTTATGGCTAACATTTGAAAGAAAGGGGTCCAGGAGACATGAAGTAGAAATGTAAACTGTACGCAAATGCTAGCAGGAGAAGCTGGTTCTGTACCACGTAGACGAGAATGGTTATAGTATAGTATTTAGATTCTGAACTTCAAGGCAAAAATTTCCACCTAGTGTACGAACGAGCTAAAATGTATATTTAGGTACTGGAAACATACAACATAAACTATTTCAGGATCTACTATTTTCTCCCTGTAACTCTGTTTACATATCTCTCTCTCTTTCTATCTCTCTCTTCCTCTCCCTCTCTCTCTCTCTCTTTCTCTCTCTTCTCTCTCTCTCTCTTCTCTCTCTCTCTCTCTCGTTAAATGAGTGTATACAAGTGTGTGTCTGTTTTTGTAAGTATGCGTGAATGTGCGAGCATATATGTGTACATTGATGAATGCCGTCTGTTTTTACGCGAAAGAATTTTTACCGAGGACAAGAGACACGACTCCCCTGCAGTGATCTCCAGTCTCCCACCATTTATAGGCTTATTTCAGTTGATTTTGTTGTCTATACGTACATTCGTTCTTCTGAGTATAGAAACATAATCCAGCATTTTCTGTTGCTACTGAATTCGTATTCCAGTGCCCTACATAGGCGGACGGCGTGAAGAAAAGCGACATAATAAGAGTTTCGAAACTGTCTTAGTGTCCGGAGTACCCCCCCCACACACACAATCACACACATTCACACATACACACATACACACACTTACACACACACACTCACACACACATATATACACACACACGTATGTATTTATATTTTTCATTTTTATTCTTGTTTTGTAAGATTTTTGATTTGAAATCGTGTATTGAAACAAACGTTGTTATATCTTGGGAGTGGTCATTGTGCAAATAAAAACACGCTGTGGATGTATTCCACTTCTTTTTATTACTCTTCTTAAATTACTTAACTAAGTATTCAGTTATTTAAAGGGCTGATTTATCTGTTTGACTAATTGATTGACAAATAAT
>NC_043000.1:33041632-33044132 GCF_006345805.1 Octopus sinensis
GAACAGCTACTTTTGAGAAATCTCGAGTTGCGCATGAGTTGCGTAAGGAGGAATGTCAGGAAGGGCGTCGCTGTTCCACTTCCAGATGGGAAGGGTCTTCCTATGATGCTGACATGCAATGTCTGTGCAAGACCCTGCCTCAGTAAAGCTGGACTCAAGAGTCATCTTCGTAGTCATAAAACGAGACAGATGAGTGACAACCAGGCCGCTGGTGGCGGTGCTACACACCATACTAATCATATCTGTCGGGCATGTGGAAGAGAGAGTAATTCGGCAGGAGGACTTAAACGACATGCAAGGGTACATAAAGTCCAGTTACAACTACAGCCGGTTATTACCGGTAAAGGTTTTAGCTGCCAATTCTGTACAAGACATTGTAGATCTTTAGCTGGGCTAAAAAGTCACATTCGATCACAGCACCAGTAACAGTTAAGCTTCGTGCAATGGCCATACTCGATAACGAGGGGGCAGCCATCATGAGTGTATGTATGTAGGTATGTATGTATATGTCTGTACATACGTACGTACGTACGTATGTATGTATGTATGTATGTATGTATGTATGTATGTATGTATGTATGTATGTATGTATGCATGTACGTACGTACGTATGTATGTATGCATGTATGTATATATGCATGTATGTATGTATGCCTGTATGTACGTATGCGTGCGTGTATGCATGTATGTATTTTGCATATTCATGTTTTTGTGTGTGTGCGTGTTTGTGTGTGTTTGTATGCGCGCGCGTGTGTGTATTTGTGTGTCTACCTCTGCTTCCTTGCGTCTTTGAGTATGTCCATGTGCATGAGTTTGTGTGATTATGTATGTGCGCCTGTTATATATGGATGTGTGTCTCTATATGTGTCTTTGTGTGTATGCATGTGTGTGGAGTGTGTAGCATGCAAGCACAGGTACATACAAATACATACACATACACACACGAACACACACACACACACACACACACACACATATATATTTGTGTGTGTGGGCAAAAATTCCAACTTTTTTTTCAACTTTTGTACCGTTGTACCTCAAAATAAACAAAAACAATATTTATACTATAATGGAGAAAACTGCTTATCAATTAGGTATGCAACAATTACTAAAAGTACTAAAAATAAAGCAATATAAAAAACTTGACCGTCTGGAAATATTTTTATAAATTCATGTTCTAAGAAATTGCCTTTCGATTTCTGAAGTTTATTGAATTTTTTTAAAATTCCAAACTCTCGCTAATTTAAATATTCATTGCATTCATTGCGGAGTAGATTTTAATGTTTAATAATAAACACTATTAATTCGCTGCAGACGACATTTTTCGTCTTTATTTACAACAGTCTCTCATTCTCGCTCGCCTCTATTTTCATTAATGATAATTTAATAATAGCTGTATAACTTTGATATGAGACACATTTTCAAGAATATTATCAGATTTTCGGAGTTTATTAAATGAATATTTTTGATAAAAGGAAAATTCTTTAATATACCGGTATAATTTTTTGTTTTTTAAATGAGCTGATTTTGTTGGAATGTCTACATGGAACGCTATAAGCCTTACAACAGTAACTATGTGATCGCTGCTATTTCTAGCACCCTAAACAAGATAGCTTTTAGCGAGCTTTCATTTATATATAATATGCGACTGAAAAAAGAAAATTTAGCCGCAAAGTCACAACGGCAGAGAGAAAGACGGGCAACTGAATCAGATGAAACAAATGCCTGAATAGGCACGGAGACGTAGACATGATTCTGCTTCCGCTACACACGACCGACTGGTTAGGGTATCTCGAGAGGAGAATATTCTACTTCAAAATAATGGTGTCAGATCACAAATTATTGATGCAACACTAAAGAGATCTTTTCTTAGCGATCATGTAGAAGTAGTGGAGTTGACACCCAATCTAAGACTTCTTACAGAAGGTCATTCTAATGAGAGTTTGCTAATTACCTTCTTGATGTAGGAAATGGTAACATTTCTGTTGAACAAAGTCTAGGTGAATTCAAAATCAAGACTACCCAATAATCTTTGCCTTGAAAGTGGTACCCTTTCAGATCTATGTGATTTTGTATATGCTGACCTCAAAAATAACTTCTCAAACCCTATGTGGCTTGCAAATAGAACCATTGTTACTCCAACAAATGAAGCAGCAGATTTTGTGAATGATTTTCTGTTGACCAGGATCCCCGGTGAGCTAAAAATATACAGAAGCTCAGATACAGCTGATAATGAAACTCTGTATCCAATTGAGTTCATCCACAGACTCATACCATCAGGGTTGTCCATCACACATTCTCAAACTGAAGAAGAAAAAAAAAATGATGCATAATGCTTCTGAGAAATTTAGATGCTACATTGCAATGGCCCACACTACATCATTGTCAGTTTACATGATCATGTTATATTGAAGCTGAGGTTGCTTCTGGTCCTTATGCAGGATCAACTCTGCGAATCCAAAGAATACTAGGAGTGGCTGTGTGGTAAGTAGCTTGCTAA
>NC_043000.1:33051632-33056632 GCF_006345805.1 Octopus sinensis
CACACACACACACTCATTTATGTATGTATGTATATATATATAGTTCAAATTTACAGAAAAACAGAAGACGAAGACAGGTGTAGGAACGACAAGCAAGTGTATTAGTTTAACGCTCGGGAAAAATGGAAAAGTCTTTTACGTTTCGAGCCTATGCTCTTCAACAAGAAGGAATAAGAGGGAATAAATAGAAAGAGAGAGAAAAAAAAAAGCCGAGAGAGAGAAAAACTGTAGAGCTCACCGGTGGAAATCATTTCCGTGGGGCAGTTGCAGGAGGAGACGATGGGGTGGCCAGGGTTGTTGGGCTTGTAAATTTTAAGAAGGAAGTAAATAGAGGGGGTGCGTAGGGTACAGACAATATATATATATATAATATATATATATATAATATATATATATATATATATATGTATATATATGTATGTATATATATACACATACATGCATATACTCACTCTGTATATGTATCAAGTGAGATCGGGCCAAAGTATCGTCGTTAAACCCACCGTATAATGACCAATATGATGTCTTCCATTAATTCTCTCTCCCTTCCATGAATGTCTAGCTATTTGCTTTAAATTGCAGTGAAGAAACAGCTTATGTCTGATCATGGTGTCTTCATTTCACTCAGGTATATTTTGATACGACCTCCTTATACAATGCTGAGAGTGGCAGCACCAGTGGTGATAGAGTGGTAACAGAATGGAGACGCAGTTGAATATTATAACGATGAAGTGTGCCACCACGCCACCGTTGTTATATATTGTGACCGCGGTGACATTTCCTTCTTGTTATATACTGATTTCAAATTTTGGCACGAGGCCAGCAATTTCAGAGCAGGAGATAAGTCGATTACATCAACCCCAGTACTCAACTGGCACTTTTATTTTCATCGATCCGGAAAGGATAAAAGGCAAAGTCGACTTCAGCGGAATTTGAACTCGGAACGAAGAGGCAGACGAAATGCCGCTAAGCATTTCGTCCGGTGTACTAATGATTTCGCCACCTTTCTTTTTGTTATATATTTCGAAGCGAAGTGGTGCAGTGTTCCATTACAATTTGACTAACATTCTTTCCAAAGAACATATTTCTGTCTTAATTAACGATCTCTATGTCAGACAACCGAATTAAATTTGTGATTAAATGCCCCCGGGTTAAACAGTGAATTGATAGATTCAGATCATCAACCGAAAGATCAATCATTCCTATTTCATCCTCCCCATCCACCACCACATCTTTAGTAAGTCTAGTCTACTTATTTGCAAACAGGTAACATGTTTAAAGGACAAGAAACCACAGCAGGAGACAAGCGGTCCAAGGCCTTAGAGGTACCCTCTGAAGGCCTTTGCAGATTTTTACTGGCCTCAATAAACCCTTCAAGACCTTGGCAGTCATCGCAGATTTTAAGACGCTTCTTCCACCAACTTAGTTCATTAATATAAGAAGAGAGAACTTTGAGTGATTAATTATTGCTTTTGTTGTTTAAAGTATTGACTTAGAGTCTCCTCGTTACATGAGGCTCATGACAGCGGCACACTTCTACAACAAGGTCACAATTTGTATGAAACAGAAAGACACTTCTATTTAGAATGCTTCCATTACAGATGCAGAGATATATGGCATCGGCAAATTTCTGACAGAGGCACACTTCCATTGCAGTTCTGTTTAATTAACATTGTTGTTGGTGATATTGTTTAACCACCGGCCAGGCCTTATCCATTAAACTCATGATCAAAGCGTTTTGGTCATGACCATCCACAGCATCATTTTTAAAGATAGCACTGTGTTATATGAGGTAGACTTTAGCTGCTACTCCTAGCAGATCATATAGCAGCATGGAAGCTTTTGCTGGATCGGTTTAACCAAGTTGACCAAATAAGAATAAATAGATAAACGAAAGGAAGTGTATAGTGAAACTGACGCTGGTTGGGTTTGAACCCACCAAACATAACATGGAATATTTGTTTTGAAATGTTAATCTGTCTCGGAATGTAACACACGTAGCATCGTGCCTCTTTGATTAGGCAAAGATTTGTAGGGGTGGGGAAGAGTTATTGCTCTTGTTTACCGTTAGCTTTGAATTAAAGTTTATTTTACCTGTATGCATTCTCAGTAACAGGTGTGTGTATGTGTGAGTGTATGTGGGCATGTGTGAGTCTGTGTGTGTCTGTGTGTATGTATATATGTGTGGTGTCAGTCTTTAGCACTATATGTGTGAGTCTGTCTGCATATATGTTTGTGTGTGTATGTGTGTGTGTGCTTATGTGTGTGTGTCTGGAACATATTAATTTATTTCTAAGCTTGTCCAGTCTGTCTCGTATTTAGTATGGTAAGGTGACCGATATCTTCTCGTCTTTTTACAGAGAAAAGCAGTGAAGAGAGAGAGAGAGAGAGAGAGAGAGAGAGAGAGAGAGAGAGAGAGAGAGAGAGAGAGAGAGAGAGAGAAAGAGATGAAAGAGAGAAGAGTAGTAAGGAGACTGTGAGAATATAGGGAGAAGTCGGAGAACTTGAACAGCTGGAAATTTCTCCTCTTTCCTCACTTTTAATAAGTGTGTGTGTATGTGGAGGGGGGACGTAAAATATTTAGAATGGCATAGACCATCACCTTAGTTGTTTGTTTAATGGTGGTGGCGGTGGCGTTGACGGCAGGAGTGTGATGGCGGCGGCGATGGCGGACTCTTATACTTCATTGTTTTAGTTTGGACTCACATAAAGCCAGACTCTTTCCCCTCCTTCACCGCCAGAGTTTGACTCACTATTTCCCGAACCTCTTCAATCGAACATCGTTCAATTATTGCAGATAAAGTTTCAAACACACATGGGTCATGACAGCGGCACACTTTATGTTAGTGCCGCCATCTTCTGTTTATTATTTGTGCCAATGACGGAGCCTGTTATGTGGTCGGCTGACGAGCAAGAAATAACAGCCAAATCCACATTGGAAAAGCTATTCCAATCAGTTAACAATACAGAGAAACACGTTTTGTATTGATTTCTCAACAGTACTGTCTATTAAGAAGTGTTAGAAGGTTTCGTCGTACTACATCATTGACAGTTCTACAGTATTTCTGTGATACGGCGACACTGTGTCTACGGATACCTTGGTGTACGGTTGGTATAAGAATTATATTGTGTAGGGCGAATAATAAAGGGATCGATATTAAGACTAGCAAGTGAAGTAGGAACGAGTAGCAATGAATATATCCCCCAAGTAGAAAGTACATTGCGCATGCGTCTGTGTGAATTCGGTTGAACGGACCAGAGTTGGTTCTTTATTTTTGCGGAAAGGACAGACTCTGAACTCTAATGGTGGTGGTGATGATGATGGTATTATTATTATTATTATTATTATTATTATTATTATTATTATTATTATTATTATTATTGAGTGAGAGAACAATGCATGCCATCAAAGTGACACTGGGGTAAAATATACGAAGCCCAGTATACCCATCACGACTACCCGTCTGATAAGGGTACACCAGGCAAAATGCATCACAACGATATGTCCGCAACATGGTGATCTCATATCAAGATAAACAGCACATGACCTTGCAGGTGGGGCCCAGTTAGAATTTTCTTTTGGTCGAGTAACCCATCCTGCTCAAAAGGTCCTTGAATAAGGGTTGTTTAAGGATGTCGAACGAAACACCCATGTTTCCAGAGGTGAAGTAGTAGTAGTAGTAATAACATCAATTAATAATAATTTTAAAACTAAGAAAAGGTAGAACGTGGTTCTAGTTCTGGCGAGAGGCGGATCTCTCTTTTCAGCATTGTAAACGGCAGTGTACGGACTGGTAGACATATTAGACTAATTATGACAACAATTACAAGAAAAGCAGGGCAAGTAATTGATGGATTATCTGGTATAACCTTCCATTTGGCACTCATGTATCCTCACACATCTCAGGTAAATTTTTTATAGTCTCAGACAAGTATTTTCCCCACATGAAGCAGAATTTCTGATTAGATTCTTTTACTTGTTTCAGTCATTTGACTGCGGCCATGTTGGAGCACTGCCTTTAGTCGAACAAATCGACCCTAGGACTTATTCTTTGTAAGCCTAGTACTTATTCTATCGGTCTGTTTTGTCGAACCGCTAGTGACGGGGTCGTACACACACCAGCATCGGTTGTCAAGCGATGGTGGAGGGACAAACACGGACACATAAATCTATACACACACACACACACACTTATATATATGTATCTCTCTCTCTCTCTCTCTCTCTCTCTATATATATATATATATATATATATATATATATATATATATATAAATATATATATATTAGACAGGCTTCTTTCAGTTTCCGTATAACAAATCCACTCACAAGGCTTTGGTCGGCCGGAGGTTATAGTAGAAGACACTTGCCCAAGTATTTTTATTCAACGGTTACAAATGAGAATTTCCCTAATAATGCAAGTAGGCAATTGTTTTGCTGAAAATTCTGTTTTATACTCTGAACTGACTTGTTCTCAATGAACGCACATACTTAAATACGATTTTACTTCGACATTAGGCAGGCACTACCATTCATTTTCCTCGTATAGTCTTTAATTTGCCCCAATCTGATAAAGAACACCTCAAAACTAACTATTGGTTAATATGTAATGGAAAGAAATTTAATATGTCAGCTTTCAACTCCAATCTTCCATTAGCTCTGGTGGTGTGTGAAATGAAAAGATACGTTTAGAACCTTGGGAAAAATGACTCGAGAAGAAACTGTTGCGTGAAGTGGTTGATTAACCGATCAATTAAATTTACTAGGATTAACGGGTTTGGATTACCGAATCATTTGAAATGTACGAAAATGAATAAAGTATCGTATGGAAATAACACTTCATTTTCATATTTCTTTAGTATGTATGTATGTATGTATGTATGTATGTATGTATGTATGTATGTATGTATGTATGTATGTATGTATGCATGCATGTATGTATGTATGTATTGAATATTCATTTCATTTTGTTAGAGGTTATTCAGCTGGCGGAAAAGAA
>NC_043000.1:33059132-33089132 GCF_006345805.1 Octopus sinensis
TAATGTGTGTAGTGGCTAACGATCTATCATGGCGACTGACTTCGGACAGAAGGGTCACAAACGAGAAGGAAGAAGTATATACATATATATATATATATATATATATATATATATATATATTCTTTTATTTTGTTATTGGCTTCAGCCAGTGTCAGGAGCTAGGCTGGAGCACCGTCTTTCAGTGAATTCAGCTGTCCTTTCAATACTGTTTTTGATGAAGATGCAAGTTGTACGAAGATGTTCCTCTTTGTGCCCCTTGCCGTGATGTGGGCTCATCTGGGATTTCAGATACAAATTTGTCCAGGTGCTTTTTAAACATTTCCACAGCTACAATTTGGAGATCTCTTAGGTTCTTTGGCACGATGTTAAATAGTTATGGTCCACTGAATCCCAAGTTGTTGCAATACTAAGAGAGGGAGAGGGAGAGAGAGAGAGGGAGAGAGAGAGAGAGAGAGGGAGAGAGAGAGAGGGAGAAAGGGAGAGAGGGAGAGAGAGAGAATGCACAGCAATTAACATTCTCCACTCGATAAACAAGATAAGCACCTACGCCCAAGAAAGTCGACACCCCTGTGCACACCAACAAAAAAGACTGCCAAAAAGCAGTACGCAGATGTGGTGCGAACCGCAGCAGCCGAGGAACAACATTTTTTAAGTATCACACACACGATAACGCAGCAGTTATCATGGCTACAAACGATGGGAAGCCATGTACACCCACAAACAAGATCGCCACAAGTAATGGACCCAGGATGGCCACCACTGCTGCCGAGTCGTCCATCATACCGATTCAACTGATGAACACCAGAGGCCTCTTGTAAAACAAAAGCAAGAACAAAATACCTGGAAGAACTGTCTGCATGCAATCAAGCTCTATGCATTGCAGTGACAGAGACTCATCTGTCTGCAGACATACAAGATGCAGAGATACACGTACCAATGTATATCGTGTTCCGCACAGACAGAAAAGAGAGAAGTCATGGTGGAGTTGCGATGTACATCTGTGACGATGTCACAACACTGACGCTGCTGTTGCTGTTGCTGTTGAGCGTAGCGGTCTTCGTCCCAGAGCTCGCAAGATCGCGCCTCTGTAGTGGGAGAAGTCCGAAACGTGGTCCTTTGCTATTCGTAAGACCCTCAGAAGAGAATGCAGGTCAACCCCCGACACCGAGAGCATCGAGGGATGGATGAATGCACATCCAGGCTCAGCGGTTGCGTAGGAAGTCGGGAACAAGAAACAGAAAGAGTGACAGAAAGTTGGAGCGAACGAGTACAACAGGGGTCGCCACCACCCCCTGCCGGAGCCTCAGGGAGCTTTAGGTGTTTTCTCTCAATAAATACACACAACGCCCGGTCTGGGAATCGAAACCGCGATCCCCCGACCGCGAGTCCGCTGCCCTAACCATTGGGCCATTGCGCTTCCACTGGCGCTGCTGTCGAATTCGAAGGCGATCTGCGACACATTCGTAGTTCATCTAAAGTAACTTGATGTGATAATATGCCCATTATAAAGCCCACCTGATGCCTCAAACTACGATGGCAAGTTTGAGGAATGTCTTACAAAGATAAAAGAAGTACTCACAAACCTAGATCAATGCCTTAATGTACTTCTGATGGGTGACTTCAACTTCTCCAGCATTAGATGGCCCAAAGGTATCATAACCTCAGGACTGACACGAAAAGAATGCGATCGGGCAGAATCTCTAGTAGATCTCACAAAAATGATGTTCATAGAGCAAGCCATACTTTCCCCAACCAGAAATAGCAGCATCTTAGACCTCTGCTTCACAAACAATAAGGTCCAAAGCTAATTAAAGGATCATATAACACTGCTGGATCCCAAGCGCTACCCGGCCTGAACTTCTACAAGACTGACTGGAAGTCCATCAACAAAGAGATAATCCAGCAAAACTGGCTTAAAAGTCTGTCCATGTAAGACACTGACAGGAATTTCAATGAATTTTTGTCTATAATGCGAGCCATATGCATTAAGTTTGTCCCAGAGAAGAAAGCCACTACACATAAGAACATTATTCCCCAAGATAGAAGAATCCTAATGAGATGGAGGATAAAGATCTCGAATAGCTTAAATAAGGAGCCTAATGACAGTGAACAGCCCTACCTCGAAATGGCGCTCTTAGAGACTGAATAAAATCAGACTCTCCCATGAAGAAGAAAGAGTAAATAGAGAAGCCAGGGCGATGGAAAATACTAAAAGGTACCCTCAAGCCTTCTTCAAGTTCGCGAAAGAGTCTGCCTCAGTGTGATACAGGATAGGGCTACTGTTTGATGAAAAGGGCTCACTGACTACAGACCCCAAGAGGATAAGTGAAGCACTCAATAAACAATTCCAAGGCCTTTTCACCTCCCCACTAGAAAACATGAAAATAAGCAGACCTGTGGTGTTCTTCAACACCTACAAGAGAAAAAGGCAACTATCAATTACATTGACATTACAGAAGAGGATGTATTGTCAGCCATTGACAAGATAAACCCAAACTCTGCAACAGGCCCCGATGGACTCCCAGCAATTCTGTTAAAAACATGCAAAAAAAGCTCTTGCAAAACCACTGCAAATGCTTTTCCAGAGTTCCCTTGAATGCGGTACATTTCCTCAAACGTTAAAAGAAAGAGTAATCTGCTCTGTCCACAAAGGAAGAAGCAGAGCAGATGCTATAAACTACAGGCCTATCTCTCAGACCTCACATATTAGCAAGATCATGGAACGCATTGTCAGAAAAAAGACTGACCACGTTTCTAGAAGAAAATTACTTGCTTACAGACACGCAACATGGTCTCCGTCCAGGACGGAGCTGCCTAACAGAGCTACTACAGCACTTCGACTGGGTACTAAAACAACAGTTCAACCATTCAAACGTGGATGTGATATATCTCGACTTTGTCCAGGCAAAGTCGATCATGGGATGATATGTCACAAATTGCGTGACTTCAGTATCGCTGGCAGACTGGGAAAGTGGCTGCATGGTTTCTCAAGGGGCAGAAGTCAGGCTGTCACAGCAAATGGTGCTCTCTCTGAAGTGAAACCAATCCTCAGTGAAGTCCCTTAGGGAACAGTGCTGGGACCACTACTGTTTGCGGTTACTCTCTCGGTCATACCCTCAGTCATAGAGTCAGCCACTTTCACCAGCTACGCCGATGATACAAAGGTATCGCAGGAGGTCAAGGATCCTACTGACATCTTAAGACTGCAGAATGACCTGAATACAATTATAAATGGACTGATGAGAATAATATGCAGCTCAATGGAGCAAAATTCCAAGCACTCCGCTACCAGCAGACAAACAAACTACAGCTGAAGTATACAGGACCAGCAGGCAATGTAATTCCGGAGTTAGAGTCGGTGCGTGACCTGGGAATTCACATGAGCAACGACGCGACTTTCCATGTGCACATTGCTCAGATGGCAACACTATATGCAGGCGGGTGGCAGGTTGGATCCTTAGATCCTTCAGGGCCAGGAACAGAGACACAATGCTTCTGCTTTTGAGAACCTTTGTCTCCCAGCTGTGGTCCCCCAACAGAGTGCAAAACTAATTGCGGAACTAGAAGCGATCCAATGCCACTTCACAAAGAAGATAAAACTCAGTAAAACACATGGTCTACTGGGAGAGACTGAGGGAACTTGGACTCTACTCCCTGGAGAGGAGACGTGAGAGATATTCAGTGCTATACATGTGGAAAATAATGGAGGTCTCGATCCAAATTTCGGAATTGAAATCTACAACAATCCCTGAACTGGACGGCCCTGCACAGTACCAATGGTCCCATCTTCTCCATCGGGGATACAAAAACCCAATATTATAATAGCTTGGGATTCAAGGGACCACAACTTCTTAATGCCCTACCAAAGAACATCAGGAGCCTGCAAGGAAGTCTTCAAAAACATCTAGAGAGCTTTTTATCTGCAATTCCGGATGAAACCACATCGCGGCAGGAGGCACAAAGAAGAGCGGCAACGTCCAACTCGCTACTTCACCTGACCCAATAGTGGAAAAATCCCCGGATGCTGTAAAGGTGGTGAACCAGCATGGCCTCACCCTCTGGCTGAAACCCATACAAGATACAAGATATATATATATATATTATATATATATGGCATCTTTTTGTCTCGGGAGACAATGGGGCTGCGCATAAAATAATCTATATATATATATACATATAAATATATATATGTATGTATATATATATATATATATATATATATATATATATATATATATATATATATATATATATATACATATATATATATATATATATATATATATATATTATATATATATATATATATATATAATATATATATATATATTTATAAATTTAATTCGTATAGATCTCTAATCTTTTTTCATCTCTCTCTCTCTCTCTCTCTCTCTCTCTCTATATATATATATATATATAGGCATATTTGTTCAGACATATACATGTACACATACCTGTGGAAATACACAGACATACACACGGATAGATATGAATAGACAATCGAATATATGTAACGTCAATAGTTTTATACATAGCTACACACAAACACACACACACATACATGTGTGCGTGTATATATATAAATATAAACATAAATATATATATATATATGGAAAAGAATCTGAAAATGTAGGAGTCTTTTAAAAGTATTTATTAACTTAACCGGTTTCGCTTATTTAAAGAGATTTTCAAAAGTAAGGTATGAGGATTTGTGTATCCACTCTGGTGTCAAAAACTACTTTACATAAATGTATTCAAATCAAATGAAAGAGTCTTTGTATATTGATAAGAAAAATTTCGAGGCTTTGTGTATCGTCTGTGACGAGTCAAAAAATAGTTTACGTAAAAAACATTCAGATCAGGTTATAACAATTTTTATAATGATAAAAGGATGAAAATTAGTTTACATAGGCACAGGAGTGGCTGTGTGGTAAGTAGCTTACTTCCCAACTCCATGATTCCGGGTTCAGTCCCACATAGTGGCACCTTGGGCAAGTGTCTTCTACTATAACCTGAGGCCGACCAAAGCCTTGCGAGTGGATTTGGAAACTGAAAGAAGCCCGTCGTATATATATATATATATATATATATATATATATATATATATATATATATGTGTGTGTGGTGTGTGTGTGTGTGTGTGTGTGTGTGTGTGTGTATGTGTGTGTGTGTGTGTTGTGTGTGTGTGTGTGTGTGTGTGTGTGTGTGTGTGTGTGTGTGTGTGTGTATGTTTGTGTGTCTGTACTTGTCCCTCCAACATCACTTGATAGCCGATGCTGGTGTGCTTACGTCCCCGTCACTTAGCGGTTCAGCAAAAGCGATCCGATAGAATAAGTACAAGGCTTACAAAGAATAAGTAACTGGAGTCGATTTGCTTGACTAAATGCGATGCTCCAGCATGGCCGCAGTCAAATCACTGAAACAAGTAAAAGAATAAAAGAATAAATATATTCAAATCAAGTAAGAGAGCTTTTGACCAGAAACTAAAACGTGTCTGGTTGGTCGATCAGTAAAGTTTTAGTTTTACTGTGCTCAGAGACCATAATTGTTTGCAGCATCTTAAATTGATACAAAGGTTAATAGAGAAATAACAGACCGTTTATAGTTCTCGGATCTGGCTGCAGGGTCTCGTATCTGGATGGAATTTGACGGTTACTACCATTTTATACAAGAATGGTGGCTCAAAATTGTCTTCTTTTTAAAAAACGATGTCATTGGTTGATGGCAGTCACGTAATCAAATGATGGTGTTGTAAGCCTGTATGTGTATGGCTGTTAATCTCCCTATATACATGTATGTGTGTGTGTGTGTGTGTGTGTGAAGAGTTTCTGGCTTTGAGTAAAAGAAAATACAGAAGGATCAATTAATTATGGTTTTGTACAATATACTCCCCTCTCAAATTCACACACTTATTGCAGCAGTCTTTTAGTTTTTCTAAGCCCTGTAAAAGAATTCGGCAGGTTGGGCCTCCAGCCATGCCTTCGCGATATACTTAAATCCAGGGACTTTTCAACACTCTCTCGTATATATATATATATATATAAACGAAAAAATCGAATGAAATCTGTGAAGTAGATCCAATGGTAATCTGGGTGGAGTGGTGACATGCGGATGAGGACAGGTGTTAAAAGTTCGGGAAGTAGTTCAGATATGCAAATCCAAAGAGTAGAAAGTTCAGTCAGGATCGAGAGCGTATAATTTATAGTTGAAATTTATAGAAAAACAAAAGACGAAGACAGGCGTATGAACAACGAGCAGGTGTATTAGTTTGATGCTTGGGAAAATGAAGTCTTTTGCGTTTCGAGCCTACGCTCATCAGCAGAAAGGAATAAGAGAAAATAAACAGAGGAAATGAAAAGGACTTGGTGATTCCAGCCTTCCAGCTGAACTCTGCAAGTTTTTTTTTCATTCTCTCACTGTTTATTTTATCGTGTTCCTTTCTGTCGAAGAGCGTAGGCTCGAAACGTAAAAGGCTTTTCCATTTTTCCCGAGCGTTAAACTAATAAACTTGCTTGTTGATCATATTCCTGCCTTCGTCTTTTTCTTTTCTATAAATTTCAACTACGCATATATAACTCTATCTAGGCATAAAATCACATCTCATCTATATTGTGTGTACACACACACACACACACACAAACACGCTACAGAACAGAGAAGTTAGCTAACAACACAGATCTCCGAAGATTTTGTGAAGAAGCCGTACAAATTCAGAAATACTGAAATATAAGGTAAAAGTTCAAATGATTGGCCTGCGTTATTTGGTATAACTTGCATTGTATTGGCTTTACAAATTAAAAATAATACTAATTGAAACCATTTATATATACACATCAGACAATACTTCATGAAAACTAAATGGATCTATACTTATATGTGTGTTTATATGTTTATACAATTTAGAGAAAATTTACAATTTTCTCAGACTATGATTCTCATAGTCAAACTATTATCCACCCGGCACGAATCCCCACTGAACTCCACCGTTAATGATAATCGTCATACTCTGCTCTATTTGTAATTAATTAGAAAAGTGATTAGTCTGTTGCACTTGGGTAGACGACATAATCACTTGGCCCTAGCTGAACGTAGCACGACCCGGAACAATTAACACAGTTGGAGACGGACTTGTGTAACAGATGCGTAGAACCTTGTCACCAGGAACCACAGACTGTTACTTTCACGGCAGTGACATGTCAAAAAACTACCCTCATTAACCTGTTTGTGTGTGTGTGTGTGTGTGTCTGTCTGTCTCTGTCTCTCCCTCTCTCCCTCCCACTCTCCATATCTTTCCGGTTTCTTGTTAAACCCTAAATTTCACCCACCATATGGGAGATAACAGCCACTTAAAAATCAATCCCCTTAATCAAAATATACACCCATCCGTTTAGAAAGCATCTGTCATTGCTACCTTGGGATTCAGGCACCTTTTATCTGGAGGCAATGACCAGACAAAGTTTCGATACATGAGTTTAGAACCGACTCTTTATGAGGAACACAGAAAATAACATAGCATCTGCGGTTCCTATTTTAGTTTACCCAAATACAAAATCCTCCTGTTTCGTACGCTCCTCCTCCTCCTTTCACTCTTTCTGTCTGTCACTCCATGCGAAGAATAGATGCGTAAAAGTAATTCATTAACTTATTTCCAGGATTTCATTTTTAATTTTCCCGACCAATGGATCACTTTACACGTATGAATACCACTCGGATACATCAGCCAACCTGAGTGTCTCTAACGAGTAGAGTGATCTGCTAGAAATATCAGCTCAATCTCCCACAAAGGAACACGCTAACGACTAAAAAGAAAAGCTCATTAGTTTAACTATTTCTTGATATACAAGCAAGCAAGACTGTCGTGGTTGGATTGACTTTGATCATGAAACTGCTCGATCAAATCTTACTTGGGGATAAATTCAAATAAAATCAAAAAATGACAAACAATACAAATGAAAATTACATCATTGGGGTCAAAGAATAAAAAGGTGATGAATATTTTGAATTTACCGGTCAGGAAAGAAGACAAAAACAAAAACACGATGACACTCTAAATTAAGGACACGATTTTACTCTTTGAAACACCAAAAAAAAAATTCATTATTTACATTATTTACATTTTTTTGATATTTGTCCTCATCTTGTTTGTTGCTAACAAAACGTTTCGGCTGATATATCCTCCAGCCCTCATCGGGTGTCTTGGGGAAATTTCGAACCTGGGTTCTCATTCCTAAGGTATTTTTCCTTGTTATTGTTGTTGTTGTTCTTGTTGTTGTTGTTGTTCTTCTTCTTCTTCTTCTTCTTATTATTATTATTCAGGTCACTGCCTGGAATCGAACTCGGAATCTTGGCGTTAATAGGCCGCGCTCTTAACCACTACGCCATATGCCCGTGGAGAAATATAGTATAGAACAGTGGTTTCCAACCTGTGGTCCACGGATCCCTGGTGGTCTGCAAAGGTAGCATTAAGGGTCCATCAGCATGTTAAGCCGACAGACCTTTCAATATCCTGGGGTTCGTGGGAAAACTCTTTTAAATAAAAGGAGTCCTTGGTAGTGAAAAGGTTATGGACCACTGGTACAGAAGCTTAGTGTCAGATAATTGTTGCAGTTATAATAATCCTTTCTACAATAGACTCAAGGCCTGAAATTTGAGGGGAGAGGATAGTCGATTACGCCGACCCCAGTACGCACCTGGTACTTATTTTATCGATCACAAAAGGATGAAAGGCAAAGTCGACCTCGGCGGCATTTGAGCTCAGAGCACAAAGACGGACGAGATGTCACTCAGCATTTCGCCCGGCACGGTAACGATTCTGCCAGCTCACCACCTTAGTAGTAGCAATTATAATAATAGAAATAAGTATTTTAAATTTAGTATGGTGTGTGTGTGTGTGTGTGTGTGTGTGTGTGTGTGTGTGTGTGTGTGTGTGTGTGTGTGTGTGTGTGTGTGTGTGTGTGTGTGAGTGTGTTTTACTCATTCCCAAAGTTGACGGACATTTAGCGATACGTAAAACCGAATCTCTAGTGAGACCTTTTATTTTTTTATTTATTTATGTACCCGAAGAGACCCAGAACGGGTCGAAACATTTGTCGTACTAAATACATATCTTTTTTTCCATCTATTTTATTAATACTGTTACCTTAGCCACCAATATGAAGTTCCTGCAACTTACGGATAACAACAGGTAATCGAATCTGTGCTTATATATTTTCTATAATTTCTCCGTTATATATATATATATATATATATATTATATATATATATATATATTTCAGCAAAAACAATTAAGATTCAAAAGAATTCAAAAGAATTCAAATGAATATGGTACTTAACTTAGATGCACCAAGATTCTTTATGGTATTAACCATAAAATTATGTGGTGTGATTATAACCAAGAAAAAAGTAACAAGAATGGATCGGTAGATTAGTACAATTGTTTCATACTAAAAACATTTAATTTCAAGCTGTAAATATTACAGCAAATATAATGTCAAGTATTCATCAGCTAAATCACATATAGGTTTTCCATATATTCTTAGAGAGTGTAAATATCCTTATGAAGTTATAACTTCATAAGGATATTTACACTCTCTAAGAATATATGGAAAACCTATATGTGATTTAGCTGATGAATACTTGACATTATATTTGCTGTAATATTTACAGCTTGAAATTAAATGTTTTTAGTATGAAACAATTGTACTAATCTACCGATCCATTCTTGTTGCTTTTTTCTTGGTTATATATATATATATATATATATATATATATATATATATGACCGCGTGTGTACCGTTGGCGATTTTCTTCCTCCGTCTTCCCTTTCTTGGACCTTTCCTTTTCCTGTTTCTGACGAAGAGCTCCTCTCGAAACGTTGAATCTTCCTTCTTTCTTTCCTTTCCTGAACGTCCAATAACACTACACTCGTTGCACGTCCTCGCGTTGTTGTGTTTTCTCTTTGTGTTTTCATGTTTGGATTAACTATACATACATACATATAATATATATATATATATATATATATATATATATATATATATATATATTATATATATATATATATATGTATATATATGTTACTAGCTTCGGTCATTAGATTGCGGCCATGCCGGACCACCGCGTTAAGGGGTTTAGTCGGGAAACTCAACCTCAATATCTATTTTTCTAAGCCTTGTACTTATTCCATAGGCTATTTTTTTTTGCCGAACCACTAAGCTACGGGAACGTAAACAAACCTTCACCGGTTGACAAGCGGTGGTAAAGGACAAACTCAAACACACGCACACACAAACACACATACACACAGAGGAATCCATCGCTTCACGGAAATAACGCCTTCCTTAAAATCTGACCGTAACGCGAAAAGCCGTAATGCGAAATTTAAATTTATTTTGCTTTTGATTTTCATGTTATCTCGTGAGATAGGAACTGTGCCTCATTGTAAATCCGTCTTGTAATTTTTATGTTACATTCACGATTAGAAATCCTTATCAGCAAAAACCTGCTGACCTTCCTCTATGAGTGCCAACTCTTTAACAACAATTGTTGCAGTTAATTTAAGTGGTGTAGATGGAACCTCCGTTGTCTCATCTGTATTTCCAGCTTGTTGTTTTTCTAACAGCATCAGCCTGTCGTTACATAAACTTTCCCTCCGGGACATTAGCAACTCAATCACGTCATCTTCTATGGCTTCTTAAAATCATACATCTTTCACAAGTGTCACATCTTTCCGAATTTGATGCAGACTTTCTGCTTTAGGAAACGATGTAATGTCACAAGTACAGTATTTCTAAGAACTCTTCAAAGTTGAAGGTTTCACTTCATCACTCAGCTACATAATCAACACCAGCTGAAATAGTGGAGAAGATATGATATTGCTGTGGGCTCATCCTAGGCAAGAAGTGAAACATTTTTTTGCCCATGACACTACATGGTCTCTAAGTAAGGCATGTGTAAAATTTGAATGAAATTGGTTGCGTAGTTCTCAAGTTTTAGGGATTCATAGTGAAGAAGATATGATATTGCTGTGGGTTCACCCTAGGCAAGAAGTGAAACATTTTTTTGCCCATGACACTATTTGGTCTCTAAGTAAGGCATGTGTAAAATTTGAATGAAATTGGTTGTGTAGTTCTCAAGTTTTAGGGATTCTCACTGACAGACAGACAGACACACATTCTCAGTTATATATATACATATGCACACACACACACACACACACACACACACACATATATATAATATATATATATATATATATATACATATGCACATTTGTTCAGACATATACATGTTGAATTTCTTCCAAAAGTCTCCCTGTCCAGTTTGAAAGTTCTTCTCATCTTATACGCCTTGATTACATCTTCATCCTTTGGATGGAGCAAAAAAGTTGCGTTAGTGAGGGTTTATGTATTTTACTCTCACCTTATCAGAAACATCATCTCAGTTCGGCGGGTGGCTCGGTGCATTGTCCAAAAGAAGTAAATATTGTGCCTGGCACTAGGATGGCGAGCTTGCAGAATCGTTAGCATGCCGGACAAAGTGCCTGGCGGCATTTCGTCCGTCTTTATGTGAAAGAGCATGGTTCAGTGGTAAGATCGTCGGGCTCACAGTTGCGAGGTAATGAGTTCGATCCCCGGACCGTGCTGTGTGTTGTGCCTTTGGGCAACACACTTTATTTCCCGTTGCTCGAATTCACTCAGCTGTAGAAATGAGTTGTGACCGCACTGGTCGTCCTTTGCCTTTGGTGGCGCGGAGAGAGGAGGCTGGTATGCACGGGCGACTGCTGATTTTCCATAAACAACCTTGCCTGGACTTGTGCCTTGGGGCAACTTTCGAGGTGCAACCCCATGGTCATTCATGACCTAAGGGGGTCTTTACTATTTACGTTCTGAGCTCAAATTCTGCCGTGGTTGATATTGCTTCTCATATTTTCGGGGTCGATAAAAGAAGTGCTCGACTGGCACTTCTTTTATCGGGGGAGGGTGTAAGGTCAACGTAATCGCCTTACACCCTCCCCCGAAATTGGTGCTTTTGTGCCAAAATTTGAAACCAAAATTATGTCTGGCACTGAACCTTTCTACGGCAGGATCAAAATCGTTTGTACTTTTTGAAAAGGCTCTTAGTCATCCTTGTCCTCTTATTTGAGCGCCAAATCAGAGATAGAATAAACTTTGAGCAAGCCTTGAAAGCCCTTGGGTTTTTGGAGTGATACACATATAGGAGCTTTCCTTCCATATCCCCAGTGGCATTTCCTTCTCGATGAATTGCCAGACCATTTTTGGAAGCTTTAAATCCTGGTGTTGATTTGTCTTCTCGAGAAATAGAAGTTCTAGCAAGCATACACTTTGAGAAAAGTGAAGTTACATCAACATTTTATATTTGCTCTGCTGTGTAGTCTCCTTCAACATTTTCAGAATGATTAATAGCAGCCTCTCTGTCAATGCTCGTAGTTTTTCACGTCATTTTTGTGCTGTGCTAAATAATGTCTTTCTTAAACCTTTCAAACCAGCCTTGGCCAAAAAGGATTTTCCATTAGAAGTTTCTTCATTTTTCTGCAAATCATCATATAAAGTTTTTCTTTCTTTTTTTTAAATATTGCCCTCATGTTTATCGGCAGATTCACCGATTCTGATCCTCAATCCATACCCTCAAGAGTTGTTCTATTTTATGCTTTACATTAGATCTGTGGTAAAAAATAATGTCCGGGTAATTAAATAATGTCCATCCAAATTTCAGGCTTTGTGCCTTCTGTAGAAAGGATTATTATTATTATTGAGTGGGGGAGCAGCGCATACCATCAAAGTGACACTGGGGTAAAATATACGAAGCCCAGTATACCCATCATGACTACCCGTCTGATAAGGGTATACTAGGCACAGGCATCACAACCATATGTGCGCAACATGGTGATCTCATATCAAGATTAACAGCGCATGACCTTGCAGGTGGGGCCCAGTTAGAATTTTCTTCTGGTCGAGTAACCCATCCTACTCAAAAGGTCCCTGAATAAGATTTGTTTAAGGATAATGAACAAAGCACCCATGTTTCTAGAGGTGAATTATCCAAACTTCAAAGAATTCCTCTCAACACATGGCTATGATGCTCCCCCACTACTTCTGCTCGTGATCAGAGATGCACAAACTAACTGGCTAGTCTATTCCGGAGAACTTTCCGGTCGGTAACTATCATGGATAATTTCCAGGCGTCCTTGGCCTGGCAGTGCTACTACCGGTTCGAGATAAACTCTACAAGCACGGATGTGCTGTGAGACAGGCTTGTCCGAGGTTCTGCACGTTCAATGTCCGGGCATTGCTAACTTGTGGGGTTTCCGAGGTTCTGCACGTTCAATGTCCGGGCATTGCTAACTTGTGGGGTTATGTCGAACAGCTTCTATCACGTGTGGGACGGACCCGACTGTCGACCGAGTCTGTAGTGATAATCGCACCGCCACCCTCCTTCAATCGGGCAGGCAAAGCAGTCGTCCTTTTCCTGGTGGTTGTGGCGAAAGAGGTTGTTTGGTGGAGGAAGCTGAAAGGCATGAGGACAGAAAACATTCCTCTTTGGTAGAACTCTCATTGATTTCTTCAAGTTTCACTTGAAAAGGAAATTGTAGAGAGGGACGTACTGTCCCCGGGTGAGTTTATTGAAAGCTGATGGTACCTCTCTAAGTGTAGACCTGTGAGTCGGAGAGCAGGAATTGGAGTTGGTGTTCAGGGAAATCTCGGACAGCGGGGTTCCTCGATTATCTCAAGATGTCCTCCTCCCTCTGGAGGGTCACATCTCTGTTATCCTTTCCCGCCTTTTTTAAACCTTTGTATATTATGTATATGTCCCTTCTTTTTCAGTGTATACCGTGTATACTTAACCCTTTTAAAAATCATTTTATTATATGTAAAGCCCCACACTTTATTTCTGTCTTTGTGTTGTCCTTCTAATCCTTTGCCCTGGTGGCAAATAAATGAAATCATCATCAGCTTGAGGGAAAGGGAGGTACTGTTACCCTTCAAGTTCGCTGGAAGGTGAGTCAATGTGGCAAGAATGGCCTGCGTGAATGAGCCCACTCTAAGAGTGCATCTGTAGGCCGGAAGGAAAGGAGAAGAAAGGGTGCCTACCTGAGGAGCCGTTGATGCTAAGGGGTCCAAAGTGCATGAGGTCTCTTTGGTCAACTTACGGTGGAACTCCCCCCCCCCTATTGGGGAAACATTGTTAATTTAATCACTTTGTTAATCGTTGCGTTTGTTGGCTGTTTAACCTCACTGCCCCCCGTCTGTGTATCGTCCTCTATGTTTTGTGTTCGGCTCTGGTGGCCAATAAAGAAATAATAATAATAATAATAATAATAATAATAATAATAATAATAATAATAATAATAATAATAATAATAATATTATCATTATTATTATTATTATTATTATTGAGTGAGAGAGTAGTTCATGCCATCAAAGTGACACTGGGGTAAAATATACGAAGCCCAATATACCCATCATGACTACCCGTCTGATAAGGGTACACCAGGCACATGCATCACAACCATATGTGCGCGACATGGTGATATCATATCAAGATAAACAGCACATGACCTTGCAGGTGGTGCCCAGTTAGAATTTTCTTCAGGTTGAGTAGCCCATCCCGCTCAAAAGGTCCTTGAATAAGGATTGTTTAAGGATGTTGAAAGAACCATCCATGTTTCCAGAGGTGAATTATTCAAACCCAAAGAATCCCTCTCAACACATGGCTATGATGCTCCCCCACTACTTCTGCTCGTGATCAGAGATGCACATATCGTCAGCCACTAAGGGACATGCTCAACTGGTTAAGGTCAAACAACTGACAAGCAAATCTTATTATTATTATTATTATTATTATTATTATTATTATTATTATTATTATTATTATTATCATCATCATCATCGTCGTCGTCATCATCATTATTATTGTTGTTGTTGTTGTTGTTGTTGTGTTGTTGTTGTTGTTGTTGTTGTTGTTGTGTTATTGTTCTTATAAAAGACATCATCATCATCATCATCATCATTATTATTGTTATTAGAATCGTAAGCTGATATAATCGCTAGAGTGTGAGAAAAATTACTTTGCAGTGTTTATTTCGGCCCTTTACGTTCTGAGTTCAAATCCTGCCGATGTCAGCTTAGCCGTTCTTCCCTCCGGGATTCAATGATATGTCAGTCGAGCAATAGGATCGATGCTATCTACAAAGCTCCTCCTTCTAAATTATTAGTTTTGAGTCTAAATAAGAAACCTTTGTTGTTTTTGTTGTATTTCGAGGAACGCTGGGGTGTTGAGGCGTGGCTCTGCAAAGGAGTAGCAATTCTATGTATGTAATGAAAAAATAATTTTTTTTCAGATTTTTACGTTTTGGAATATTTCAGTCTCCACCCCTTTTACCTTTTGTGGAAAAAAATAAGGTCTGTCGTTGAATATCTTTGGCTATTCTTTCTTATAAATTTTCGCGTATTTGTTTAACTAAATGACTTCTTTATCCAGCTGGCAACCCCTCCCCCCAGTTTTGAACAGGTGTTCGAAAATTTGAAATCATTAACTTGAATCTTTTTTAAAGAAATAAAAAGACATTTCACAAACAGAACGAAAAAATGGCAACACTTAAACAAGCAAATAGTTTTACTTTACAGGAAAAAAATGACGAGTTTACAAATATTTTGCCAGTGCTATCTGCCAAAACCAACAATGGAAGTGGCAATGATGGTAATAAATCTTTCGTTGGTATCAACTGCCAAAATTAATTCTGAAGGCGGATCAACTGTTAGAAATATCGTGTGATAAGTATATTATGAAATCGTCTGCTTTCTTATCAAACTATTTTCAAAGAAAACGTAGAGAGAAAATAAAGAAAAACATGATATCTCTCTAGTTATCAAAAAATGAAGGAGTTTTCAGCATGCCATTAAAAGAGTGGTTAAAGAAGCCCTGGCTGAAATATAGGACTATATGGCTGGTCACGAAGCTTGGGTGAGGCGACACACTGTGTTAGTCCCCCCACAAACCTTATCACAAGCTCATCTCGCAATACTTGGGACAACATCACAACGGTCAGAGCCGAAGATGTAGGCAATAATAATGACCTGCAGCTTTCATCACAGCTGCGATGCAATATGGAAAGGTTTGGGATGCCAACGTGATCAATAACTATTACCGATTAGGTGGAACCTGCAAAGATATGCGGGATCAGTATAACCCAGATGATCACAGAGCTATTCCTGTGAGCGCCATCGGAGGGGCCGAATTGCAACATATGCGTAAGTCAGGGTCACTTGAACGCTTTACTCTTTACTCTTTTACACTTTTACTTGTTTCAGTCATTTGACTGCGGCCATGCTGGAGCACCGCCTTTAATCGAGCAATTCGACCCCGGAACTTATTCTTTTTGTAAGCCCAGTACTTATTCTATCGGTCTCTTTTGCCGAACCGCTAAGTAACGGGGACATAAACACACCAGCATCGGTTGTCAAGCAATGCTAGGGGGATAAACACAGACACACAAACACACACACGCATATGAAAATTTGGAAAAAAAGAGGAAGAGAGAGGACAGAACCTAAGTCAACACCAAAAGCAGCTGGATCCAGAGATACTGGCTGCGGTTTCGACGTTAACCTAAAATCTTTCGTCGTCCCAGCTATCAGCAGCGAAATCCGCCTCTCATTAGTAACACCTGATCTTCTTTCAATAATGAGGAGTAAATGGAGGCTGAAAAAAGGGCGGGAAATTGTGACAGATGACGAAAAAGAAAACAATTATGCGGGTGGAGAAAGTGAACCCCCTAAATGGCATCAACGCACAAATTTCCCTTTCCTTCGACGAATAACCCGGGTGTTAATATATCACAGCCGAGTTCCAGAGACATCTGCTGAACAGCCAAGAACCACTTGAGGAATTTCTGCTGTGAAGAAATGGAAGACGAAAGGAGAGAGAGAGAGAGAGAGAGAGAGAGAGAGAGAGAGAGAGAGAGAGAGAGAGATAAAAGAGATAGAAAGAAACAGTGAATGGAGAGAGAGGATGAGAGAGAGAAACCCTGCGATGGAAACAGCATCTCCCAACATACCGGATAACACATCAAGAATGACAAAGAGAGAAGTGAGCCTCTTATTTTTGACGACACCACCACCACCACCACCACCACCACCACCACCACCTCAACAACAACAACAACAACAACAACAACAACAACAACAACAGCAACAGCAGCAGCAGCAGCAGCACCAGTAAAAGCAGGTGGTTTCTACAGCTGCAAAAACAACAGTAATAGTAGTAGCAGGAACTGCAATCACAGTAGCACCGACAGCAGTAGCAGCAGCAGCAACAACAACAACAACAACAACAACAGTGAAAGCAACAACGTCAACAAACAAATCACCAACATCGACAGCAGTGAAATTAACAGCGTCAGAAACCCACCAAAACATCAAGAATTTTATCAACAGTAAAATCGCAAAAAAAACCCAGCAAGATTTTCCCCTCCCGTGCTCGGAGCAATCAGATGTAACCTGCGTTGGGAGGGAGCAGGAAGACCCTAATTGGCAAAAGCTTCGTAGATCAAACAAAAGGGAAAGAAACAAAATGACACCGAAATCTACATAAAAAACGATCAGTTATGACCAGAGTGGAGAGACGCTGTGTGTGTGTCCGTGTGTCCGTCCATACATACATACAAACATACATACATACATACATACATACATACATACATACATACATACATACATACATATATACATACATACGTACGTACAAACAAATTCTCAAATAATTATTCCAGCAGCATCCACACCAGCACCGTCAACAACAACATCACCCCCATCACTTCCATCACCACCACCACCATCACGAGTACTACCATCACAAGAACAACCCAATTCACACACACAACTTTCTGATCACACATCTCAACACCAGCAAAGGTCGAACATTTTGAACTACACAGCAATAAACACCAACAATAAAAGAGCTGTTGTAATCCTTTGTCGGATACAGTGTCCAATCCGTTATAGCAGTATAGTTAGTAAAGAAAAGCAAGACCACGACTATCTATGATCGTCTACTTCGTACTCTCTACTACACTCAGTATTTGTAACGACTAAGATATACCACTCGTCACGTAGTTTGGGCGTTCTGTTATTACTATTATCCCCATAACATCTTCCCTTTTAAGTTTTGCTTTTTTCTTCGGAAGTGTAAATTTATTTCTTTTAATAGCAATAATTTTTACATCAACCCACCTCCCTGTTTTGAGTTTTTTTTTTCATACAGCAAAACATTTAATATTTTTTGCGTTTGGCATCCACTTCTAGGAACTCCGTACATTTTCATTTTTCTTATGCTTGTGCATCTGGGTTCAATTCTTTGTAGTGGCGTTAGTACTTGAAAAGAAGCATTGGTTCTTCCATTCTCTTGGGTTCGCTCTCAACGAATCTTTTTTTTCGGTGGTTCATGTGTCTCTTGTATACCTCTTTTCTTCCTTTTCCTATGCGTTTGGTAATCACGCCATCTTCCTAACTTTGTTTTCCCTTCTTATATGTCCTCACAAATACATTTTCACCACTTTTGAAATACCTTGCTGTATTATCCGTTGCGATTTTCCTTTCTTGCCAGGCAATAATTTGTCGAAGACTGATTCTATTTTCTTCGCAAACATTAGCTCCACTGGTGACATACCTGCTAGTGTGCTTGAATTTGGTGTCACACAGTATACTCTTAAGAATTGTAGTAGAGTTACCTCATCCATGACTTCCTTATTCGACTTTCTTAGGGCTCTCTTGAACGTATCGACAAAGCGTTCTGCTTGACCGTTAGATCTGGGATGGTATGGTGCCGTAATCACATGTTCGACAGCGAACGTTTTACAAAACTTTTTAAATTCAAAAGACACAAATTGTGTTCCATTGTCAGATACTATCGCGTCTAAGATGCCAAATCTCGCAAACAGCTCATGTAAAAAATTTATCGCAGTTGAAGAGGTTGGTTTTTTACACTTACAAATTCCTGGCCATTTAGAGAAACTATCAACTACCACTTAGTAGGATGAACCGTTTAAAAGAACCAGCGAAATCGATGTGTAGTCTCGACCACTGAACGTCTATTTTTGGCCATGGTTCACTTTTTATCGTCAGTAATTTTGCTGCAAGAGCATATCCTCTACAGCCTTTCACCAAATTTTCAATTTCTCTTTTTTCCATTTTTGACAAGTACACGTAGCATTAAAGCTTTCATCCTCGAAATACCAAGATGTTCAGCAGGGAATTCGCTCAACATTTTCTTTTGCAGTGTTTCAGGTATTACTACTCTCTGTGCATACATCAGTATGCAATCAAAAATTGGTTTCATTTTGCACCAATCCTGTTACAATTTACTTTTCCTGATGTGCACACATATGCTGAGGCTGTAACATCTGCAGCGCTTCCTAGACGGTGAGCAGGTATGGTCACCGTTTGTTAGACACGACTTTCCACATCTCGTCTCTGTCTGAGCTGTAGTCCTGGATCAAGCGTAAACCGACGAGGGGCACCTGGCATCTAGAGTATCAACAGTAACCCACAGTCCTTTGTCAGTTGAGCAATGTGGTCGGTGGAAATTCCACTCAGGCGTTGTATAGAGGGTTAGTGGCGGGCAAGTGTGACTACGTTCCTGGGGAGAATCTGGAATTGGATGAGAATGAGTTGGCTTGTCTGTTCCGGAGGACTTTTGGGCTGAGGCCTACGGATAATCTCTTAAAATCCCAGGCCTGGTAGTACTACCTGGTGGAATTGTCGGTTCGGGATAAGCTCTACAGGTATGGATGTGCTGTCAGCCGAGCTTGCCCGAGGTGCGCGCAGAGCAACGAAACTGTTCTGCATGGTTTTATACAGTGCCCGAGCATTGTTGACCTGTGGGTTTATGTCAAATACCTACTGACGGATCCGGTTATCAGCTGAGTCCATCGTGAAGATCACCTCGCCACCTTTCTTTGACCGGAAAGAGCAGGAAGTGTCTTTTTGTCTGGTGTGATGGACCAGATTGAAAGGCCTGATGACAGACACTTTCCTCTTTGGCCAAGGCCTCATCAACTTTTTCAAGTTTCACTTAATAAAAAAAGTGAGAGTAGAGAGGGAAGTACTGCCTCCCAGCAATTTTGTTAAAAGATGGCTGAATTTAGCGCGAATGGTGCGAGTGAACGGGCCTACTCTAAGCATGCACCTCTAGATCAAAGCTAGATGGAGTAGAAAGGGTACTTGCCCTATATGTCAGGGCGATCGTGGTTTTTATGTGGTTTCCACAAGCAGCCCTTGGGAGATTTACTTGTTATAATTTTTATTGTTATTGACTTTTTACACCATTCAATCCCATTGTACCGTCCCCAATCTCTTTTTTTATATGAACCCACAGTGGTTAATAGAGAAAGAATTATTATTATTATTATTATTATTATTATTATTATTATTATTATTATTATTATTATTTTATTATTATTATTATTGAGTGAGAAAGCAGTGCATGCCATCAAAGTGACACTGGGGTAAAATATTCGAAGCCCAGTATACCCATCATGACTATTTGTCTGATAAGGGTACACCAGGTACATGCATCACAATCATATGTGTGCGACATGGTGATCTCATATCAAGATAAACAGCGCCTGACCTTGCAGGTGGGGCCCAATTGGAATTTTCTTCAGGTCGAGTAGCCCATCTCGCTGAATAAAGTTTGTTTAAGGATAATGAACGAAGCACCCATGTTTCCAAAGGTGAATTATCCAAACCTCTAAGAATTCCTTTCAACACACTGCTATGATGCTCCCCCATTACTTCTGCTCATGATCAGAGATGCACATAACATCAGCCACTAAGGGACATGCCCAAGTGTTTAAGAACAAGCAAATCTGTGGTATTGAGCAGAATATTTGCTGTAGCCCATTTTTTATACCAAGACAATACAATGTACATGATAATACTTCCAATCAGTTAAGATCAGAATTCATGAGAGCCACTGCCTGGTACTGCATCAGGGCATTTATTATTATTATTATTATTATTATGATTATTATTATTATTATTATTATTATTATTATTATTATTTGCTGATCCAGTCAGTCGTTATTTTCAAGTTGCTCTTCCAAAAAATGAATAATTACTTCATGGACTTGTGTATTTTTCTAAAATTTACTCGCATGTAGATAACTTCGGAAAGCTTTGAGTTTTCACCAACAAAGTTTACAGAAAAAAAGTTTTGGTATTTAAAAAAAAACTTTTTTTACTTTCATGCTGATAGCTTACAAAAATCGCTTCCAAATTTCCAAGCCACGCCTCTCGAAAGAAATGTTTACAGAAGCAAGACTGTCACAAACAAAACACACCCGAGGACGAACAAGAAAACAAACATTAATCTCAAAGACATCTACATAACAACATACTAAAAACGATGTTAATGACTATTTTGTCGAGAGCCTCGCTTGTTTAACTAATGTTAACGTATACACAAACATACACACACACACATATACACACCCACACGTATACACACACAGACACACAAACGCACAGACAACATCTAGTCAAAAGATTAAGCACATGAGAGTTTTACCCGGGTGGCAAATCAGGCTTTGGGCATGAGGAGACGTTCCTGGAACGAAAGGGCTTGTTAGGAACCTCCGTCCAGACAAGACAGCGTCTCTCTCTTTCTGAAGAATTCATACAAGAATGGGCAAAGAGTAAATTAATTAGGCTGCATCATTTAAAGAACAGCAGCAAGTTTTAGTTATACTTAAAATAACCGTTGGAAGAAGCCGTACACGACATATTGTGTGGAATTCTGTCGACTGAGTGTAGGAAACCTTTTGAAAGAGAGCATTGTGCTTTTAGGACTGAGGACTCAATCAAAAAGCTGGGTGAACTAGTGAAACACCGCACCCCACATGTGCCCCAATATCCAGAGTAGAGAAATACGGTGACGAGAAGAAATATGTGTTCGGGGAAGAGTAATGACGAACTTTCAAATCCTGATGACCCTTGAAAATCACGAGTCTATAAGAAAGCTGTTTCCAAGTGAGGGCGCAGGTGCAGAAGCATGAGACTGACGGCTGAAGATAGAAGGACCAGTTGCTAAACATGTGGTAGCTACAACCACTTGGAGGTCTTTTGCTCTAAAGATTAGAGAAGTGGAGAGAGAGAGGAAAGAAGTAGAGTGAAGCATGGCTGCAACAAGATCAGCAGGTTTCAGCTTCTTGGGCATTATCAGTCACAACTCCGATAATGGCTGAGTTCAAATTCCGCCGAGGTCGACTTTGCCTTTCATCCTTTCGGGGTCGATAAATTAAGTACCAGTTACGCACTGAGGTCGATATAAGCGACTTAATCCGTTTGTCTGTCCTTGTTTGTCTCCTCTATGTTTAGCCCCTTGTGGGTAGTAAAGAAATAGATAATGTCGGGGGAAATTATCTTTCCACATAGCTAACAGCACCCCACTCTCCATTGTCTTGTGACGAGCAAGGTGGTATGCAGGAAAACCAAGGAGAACAAATTATCGGTGAAAATGTATATAAAAAAGAATGCCTCAAAAAAGAGGAGAGGTAAATTGAAAAGAGGCCTCCACCTCCCAGAAAACCGTTATGACGTTCACAGTAGCGCGACAGGGTGACGTCGACGCAGTCGATGTATATATTAAAAACATCTCTTGAACTTCTTGGCAAAATATTTTCGGAAGACATTTAAAAAAACATGTGAACGATAGAGTATTAGTGAAGTTCTCATCATGAATTTCTGAGCACATGAAAGAAATAGAATCTGAATATGTTGGGATGTTGCTAAACTGCTCTGCTAACTGATAGGTTTTGGTGTCCCAGAATTAAGCCAAAGAAATGGCAGAAAGGCAGAGCAATTGAGTGACCTGACCCAACATAACTAGTGGGTAATTACGCATATCTGGATGTCTTGCATGCGTTTCTAAATAAATTTAAATCTTGTGATAATTATTGTATAATATAATTTTATATTTATTTCACGTATTTTTGAAATACTTATCCATCTGTTGTACAACGCTACCCCTGTTTCTATGTAGCACCAAACACTTCCTGCGCTTGCAACGCTTCATCAACCGAAAGGAGGTGGGAGATTCAGTGAAGTTCTTCGCCACGAAGGACAAGAAATGGTATCTGTGTAGGGTCGATGAACTGGCAGAAAGGTGACTTTAGACGGTGCAACACGATGGCCTTTACTTTGAATTCTAGGCTGTTCTTGTTGTAACTTGCTGAATAAAGCAAATAAGTTGCCAAACTATTGAATAAATTTTGACTCAACACAATAACAACCAGAACCCATTGAGTCTTTAACGGGTTGATGTTGAGTTGATAGATAAAGCCGGTTTTAGTTACAGTATATGGGTGCGTGGGAGGATTAAATGCGACGATATGTTCAGCCCGTTGAAGTGCATTAACACTGCAAAGCTGTTGAGATACATCTTGAAGGAACGGTAAGAATATATACACAACGGTTTAACACGCAGCTGGTACATAATTATGATGTATGCAATATAGAATAGGAAACCAAATACGAGGCATAACTTCTGCTGGAAGTCAAGAACAAAGGTACGCGTCAAAGGATGGCTGAGGTTGTCTGCGAAAATAAAACTTGCTCTTTGCAGAAGATCCGAACTCGATTGTGCAAACCTACCTCACTGAAGAAATAGAGGGAAAGGCTTCCTTATAAAGTTAAGGGTAGGCTCCCAGCGGAGAGGCATAAATTTCCTGCGATCGGCTGGTCTTTCAGGTGATGGAATGGAGCGTCAGAGGGCTAGATCGATGTGTGACGCGGTCATGTGACCACTTGCAGAAAACAGGCACACCGTGGACATGTTTCTGCTACAACTCTAACAGACATAGATATGCTGCACTGGTTCAGCAAGAAACCGGGTCCTTCCAAACACCAGGCACTAAAAGAATTGCTAAAACCACATCAGCAGCCAATCGACGGTTTAAGGGTCGTCGCCAGTTATACCAGTAATTGATATTGTGCATCAGCTTAGATTGAAAATAGCCTGGAGCAGATTCACAAAACCTAGTTCGCAAAAGATGACCGGTCGCACGTGTGTCAGTGCGCACACGCGCGTGTGTGTGGGTGCGTGTCAGTATATGTTTGTGTATATGTGTGTCTGTGTGTGGAGACTAGGTGGAGTTTTAGGAAAACGGATCCAAGTTTGATAACAGTGGCTTATAATCATTTTCTCGATGGTTTGCGGTTATCTTTTAACATACCACCATATTTTCTCTCACGACCCGTTCATATATAGTTTATGCTCACGCACATACACTTACACACACGCTCACACAGCAATGTGTGCGTGTGTGTATTTACACATGTATGTGGTGCATAGGCATGACTTTGGGTAGGGGGAGTTTGCTTCACATTAGCATCGTTCCGGGTTCAGTGCTTACGTCATCTAACATAGCGGATCAGCAAAAGAGACCGACAGAATAAGGAACAGGCTTTAAAAAAGAACTGGGGTAAATTTATTCGACTAAAGATTCTTCAAGACGTTGCCTCGGCATGGCCGCAGTCTAATGACTGAAACAATTAAAAGACAGATTATATATATATATATATACATACATACACACACACACTCACACGTACACACACACACACACACACACACACACACACACACACACACACACACACACACATATATATATATCATCTGTCTTGTAATATACTATATATAACTATAAAATAGATTTTGTGGATGTACCAGTTTCCATACTCTTTATTATTATTATTATTATATTATTATTATTATTATTATTATTATTATTATTATTATTATATACACACACATATATATATGTATGTATACGTAAATATCGAAGAATGAAAATGAGTGCTCAAAACTGCATTGGTGGATAGAATCCCTTTATTTGTGTATTAAGGCTACCATTGGTTTCATGTTAAGAAAAATATTTTATTTTTTGAAGCTGATCACATGGAGGAGTGGTGTTCATTTCCCAGCTATGGTCAACCAACAGTGTAGAATTAACATCAGACCTTGAAGCAATCCAGCAAAGCTTCACAAAGAAGATCGTCTCATTGTAACAGCTCAGCTACTGGGAAAGGCTGAAACAGTTAAGACTCTACTCCCTGGAGCGAAGGCGGGAGAGGTATGCAGTAATATACATCTGGAAGATCCTGGAAGGAACTGCGCCAAATTTTGGCATTGAAAGCTACACCAGTGCCAGAACGAGTCGACACTGCACAATACCATAACGAGTCGACACTGCACAGTGCCAAAGATCCCAACAATGCCATCGCAGTTCAGAAACAGTTACTGCAACAGCTTGGGTTTCAGGGACCCACAGCTTTTTAATATTCTCCCAAAGATCCTGAGGGACATACACAAAGTGGATGTAGGTGTTTTCAAGTCAAAACTGGAGCGCTTCCTGTCGGGAGACCCAGATGAACATACCTCGCGGCAAGAGATGCAAATGAAGGTAGCGACATCAAACTCCCTTATTCACTAAATGCCACGTGTTAGAGGAGGCTCTCAATAATAACAGTGTAGCAAAACGGCGATGCTCCAGCATGGTCGCAGCTCTGAGCTGAAACTACAGAATATATATATATATATATATTAATATTTAGCAGATGTAACAGAGTGACTCAGGCTTCGAAGTCCAACATATATATATTTATAATGTTGGCAAATGAAATAAAAATAAGAATGTGTTTGACTGGAAAATTCTAGAAGTGGCTGAAGATTGCTCGACATTTTAAAACTGATGTAATACTTACAGTGTTTAATAAAATGAAGTAGCATGAAACAATTGTACTACTCTACCTTGGATATACTTGTTGCTTATTTTGATTATATATATATGTATGTATGTATATATGTATATAGTTTGCTGTTCTGTTAAGGTAAAATCATCAAATATGTATTCCAACCAGTGGGAGAGAAATATCATTTAATGTAACGCTTTATAGATGGGAGCTACAATTAGATTCTTGCATTGGAGACATGGGTCTAGGCTAGGCAGGTTTATACAACATGTCTTGTGTTTACAAGCGCATGGCCTATTCAATTTACAAATCAGGACCTTTGTACAAGAGAAATTACGAGAATAAACGAGAAAAAGAATATCTATGTGGATGTATATCTGATAAAGCGGAATTCCAATAAACAGGTAGTGGCCTGCGTCGGCAAGACTTGTATTCTGTAGAAAGAGCGACTGGAAATAAAATGCAGTAAAGCTGCTGTGTGGAGTGAAATACCGAACAGTACGAAAGTACGTACGTACGTATGTATGTATGTATGAACGTACGTACGTACGTATGTATGTATGTATGTATGTATGTATGTATGTATGTATGTATGTATGTATGTATGTATGTACGTACGTACGTACGTATGTATGTATGTATGTATGTATGTATGTATGTATGTATGTATGTATGTATGTATGTACGTACGTATGTATGTATGTATGTATGTATGTATGTATGTATGTATGTATGTATGTATGTATGTATGTAGTTAGGTATGTATGTATGTACGTATGTATGTATATATGTATGTATGCATGTATATATGTATGTATGTATGTACGTATGTACGTATGTATGTATGCATGTATGTATGTATGCATGCATGTATGTATGTATGTATATATGTATGTATGTATGTATGTATGTATGCATGTATGTACGTATGTATGTATGTATGCATGTATACATGTATGTATGTATGTATGCATGTATGTATGTATGTATGTATGTATGCGTGTATACATGGATGACGTGACACTTCTAGCTACAGATAAACAAATCATGCAGAATGCCCTCTTGAGATTAGACGAACTTGTAAGGTGGTCAAGGATGCGATTTAGAGCAAAAAAGTCGCGTAGTCTGACATTTGTTAAGGGAGTGCAGAAAGAATTTAAGTTTCGAATATCTAAAGAAAGCATTCCAACAGTCAAGGAAGAGCCTGTCAAGAGCTTGGGTCGAATATACGCTGGAACATTGTCAGACAGAAGTCGTGGGATTGAAATTATGAAACAGGCCGAGACTGGGTTATCAGCGATTGATAATTCGAAGTTACCAGGTAAATATAAAATTTGGTGCTTGCAGTTCGGCTTGTACCCGCGACTTGCGTGGTCACTTTTAATATACGAAAGCATTGTCACGAGTTGAAAGGATTGAACAAAAATGTAATGTGTTCATTAGAAGTGGCTAGGCCTACCTCGTATGTTGAACAGCTCAGCTCTTTATCGTAAAAGAGGTTCGTTGCAGCTACCAATAGCATCAATAGTCGAATATATAAGCTGGGGAAGATACGGACGGTCATGATGCTGAGAGAATCGAAGGATATGGAAATCAGGCGTAACCCACCAGAGGTGAAAACAGCCAGGAAGTGAAAAGCAGAAGCAGAAACTGACGACATCTTCTCTTCTCTTATACACAGAGATATGGTGGGAGCAACGCAGAACCATCGGAAAGGACTTGGTTTTGGCGCAGATCAGTTCAGACCGTTTGCAAGCATGATGCCGAGTGAACGCAGATCTGTTGTTAGCAACAGCGTCAAAACAAGAGAAGCAGAGAGAAGAGAGCTTCCTTTGATCCGATGTGTTCATCAAGGTCAGATGATGAGATGGGAAGAACATGTTGTTGAGAGGAAGATAAGTTGGGGTGAGATGTGGAAGTGGACGACATCTCGGCTGAGTTTCCTGATTCGTTCATCTTATGATGTTTAGCCATCACCTACGAATCTAATAAGATGGAATGTCTTAGAGAATGACATCTGCAAATGTGGAAAGGTCGGTGCACTAAAACATATTCTTACCAACTGTTCATTAGCATTGAACAGGTACACATGGAAGCACAACTTGGTCCTTAAGGTTATCTTCAATGCTATAAAGAACCAAATTCATCTCAACAACACTGAAAAATCGTTGAAAGTACAATCAAGAGATTTCATTACCTTCGTGCGACCAGGTCAGCGGATCCGTTTCAAGAAGAAGATCAAGAAACTTCCTGAGAAAAATGAAAAGTGGAACGGCTATTGGGAAGTAACTGCAGATTTACATGGGTGCCAGGTTTTCTTTCCCATCCCAGTTTCGAAAAAAACAGATATTTTGATGTGGTGTGAAAGTAACAAAGTTGTAAATATAGTCGAGCTAACGGTTCCTCACAAGATATGGACGCCACTCGGGCCCGAAAATTGAAATGAAAACCTCCTCGAGGAATGTGAAGACGCAGGCTGGAAAGCGGAACATATTCCAATCGAAGTCGGATGTAGAGGGTTTGTTGGACACAGCGTGAGACGACTGTTGTTATCGCTAGGCCTAACTCATCGTAAAGTCAATATCACCATGACTGATATCCAATCTACAGGGGAGAAGGCTAGCCACTGGATTTGGTTAAAAAGAGACGATGAGCGATGGCTAGAAGTATATTGAGTTCTTCATAACCAGCTGATCTAGCAAGCGGGGCCTCATATCAGTGAGGGGGGCCGGTGCGCATTGATGCCGTCGAGAGGTAGGCCACGAAACAGCGCGCATTCTCTCCTGATGACCCCATACACTTGCTAGCTTCCGGTATACGGAGCTTTTAACTGGTAGCACTTGCATGTGCAAGTTGTTTGCAAGACATCTAAGTATGTATGTATGTATGTATGTATGTATGTATGAATGTATGTATGTATGTACGTATGTATGTATGAATGTATGTATGTATGTACGTATGTATGTATATATGCATGTATATAAGTATGTATGTATGTATATATGTATGTAAGTATGCATGTATGTATGTATGTATGTATGTTTGCATGCATGTATGTACGTATGTATGTATGTTTGCATGCATGTATGTACGTATGTATGTATGTTTGCATGTATATATGTATGTATTTATGTATGTATGCATGTATGTATGTACGTATGTATGTATGTATTTATGTATGTATGCATGTATGTATGTATGTATGTATGTATGTATGCATGCATGCATGCATGTATGTATGTATTTATGTATTTACGTATGTATGCATGCATGTATGTAAGTATGTATGTATGTATGTATGTATGTATGCATGCATGCATGTATGTATGTATGTATGTATTTATGTATGTATGCATGTATGTATGTATGTATGTATGTATGTATGCATGCTTGTATGTATGTATGTATGTATGTATGTATGTATTTATGTATGTATGCGTGTATGTATGTACGTATGTATGTATGTATGTATGTATGTATGAATGCATGTATGTTTGCATGTTTGTACGTATGTATGCATGTATGCGTTATATATGTCATTATTCAGTTTTATTTCAAGAGTTCTTGCCAATAGAGAAAGAACCGGTTTCTAACCTAGATCCAATGCTCCTTCATTGGAATTTCAACATGAACAGCAGATTATTTTTGCTTCTTTATCTGTCTGTCTGTCTGTCTGTCTGTCTGTCTGTATATATGTATGTATGTGTGTGCAGATTTATATGCTTCATTTTATGTATGTATTCTCATGCATATAGATCCATATCCAGATATGCTCTTATATACTTAAATGATAAACTTCTGGAAAGTTTTACAGATTTTTACTGTTCCAGTGATGGATTGGATCTGTAGTCTTCGAAGTAGCTGTCTCCTTTCTGATTTTGAGAAGCCTAGTTTATCAAGAGTGGCATTTAGGCAGTGTGTTACATATCCCAGTACCTCAATAATTACAGGTATAAACCTGAACTTGTAATCGGAATAGAGTAACTGCAGATTTCTCCATAGTTCAGCATAGGTGTTCTCTTTTTCAGTGATTTTCAGCTTTATGTTAACATCCGCTGGGCAGCTAATTTCAACAACTGTACACAGTTTCTCTTCTCTATCCCAAATCCTTATATCAGATCTGTTGTGCTTATATTTTATTGAGGTCATCACTGGGATATTCCAACCGTATTCCTTTTCATTATGAGTGGCTATGGCTTCTACCATACTGTAGGTTCTTATTTCT
>NC_043000.1:33099132-33116632 GCF_006345805.1 Octopus sinensis
GATACGATATGATGATGCTATGAGGCAGCGAGCTGTGGATTCGTTAGTGTGTCGAACAAAATGCTTATCTTTTATCTCTTAATTGTTTCATTTATTAGACCTCGGCCATGCTGTGGCACTGCCTTGAAGAACTTTCAGTCAAACGAATCGACAGAAGTGTTTATTTTGTTTAAAGTACTTACTCTATCGGTCCCTTTGGCTGAACTGCTAGTTACTGAGGACGCAAACCCACCAACACCGATTCTCAAGCGGTGGTGGGGGTTAAAGAGACACACACATACATATGCATAATGGGCCTCTTTCAGTTTTCATCAACCAGATCCACTCACAGGGTTTTGGTCAGCCTGAGGTTATAGTAGAAGACACTTGCCCAAGGTACCACGCAGTGGGACTGAACCCGGCACAATGTGATTGGTAAACAAACGTCTTACTTCATAACCACTTATCAGCATTTCTTCCGGCTTTTATGTTCTTAGTTCAAATCACGCCGTGACCAACTTATTTTTTTTTATCCCTTGAGGGTCGACAGCAGGCAATCAAGTACTAAATTCGATAAAATCGATTTGCATCTCCTCCACCCCAAAATTACTCGCAAAATTCCTGCAACGGACTCATTGTATGGGAATGCTATGCTCTCGGTTATTTATATGCTATGGAAAATGAGTCTCAGGGTTTGAGAAAAAAATGCATAACTTCAACTTACACTATCCATGGTGCTTATTTTCTGCTGAGTGGAGTGAGCTATCGAGCTGTAACTACATTTTTCTCTTTCAGTGTAGGGAACTGGTATTAGATTAACTCCTTCTTTCTTTACTGTGCTTGTCCAACATTGTATTGCAACAGCAATCTTCAAATCACATAATGGAATAAGGGAAGCGGCGGCGGTGATGTGATAAATTGATAAATAAATTGTAAACGTAACGACCCAGAAACATTGGCTTAGGTTGGTTCTTGACTCTAATTTCAAAATATGATGCTGTGCATGGCTGTGAGGTAGGAAGCTTACTTCCCAATCACAAGGTTTTGGTTTCAGTCCCACTGTGTGACACCTTGGATGATCGTAATCTACTATAGCCTCGAGCCGACTAAAGCCTTGTGAGTGGATTTGGTAGACAGAAACTAAAGGAAGCCCTTCGCATACATACATACATACATACATACATACATACATACATACATACATACATACATACATACATACATGCATACATATATATATATATATAGGTGATAAATAAAAATATATGCATACATACAAACATATATGTACGTACCTAGATCTACATGTATATATACATGCATATATAAATAATTATACGTGAGTACAGGACATCACAATAAGACGTAGAAACGAAAAAACCAAAAAACAAAAAACAAGAAAACGAAAAACGAAAAACAAGAAAACGAAAAACAATTACAGGACGAGCTACACAAGGACAAAACCTCCGTCATCAGCTGTCGCTAGTGCAGTCAGGCATGTTTCGAAGGCATAGACATATATATATATATATATATATATATATATATATATATATATATATATATATATATGGGTTTGTGTGAGTGTGTGTATGTGTGTGTGCGTGCGTGTGTGTATTTATGTGTCTTTGAGTCTGTGTTTGTCCCTCCATCGCCGCTTGAAAACTGGTGTTGGTGTGTTTACGTCCCCGTAACTTAGTCGTTCAGAAAAGACCAATAGAATAAGTACTAAAAATGAGTCTTGGGGTCGATTTGCTTGACTAAAACATTTCAGGGGCAGTGCTCCAGCATGGCCGCAGCCAAATGACTGAACTAGTTAAAAGAACAAGAGAATTCACTTTACTGCAGCCACTCGTACGTCATATTGGTTTCAAATTTTGTTACAAGGCCAGCAGCTTTGGTGGGGGTGGGGTAAGGCGATTATATCGACCCCCAGTATCTGACCGGTACATTTATTATCGAGTCTGAAAGGATGAAAAGCAAAATCGTTCCCGGCGGAGTTTCAAATCAGAACGTAGAGTGGGATGAAAGGCATTTTTCCGGCACGCTAAAGATTGTGCCAGCTAGCGCCCTTACTCGTACGTAAGGATACCAAGGAATCCGTTAGAACTGGGACAAAGTATTCCAATGGAACACCTGGATAGATTGGAACCCACTTCCATAAGGAAGTCTTCCAATCATTTAACCACTTGGCCACGTCGCATCTACAATAAGTGAATTATCTCCTGTTTAATCTCGACACAGAATTTGTGTAATTTCTTACATAGGCACAACGGCTCCGACTAATAGATGTGAGATGCTGTGGTGTAAATACTTTTCCGAATATATCTTCTCTGCCAAGGAGAGGTGCTACTGATGGCTTCTCTAACATAAGACGGGAAATAATTCACTGCTGAATCCTGAAAAACTCGCTAACACTGCCCTCTGCCGAACTCTGCAAGGAACTGTACGAAGGCAAAATTCTTCTTCGTTTTAGAACTTGCAATTTGAACTGCATCACCCAGAAAACTGATTCTTTCCTGTACTCAAGGAGGTAGATTGAAATATATAAATGATTGTGTTTTGCTATTCGTATATAGACAACTACATCATCTGTGTGTATACACACACACACACTTTTGTAAAGATTAGCAAATAATTGGTGAATATTATGTTAATAATTCCTGATCTTTCTTTGTGCGCGCATGCGTTTGTGCATTAGATGTGTATATATTAGTAAGGGCGGCGAGCTGGCAGAAACGTTAGCACGCCAGGCGAAATGCGTAGCCGTATTTCGCCTGCCGTTACATTCTGAGTTCAAATTCCGCCGAGGTCGACTTTGCCTTTCATCCTTTCGAGGTCGATAAATAAAGTACCAGTTTCGCACTGGGGTCGATGTAATCGACTTAATCCCTTTGTCTGTCCTTGTTTGTCCCCTCTATGTTTAGCCCCTTGTGGGCAATAAAGAAATATATATTAGTGTATGTGTGAATGGTGACGTTCTTGTGTGAGTTAATAACAAATGAATTGCGTCCAGAGCCAAACGATTCCTCAAACTCATAAAATTACCCTTGATGAGTGATGGTGTCATGACGTCAACAAACGTCACATGGGAAAGGAAGGTACTGCTATCAATAAGTCACTATTTTCTCTCTCTTCGCTTCTTACACAGAACCAGGAACAAGTTTCCAAAGAAAATGCAATGTCGTTCGTTTCTACGTATCTTTGAAAATATAGCTGTGGGAGACTGAATATTGCCTATAAAAAGAGAAGCTTTCTCACAAAATTTATTAGCACGGAAATTAATTGCATTAGATCCGACTTGTTACAGGTGTCCTGTGATATAATTATATCCATATATTATATATATACCTCCAGGTAAATCTTTCCCGAATTTCCAGTGTATAGATATATAAATGCATGCATGCATGCTTACATACATACACACACACACACACACACACAAACATACGTACGTACATACATACATACATACATACATACATACGTACGTACGTACATTCATACATACATACATACATACATACATACATACATACATACATACATACATACATACATACACACACATACATGTACATAATACGTATATATATGTCTATGCATAAATGTATGTACGTATGCTGTGTTTTCTAATCTGAATTATGGAGTGTGTGAGTTGTGTGTATGCGTGTATGCCTGTGTATGTGCTTGTGTGTATTTGTGTGTGAATGTTTTTGTCTGTATTTAATTGAGCATTTATTCGTATCATTAATGCGCAAAAGCATTTCGTCTCCCAATGTATTCAGAGTGGAAATATTTAACATTTGCTGACTAAACTTATATTATGTTCGTATACAGACAGATATCACCAAACACACAGACACACACACAGACACAGACACACACACAGACACAGACACACACACACACACAACACACACACACACACACACATTGTTCGGTATTCTGATTAAGATAGCACAGCATTCCTAATGAGATGAATAAACACAGGTTTCGATTGATTTATTTTACGTAATTTACGTACCACAATTATGTAATTATACATTTAATGATAACTGTCTTAATGAAACAGTTGTTGAGCATAATTAAAGTATGAACTGTAGGTGATATTTATGCTTTTCTTCTGCTGCTCTTAAACAACACTGTTTTAATCACTTCTGTATATACATACAAGTCGGTCCCGCCTGGATTTTCTGCAATTTAAGAACATGTTGCAATTTAATGATCTTTATTTACTCAGCTCTTAATTACAGTGGAGTTTTTACGTGATATTTATACATGAGTATAAATATGGGTACACACACACATGTATATGTATATATATATATATATATATATGTGTGTGTGTGTGTGTGTGGTGTGTGTGTGTGTGTGTGTGTGTGTGTGTGTGTGTGGTGTGTGTGTGTGTATGTATGTATGTATGTGTATATATAATATATATATATATATATATATATATATATACACGTACGTGTGTGTATGTAAATGTAAATATGTTGGGTCATCCCACAAATAATGCAGCTTTTTCTCAGTTGCATGAGCTAAAAGTCGGAGAGGGGCCTGCATCAACTTGCTATAAAAACTAGTAGTAATTTTACCTTGTCCTTATTCTTAGTGCAAGTTTTGAAGAGTGCAGTTTGATTTTAACAGTTATTTTTTCAAAGTTTTAATGGAAGTGACAAAGGAGCATATTCGGCATATTTTGCTTTATGAGTTCAATAAAGGCAACAACGAAATGAAAAGTGCGAAGAATATTAATGCAGTATATGGGGATCGGACAATAAGCGTAAGCCAATGTCATCAGTGATTCCAGAAATTCCAAGCCAGAAACTACAGCCTAGGAGACGAATCTCATCCAGAAAGATTTGTAGTGCTCGAAGAGACGTCCTGCAAACCCTGATGGAACAAAATCCCACCGTAACTGTTGAGGAACTAACACAGAAGCTGGGCTTTGGTCATTCAACCATCATCGACACATGTGTGCCATCGGAAAAGTCAGCAAATTGGGTCAATGGGTTCCTCACAAACTTTCCGAGTATAATCGCGAGTAGAGATTGAATGCTTGCTCTTCTTTGCTGTCACGTCTCACAAATGAACCTTTTTTGGACCGAATAGTGAACTGGTGATGCGAAATGGGTTCCCTATAAAAATGTCGAGCGCCGAAAACAGTGGGTGAGGAAAGGCGAAACACTGGCACCCCAGGCTAAAAATAGTCTGTACTCACATAATGTGTTGTTATCTGTTTGGTGGGATATGAAAGGTTTAATCCACTTTGCACTTTTAAACCCAAACCAAACGATAACAAAGGAGATCTACTGCGAACAGCTTGAGCGGCTTAAGTGAGCGCTTGAAGAAAAACGACCGTCTTTGGTTTCAAGACGATAAGGATAATGCTTGGCTACATACAGCGGGGATGACATTCCAAAGGCTGGAGCAGTTTGAATGGGAAACAATGCCCCACCCACCATATTCGCTGGATATTGCCCCATCTGATTATCATCTATTCCGCAGTCTTCAAAATCATTTGGACGGAAAAATATGAAATCTGTGGACGAGGTCAGAACAGTATTGGAGGAATATTGTTCGTCACGGACAAGTGAATTTTGGAAGAGGGTCCTTGCGAGTCTACTAGATATATGGAAGAGCATTGTAGAAAATGAAGGAGAGTATCTTTTAGATTAAAGAAAGGAAATTTGTTTTTCTTAATTTTGAAAAATAAAAGTATTTTATTTGTGGGATGACCCAATATATGCACATGTATGTATCTTTGTATATGTACATACATACTCAGTGAGTGATGATATATGCGCGTGTGTATATCTATCTATCTATCCGTCTATGTGTGTGTGTGTGTGTCTGTCTGTCCATCCGTCCGTCTGTCTCTCTTTCCATCTATCCATCCATCCATCTATCTCCCTCTCTCTCTAATAGAATTGCCTTGTACTTCGAGTATCTCTTTACCTCTTCTTCTCTCTCCTCCATCTGAATTTATCCGCTCCGATGCACACTTGGACAAACTGGATACAATATCTAAAAACGGAGATGAAGAAATAGAAAAAAAGAAGGAAAATGAAAGCTTCTAAGGAAAGCAGCCCCGACTCCACCTGCCAAAACAGCGAAAAATGTATAGGAACCAAGCAAAAGCCTGATGAAAGAGAGTTCAGAGTCAAAAAGAAAAGTACAAAAAGAAGCGGCCAAAGAAACAAAACGATACGGGAAGTACAGTACCTGAAGTACTGTACATGAAATAGCATCTGTAAATTCCACCTTAAAGGTGTCTGCTTGTTTGAAGGGGGACGAAGCTCAGGCAGAACGCAACCCAAAGCAAAAAGCACTCTGCCCTTCAACAGCAAGATAGGACACAATCATGCCCAGAGGGACTTCTATCCCAATACAGATCTGCTGTGAAGACCACTCAAAAGCCTGTATATAGATACAGTGCGAGCGTGGCACAAAAAATAGTGCAGCAGCTGTCCTGATTGCAAACAAAACTAAGCCATGCAGACCCACACTCAAGACCGCCACAAAAGTAGACCCAGAGTGGCCACCATTGCCGCAAAACCTGGCGATTACATTAATTCGTTTGATAAATACTCGAGACCTACAAAACAACAGCAAACGCGGAATTGCGTACCCGCGTACGTACCTGAGGGATCTTCCTGCATGCATTGCACTTACGAAGACACGTCTGTCTACAGACATAAATGATGCAGAGATACGCATACCAGTGTATTCCACGCAGACAAAAGAGAAAGCAGTCACGGTAGTGTTGAGTTGTGCATCCGGGAAGATGTCAAACAACTAACCCCGTTGTCACTTCATTCCGTAACTCTAGTATTCTTATTCGCACATCCGGCAACCCTGGTCGCCTACTTAGTTGGCCATCTTAGCCCACTGAGATATTGAATATCTACAGGCATCATCTATCTCTCATTTCTTGAATCGGTAGCTGCCTGTCTGATAACATCATCGTGGGGGGAAGTAACGGAACTCTTTCAACCCCATTCTCAGTGAACTCTGGTTTGCTCTCGGGTTCGGTTTTGTCTCTCTATATACCGAGGAAGTGATGCTCCGATATCTGGGAAGAGCCGCTCGACTTGCTGGAATTCAGTCCCTAACAGACATCCCAGCCTCTTGCCCAAAGACTCGCAGTCTTCTCTCTGTGCCTTTTCTGCCGTTACTATAATGATTACTGACCATCGGAGCTGGCTATATCGTGCTTACGTCATTGACGTGTCTGTCCCATTCATTTCCCCGCCTTTCATCACTCTTAGTGCATCCACCCCCTACTCTCAGAACATCAGCCCTTTGGAATATTTTCTCTGCCAGTGTTGTTCCTGTGGGTATTGACAATCGTAATTTTAAACGAAACCTTAGCAGCATCGAACTCACAGGCCTTGGATGTCCACCAAATGTCATGAACAATGATATCCAGACTCAACTAATAAAAAGGATGCAAAAAGGACAATCAGAGCCTAGGTTTGCAACCAGTTCTTTGGTCTGTGGGACACAATATTCACGATCAACATAAAAATTAAAACAATATTTAAACTATAGAAGGCAGTGAGCTGGTAGAAACGTTAGCACATCGGGCGAAATGCCTAGCAGTATTTCATCGGTCTTTACGTGCTGAGTTCAAATTCAGCCGAGGTCGACTTTGCTTTTCATCCTTTCGGGATCGATAAATTAAGTACGAGTTGCGTACTTGGGTCGATCTAATCGACTGGCCCCCCTTCCTCAGAATTTCGAGCCTCGTGCCTAGAGTAGAAAAGAATGTTTAAACTATACTTTCTTTCGGTTGCTATGGTATCCATATTTTCTATATTTGGTGGCGGTGCTCCAATATGAGCACACTCCATGAGACGGAACCAGTAAAAGAGTAAAATATACATTGAAAAAAGACAAAAGCAAACGTTAAATAAAAATAACGCAGCTACCAATATTGGTATGGGGTGTGGCCATAGTGGAGCACGGCCACCAAATATAGAAAACATGGATCCTTCAACAATGAGGAACTGCAGAATTGGAATGTTGTTCTGCTTATGCCTTGGCGTTGATAATAAATATTGTTGACTCTTTGAACACTGACTGGCAACCATTATCTTTGACAACTGTTCAACGATTAAATAACGCCGCAAGGAACCAGGTGGACGTAGCCATGGCAGCTTGGTTATGACTCACTTTGCAATCATGTGCTCCAGGTTCGATATCACTGCAAAATACGTTGCGTAGATGTCTTCTATTACAGTGTCGGGTTAAGCAATGCCATGTGCGAGAACTTTGGTAGAGCGGGAAACTGTACATAACCGTCATGTGTGTATGTATGTATGTATGTATGCATGTACAGTGTATGTATGTATGTATGTATGTATGTATGTATGTATGTATGTATGTATGTATGTATGTATGTACGCATGTATGTATGTATGTATGTATGTATGTATGTATGTATGTATGTATGCATGTATGTATGTATGTATGTACGCATGTATGTACGGTGTATGTATGTATTTATGTATGTATGTATGTGTGTATGCATGCATATATGTATGTATGCATGTATACATATATGTATGCATGTAAGTATGTATGCATGTAAATATGTATGTATGTATGTATGTAGTATGCATGTATGTATGCATGTATGTACGCATGTATGTACGGTGTATGTATGTATTTATGTATGTATGTATGTGTGTATGCATGCATATATGTATGTATGCATGTATACATATATGTATGCATGTAAGTATGTATGCATGTAAATATGTATGTATGTATGTATGTATGTATGTATGTATGTATGTATGTATGCATGCATGTATGAATGTATGTAAGCATCTTTTGGAGTCAGTGAACGTGCAGATTTGTATGTTTTGTTTTATATATGCATTCTCATGCATATAGTTGCATGTCTAGATATACCAATATATACTTAAATGATGTTAGTATATATGTATGTACGCCATCATTTGCTTTATTTCAAGATTTCTTGCCAATAGAGAAAGAACCGGTTTCTAACCTAGATCCAAGGCTCTTCCACTGGAATTTCAACATCAACAACAGCGTATTTTTGTATGTATGCATGTATGTTGCATGATCGGGTCGTCGGCGACTAAACCGACAACCCCACCAAGCAAACTTAGTGAGGAGGGTGTTCATTGGATACCCTGCGGGATGAAAAACAAAACCCGTCAAAGGGCGGAGGAACGCTTGAGAGTCAACGGCCATCCAATAAAAGTAGTTTTTTTTTTCTTCTTATGGCTTAAGGCTGTATCATGCGCGGAGACATAGAAATAATCGGACTGAATACCCGATCGCGCGGTTAAACCATTGGGAGTGAAGGACTCCTAGCCTTTGTTAGGGCATCCTTCTAGGAGAAGGTAACTCAGGTAACTGGGCTAACTCCGACATAAAAACTGCGGCTCAGTGGTTACCGATTATGTTGACTTGCTCTTCTTTTCGGATTATGGCTGCTGTTGCTTAGTGAGTGGGATCGACTCAGTGTACAGCCTTTCCTCACTTAAAAAAAAATCTTCATGCACAGGCATTGCACGATAGCAACATTGTTCATAATTGTTGATAGTGCTGTGAGTCTCAACTGAATAGCTGGCTGTAGCCTTAAAAAGCAAATAAAAGTCACATTCGATAACAGCACCAATAACAGTTAAGCTTCGTGCAATGGCCATACTCGATAACGAGGGGTCAGCCATCATATGTATGTATGTATGTATGTATGTATGTATGTATGTATGTATGTATGTATGTATGTATGTATGTATGTATGGATGGATGGATGGATGTATGTATGTATATATATATATATATATATATATATATGCAGATTTGTATGTTTTGTTCTATGTATGTATTCTCATGCATATAGTTACACATCTAGACATGCTCATATATATCTGAATGATAAACGCCTGGGACGTTTTACAGATTTTTACAGTTCCAGTGATGGACTGAATCTGTAATCTTCGAACTAGCTTCTTCTTTCTGGTTTTTTAGAAGCCTAATCTCTCGAGATTGGTATTTAGCAAACCTGGGCACCAAATTGTTAATCTGCTAATCGTTAAATAACGAAGTTAACATTTTTGTTAACGATTTAACTTTTAAGTTTTCTGTGGAAATCATTGTCAGATTAATTAACTTCCGTTACATTTAATTCCGTTAACTTAAGTCAACTTAAGTTAACTTCCGTTAACTTCAATTCGATTGAAGTGAACGGATTTTATAGTTTTGGCACTGTTTAAAGGAGTTTTGGGTGGTTTTAGACCAAAAACTGAATTTTTGTACTTTTCTATAATAAGAATTAACGTTAACTGTTTATCGATAACTTCTTTTACATTAGGAAATTATTAACTAATTAACGGTTATCGAAGTTAACTTATTTGGTTAACGGATTGACAGTTATGAACTTAACTTTCGATTAACGGTGCCCACCTTTGGTATTTAGGCAGTGTGTTACATATCCCAGGGCCCCAATAATTACAGGTATAAACCTGAGCTTGTAATCTGGAAAGAATAACTGCAGATTTCTCAATAATTCTGCATAGGTTTTTTTTTCACTGATCTTCAGCTTTATGTCAACATCCACTGGACAGCTAATTTCCACAACTCTGCTCAGTTTCTCTTCTCTATCACGAATCATTATGTCAGGTTTATTGTGTATACATTTTATTGAAGTTTTCACTGGAAAATTCTACAACTACTCCCTTTTAGTACGAGTGGCTATGGCTTTTACCATATTGTGGGTTCTTATTTCTTTGTCTTCGGGATTATCTTTCCAACGGATTTCGTTATAGAGTGTCCTAGCTACGACGTCATGTCTCATCGGTAGAAAATATCGTGATGACATTTTCGGACAACTGCTTACGATATGGGTGATATCTTCAGTGTGAACTCCACAAAGTCTGCATCGGCTGTTGCACTTTACTACTTTTCCTACAGTAAAATATATACATGTATGTATGTATGTATGTATGTATATGTATGTATGCATGTATGGATGGATGTATTTATATATGTATGTTATCTGTTTATCTGTTTATCTATCTATATCTATCTATATATGAACATACATGCACACGTACATTTTTGCATACATATCTATCAATATACGTATGTAGATATCTATGAGCTTATATATATATATTATATATATATATATATATATATATATATATATATATATATGTATGTGTGTGTGTGTGTGTTAATGTATACAAACACATTTATATATACGCACACACATGCACACATGCACACGCACATGTAAAGATATGAAAGAAAAAACAATCAATGCACAAAATCAAGGTATACCAGTATAGAGTCAAGATATTAGGTTTTGAAGGCGACCGACGTTTTGGAGACTTGTACTTTGTCATGCTGGATGCAAAAGGGAAGGCAAAATTTTGCAAGGAAGAAATCTCTCTACCTCAGACTAACACCCTCAATCTGCACTGAATCGTTATTCTTCTTAATTATACTTCTACAATTATAATTATAATTATCGTAACAATAAATAATTAACATATAATATTTTAGTTTGGTGCTGGGTCTTAATAGAAGTACGTACACTGCTGTTTTAATCCGCTTACCATCGTAATAATATGAAACCACCGTTATCTCATTGGTGAAGTGAGCTATCTTACTTCCTTTTATATGACACGGTATTTATAGAAGGATAAAGTAATGAGACGGTGTTGTGGCATTCATGCTCTTTTCTAACAGATATTGAGCAAGTGACTGAAACGAAAAGGCTGCCACAATAAATCGCATCTTCAGCATTTATCTAGTTTATGTCGTTTGTCGCCATTTCTCCAGTTTAGAATTTTCCGATTAATACTTCTTTCAGGGTCGGGTGAATCACTACCAATTATTTTAATTAATTTTACTAATATTTGGGATCACTTTTAACAGTGAATTATATGTATTTGTCAAATAAAATTATCCGGCACATCTTGGGAATCTTAGTGATATATTTCGGCTCAACTAGCTACGAATCTTGGACCCAATTTAGAAGACTCGATCCAAGTGAATTCCACGATATTCCACAACAGATATTTATATTTGATTATTTATTATAAAACTAGAAGTGAAAGAGATGGGTGTATAGATTATAAACCACTTAATCAGTTCAAATACACTTTAGAAATTTTGCTCTGTTTGCGGATGGAATTTTTAAAAGAATATTCTCACAGTTCTACGAGACGTGGACAAGTGTTTATGACTGATCTTAGAATGTTAGTAACAATAAACTAGAGTTCTATTGACAGATAGAATTGGAGACCTCATGCACTGCACCTTTGCTACGTTTGGTCTTGTGACCTTAGACTTTATTGATTACAAAAGACAAATATTGATTATAAAAGACAAATCAATACTTTATTAATAATTTATTCAATTGCTCTTTTTTTCATTTATTGATTCATTTTTTTTTTCAGTTTCCTCGACGGGAAATTCTGTGGAATGACAGTGTCACTTGTAAGGGTGTATACATGTATACATGAGTGTGCAGTTAAAGGATAACTGGGAATAGACAAACAAAAATAACAACAATGAATTAATTTTACGTGTTTCAGATAATAAAAGTCTAGAATAAATTAAAATGTTTGGAGATAACACCATTTCAACAGAACATCTTCCATTCGACAACTCTCAGCTCCGTTCCACATTCTTATTTATTTCTTCTCCGCTAACGATATCATTTCTTATGCGCACGTAAGAAGGCCGGCAATTTTGAGAGGAGGAGGAGGAGGAGGAGGTCAATCGATCACATCGCTCCGATAATTGACTGGCGCTTTATTTTATCGACTCTCAAAAAGATGAAAGGCGAAATTGATCTCGGTGAGATTTGAACTCAGGAAACAAAGGGCGGGGAAGAAATATGCAAGGCATTCTCCCGAAACTTTACTGATTCGGTCAGCTTATCGCTTCTCTGTATGCATACAGCTTCATTAATAAAGCATATTACTCTACCTCCGGTATTCGAGTACTATTTTATCTACCTTGTTTCACACTTATGTGCTTATATATATATATATATATATATATATATATATATATATATATATATATATATATATATATATATATATATGTATATATACAAGATAAGAAAATGGAGAAATACATCTAAATAAAATATCAATTACCAGATTATACTCAGTCACATACTTTATTAAACCACCACATAAGAGACTGTAGGGTTTGCTTTTTATATCTAACCCTACAGTCTCTTATGTGGTGGTTTAATAAAGTATGTGATTGAGTATTATCTGGTAATTGATATTTGATTTAGATGTATTTCTCCAGTTTCTTATCTTGTATTAGTAATTTGTGGTAAATCATTTTACCTTTGCCCATATAATACAGTAAATGAATTGATTGCATCGCAATCATTAACATTTATGTATTAACTTTGTTGGGTACTTCACTAGCAGTATATTGGATATATATTATCCCATGGAGGGTTGCATTTACAACCCCTATCTCAATTTGTATATATATATAATATATATATATATATATATATTCATATATGATCATGGTATCGTCAAGGAGAATGGAAGATTATACATATTCAAAATTTGTTTATTACAGTATTATTCTCAATACAGTATTATAACAGTAAGTAGCTTGCTTCCCAATCATATGGTTCTGGGTTCAGTCTCACTGCCTGACACCTTGGGTAAGTGTCTTCTACTATAGCCTCGGGTCGACCAAAGCCTTGTGAGTGGATTTGGTTGGTGGAAACTGAAAGAAGCCCGCCGTATATATATATATATATATATATATATATATATATATGTGTGTGTGTGTGTGTATGATTGTGTGTTTATGTTTGTCTCCCCACCATCGCTTGACAACTGATGTTGGTGTGTTTACGTCCCCGTAGGTTAGCGGTTCGGCAAAAGAGGCCGACAGAATAAGTACTAGGCTTACAAAGAATAAGTCCTGGGGGTCAGTTTGCTCGACTAAAAGCGGCGCTCCAGCATGGCCGCAGTCAAATGACTGAAGCATGTAGAAGAATTAAATTTAATGTGAATTCAATGAGAATAATCTTTTAATAAAGAACTTTTGAGGCTGTAATCTCTTTTCTTCTTTAGGATGTCTTGGTTCTGCCTGTTGTAGGAAACGCAATGAAGCAAGGAACTCAGGATCAATCGATCTAGTGAAGGACTGTGTGATTGTTTATCTTACACAGCTGTGTATGTTCCCTATCATTCGATGTGGTTAGTCACGTCTGGATTGTATCAGAGTGCTTATAAGGTACTTGCTCGGATTCCAAATCCTTATTCTCTTACGTTTGTTATAAGTATTCAAAAATTCTCTAGAAAATGTGAAATAATTCCTTTTTTGGAACTGGATCTCGAAGCATATTATAAATAATGCTATGTAAATATTAGATAAAGAAAAAAGTCGAAGGGTACCCGTGGGACTGGAAACCACATCTTCTTTTGACATGTAAGGTGTTCTACCAATGGACCAAAGTAAACCACCGAATTTCTGCCTCCAATTTAGAAAGTTCATTCTTACTAACACAAATTGCACGTTGTTGACGTCATAAATTGGATGGAAAGATTCGAAAGAATACATTGCTCCAATAGTAGAATTCCAGTCGTATACACAAGAGATGCGAGTTCGAATCATACGGGTAACCAACTTTTTCTATCTAATGCGTTTTTTGATCCAATATTTACATGCGATTATTTATAGCTTTGTGTGCTTCGAGATCCCTTAATCAAAACTATATATATGCATACATACATAATACAAACATATATACATACATACATATACACACACATACATATATATGTACATATACTCACACGCACATATACATGTGTGTGTAACTTTTGATAAAAAAGAACTCAATAAGTAAAATGGAGAACACTGTTCGTCTCATTTGAAACACGGGATTTTTACCTGCAATTTTATCTCTCAGGTGGTTCGCGGTCGCTGTGGTCGACATTTTGCGAAAAGCGAAAGGCGAAACTTTGAGTATGCGCCATATTTCACTCGAAGCAGAGAAGAGAAACAGAAGTAGCTGCTCACCTATATTTAGCTTTGAATATAAGTTACTATACTTCACCGGTATTGAGTACTTGTTCGCTTAATTACATTCAGACACGCGTGGAGTCATTCAGTCACTCCATACACACACACACACACATACACACACACATACACACACGCACGCACGCACATTATATCATCTCGTTTGAAATTGGTTCAATCGAACTGGACTACTTTCAAATGTAGTACTCAATACATGATACAAGTATAGAGTTCATACTCTAAAAGAATGATACAACAACCGTTTCGATTGATTTGCCCATTATCGAGTGCTCTACTCAATAATGACCCGATTGTTCGATACTATCGTTGTGCCATATCGCACACACACACACTCCCCCACACACACGCACACACATATATGTGTATATACATATGTATAGTATATGTATGTGTGTGTGTATATATATATATATTGATAATGTGATGTATATAAAATGTGATATTTATATATAATATGATATATACGTATACATATATGTATATTCGTACTCTCACACACATATAACGGCGTTCCATCTCTTTGGATATTAATAACGTGCATCTGTATAAAACATGACAAATATGGTAAATCAAGAATTCGTCTTATGATAAACATTCCGATAGTTTTTACCTCGAAAGTCCTCTTTGTATTTTTTTTATATATTTATTTAGTTTTTGTTTTGTTAACTTTATAATTAATCATTTTTATCTGTCATTAATAAACGTTTCATGATTTCTGTATTCACACATCGAACGTCTTATGTTTTTATTTCGTTTTATTTTCTTCTGATTTTTATTATTTAAATATGAATTCAGAAGAACGTAATTAAATATATTCCAACTTTCGGATCTGTGTCTTTTATGGTGATTTTCCAGGAGGTACATGATTCGCCGAATGTGCCAGCAGCGAGGGAAATGCACTAGACCAAGCAAAGCCAGAAGCCGACATCAAGTGACTGGTATTTGACAGTGAAGATGTTAAATATGGATATGAAAGAACGGGAGGATAGAAAAATTGGGGGCCTGCGCACAAGGGAAATCTGTAGGCTGCCCCGAAATTGGGTAGATCGCTTTTTTCCGCTTTAATGTCTAGTTTGTGGCTTGTTAATTTCCGTCGTTTTGCTAACGATGACTCTGTGGAGCATAATTCTATATCAAGGTCTGTTTTCTTGGAACTGTCACTTGAAGACATCGCTCGACTTGGGGTCTCATCATCAGTGCCACCATCTGTAAAAGACAGACAATAATAATAATAATAATAATAATAATAATAATAATAATAATAATAATAATAATAATAATAATAATGTGTATGATAATCGAGAGAAAGAACATGTATGATAATCGACATAGCATTCCCCGGTGACAACAGGCTCAAAGTGAAAAAATAAAAAAATGAACAACTATGACGATTTGAAGCGGGAAATTCGAACGTTGTGGTCAATGAAGGGAGTAGACGTGATATCAATAGTAATTGGTGCACTTTGAAGTATCAGCACTCAATTACCAACATGGCTGAAAAAGATTGGTGCAAATGTGAAGGTAGAACACCTAAGAGAAATCAGTATCCCTTGGAACTGCAAGAATTCTTCTCAGGCTTCTCGAAGCATGACCAGTAAAACAAGTGTCACCTTAGTCTGCTGGCTGTGGACAGCTGACACTTTCCATCATACCCAGCAAAATAAGCTGTGAGCTTTCATATATAATAATAATAATAATAACGATGATTTATTTATTTAATGATACCAAGTTCCAAATAGATAAAGCAGAGAATCACTCTTTTGTAGGATGTGTGGCAACAAAAACGAAACAATCCCACAAGTTGTGAGTGAGTATAACAAATAGGCTCAAAGAGAACAATAAAGGGAAGCAGGAGAACATGGCTAAGTTTGTTCGCTGGAGATTATGTGAGGAAAACGGTCCTGGAAGAACACGGAAATAGTACGACCATAAACCGGGTGTCACCAATAATAATGAATATAAAATCTTATGCGATTTTACAATCCAGTGTGACTCACTAATCGATGCTCGGTTACTAGACATTGATATAGTGGATGAAAGGAAGAAGGAAACGAAGATCATAGATGTACGAGTGAGTGATAAAGAGCTGGAAAAAATGGGAAACTACAAGCTACTAAAAGACAAAATTTCACCAATGTGGGCAATGAAGAGGCTTTTACAGAATTGGGGAAAGGAAATAACTGGTATTAGAAATTTATGTAAGACGTGCGTTAAATATCTGACCGAAGCAGTCTTGTTTCTGTTTTACTAACTTCTGAGGGTGAGCTGATCATCGAGAAAAACAGTTTTTCCACTACCTTACACTTTTTGGTTATATCATTTCTGCTGGACAAAACTGTGATGTTTATGATCTGTGTGTAAATCATTGCTTTCCTTAAGCATTTGGATAACTGGATATCGGAGTCATTTCATTGACCTTTCAGAA
>NC_043000.1:33121632-33126632 GCF_006345805.1 Octopus sinensis
ATACATACATAAATGCATACATGCATACATGCATACATGCATACATACATACATACATACATACATACATGCATACATACATACATACATACATACATACATACATACATACATACATACATGCATACATGCATACATACATACATACATGCATACATGCATACATACATACATACATACATACATACATACATGCATACATACATACATACATACATACATCATGCATACATGCATACATAAATACATACATACAACATACATACATACATACATGCAACATGCACTACATGCATACATACATACATACATACATACATACATACATACATACATGCATACATGCATACATACATACATACATACATACATACATACATCAATGCATACATGCATACATGCATACATCACATACATACAATACATACATACATACATACATACATACATACATACATACATGCATACTGCATACATACATACATACATACATACATGCATACATGCATACATGCATACATGCATACATGCATACATACATACATACATACATACATACATACACACTTACATACATATATACATACATATATACATACATATATACATGCATACATCCACGCATACATACATAGCTGGAGAACGATATTGAAAAATAAGGAAGTTCATAGACAGCAAATAAGTGTGAGTGGAGAGATATCAAAATAAGGTGAGTGGTAGGACCAGGGGTAATTGGGTGGGGGTATGTGTATATGCAGAGTGTATATGTGAGGTTGTATATTTTGAGGGTATTAAAGTTTTAATGGTAAAAATATGTGGCTGTCGAATAATTATAATTACAAGTATATTTAGTGGCCAGAAGAAATGTATGGTTCTGTGGAGATAGGTCGGGGGTACCATTTGTACTTCCGGTAGAATATGGAGAGAAGTTTTGGAGGCAGGGTTGAGACTTGACGTAAGGGGTGTAGTTGGGTGACTGTTTGTAATAAGAAGAGAGACAGTGCAGAGGGGTGGGCGTGAGTGGAATTATCTAAGATATACATTTGAAACGTGACGAACCATCGTGGCTACTCGAAAGGCAAGAAACATCAGCCAATTCTACGTTAAATGATTCACTTTGGTTTTGAAAAGTGAGGAACACAACGGATATAGTAATTCTAGATCTACCCGAGTGAAAGCATGGGTGGCCACTGTTACAAGGTCATGAGTGTAAGCAGTAAAGGTTGGCCTGGGGTAAATAACAACAAACTGGAAATATAAAAAACACAGATCTGGAAATTCAGGGTTTTCAAGGAAAAACAACAAAGACACAGTAAGGGACATAGAGAAGGGAGAAATGGTAAAATAGCGAACAGGGACCACGAGAAAGGGAGAAGTAGTGAAATAGGGAACGGAGAAGGGAGACTTTGTAAAATAGGGAACACGGACCGTAAAATACGGGAGAGGTAGAGAAATAGGGAACAGAGAAGGGAGACGTAGTGAAAGAGGGAAGAGGGACCACGAAAAAGTGACCGGGAGTAAAATAGGGAAGATAGAAAAGGGAGAGAATTGAGAATTTTTGCTGAGATGAAAGAAAAAAACTTAGAAAAAGTAAAATGATATTGTAAATGTTTCATTGTGTTTTTGTGTGAGGAACCCGAGGAGCGCCCTTATCCATTTCTGTGAATGGTTGGAGGGAAACAAATAGGGTTTCTCTCTCTAGATTTCGCTGTAGGCATTTCGGTGAGAGCATAGGAGGGAGTTTAAAATGGGCTAAGCCTATGCCACCGCCACCATCACCGCTACCACCACCACAACCATCAATCATTCAACCAACCAGCATCTTTATCATAAATCACTATCACTATCACCACTGTAGAGCCACCGCGACGGCCACGACTATCGCAACTATCATCATCACCACCACCACCACTACCACTACCACCGACAACAACAACAATTTAACCATCAACATCACTACCACCACCCACTGCCCAACACCCCAACCTACCACCACCACCACCACCACCACCACCACCTCCTCCACCACTTCCAACACTTCCAACACTATCCACAACCACCACCATCCACAACTACCACTACCACCAAAACCAGCATCATTACCACCATCATCACCAAAACCAGCAGCATCACCACCACCACCAAAACCACCACCACAACCACCACCACCCACAACCACCACCACCCACAACCACCACTTCCACCACCATAATAACAACACCACTATACAACTAACACCCCCACTAAGCCACAACCAACGCCATCAAAACCTCCAACAACAACAACAACAACAACAACAGCAACAAAAGCAACTCCCACCACCACTACCACCACCACCGCCGCCGCCGCCACCACCGCCCGCCCGCCACCATGAAGTGTTAAGTACAAAGCTTTCCAGTTGTTTATGCAACAATGTGTGTATGTTGATGAAAGCCGAGCAAAAAGTAAAATGCTGTCTCGTTGTGTTGGGTTTGCGAGATGGCAACATTAGGCAAGTATTTCATTAGTAAATTACTGGCGAACATGCTTCCGGTCTTCAGTGACGCAGCCGGAAATGAACAATTTGACATCAGCGCTGCAGCGGCAGATGTTTTCAGCGTAGAGAGACACTAAAGTTGATAATGGCTGAGGTAGTTGGAGTGGACATGTTGCCTGTGGTGGTCGTAGGACAAGAACTGTAAGACAGGAGGTGGAGAGAGACTAGAGAGATAGATAGAGAGAGAGAGAGAGGGAGAGAGAGAGAGGGAGAGGGAGGGAGAGAGAGAGAGAGGGAGAGAGAGAGAGAGTGAGAGATAGACAGACAGACAGATAGATAGACAAACAGACAGACAGATAGATAGATAGATAGATAGATAGAGAGAGAGAGAGAGAGAGAGGGGGAGAGAGAGACAGATAGAAAGATAGATAAATACATGGATAGATAGACAAACAGACAGACAGACAGATAGATAGATAGATAGATAGATAGAGAGAGAGAGAGAGAGAGAGAGAGAGACAGAGAGAGAGACAGAGAGATAGATAAATTCATGGTTAGATAGACAGATGCATTTATGGATGGTAGGGTAGATGGACGGCTAGATAGAAAGGGAGACACAGGAAGACAAAGAGAAACAGAGAGAGAGAGAGAGAGAGAGAGAGAGAGATTTAGATAGGCTGATGGAGAGACAGACATAGAGGGAGAGGGTGAGAAAGCGTGAATGAATGACAAAGAGAAAGAGACAGAAAGAGAAAGATGTCATTCAAAATATCAATACACTTGAATAGAAGCATATATGTACCGTTAGGAGTGTGTGTGTGTGTGTGTGTGTGTGTGTGTGTGTGTGTGTGTGTGTGTTTGTGTGTGTGTGTGTGCACGTCCGTATGTAAAACTGTATTATCTCCGTTGAATTTGGTTCAATCGAAGTTGACTGCTTTCACATCAAGTACTCAATACATAACACAAGTGCAGTTCTATATTTATATTTAAAATTCGGCACGCGCTTGAAAACATCGGTGTGTCATATACATACATACATACATACATACATACATACATACATACATACATACATACATACATACATACAAATACGAGTGGGTAGACTGACGAAAGAAGGGCACTCAACACGTTTATTGGGAGTTACATGTATAAATCAAAACAGGAATCTTTTCGGTTTGAACGGCAGTTTTTAAAAATAATTTCCACGTAACTAAACACTTTTAAACTTCGCATACTGGTAGAATGTGTTTATAAAACATCTTTTTCTCTTGGTTTTATTGAGAAAATTCTATGGTTTGTAAGATATTTGTTGTTTTTTTCTTCAATTTCTGCAATTTCAACCAATCAATGACGTCTTTTGAGGTGAAAACATTCTGTGCCGTATGAATATGTCCCTCGTTTAAGAAACAGATTGGGTTTATTTACATTTCTGAAGAAAAAAAGATACCCTTCCCCCACCCCTAACCCTAACTAACCCTAAAACAGATTGAAATGCAATAGATCGATACTAGGGTCATAATTATGGGTGACAATTTCATATGATACCGCTAGAAAAAACTGCCGTTCAAACTGAAAAGATCATCAAAACAGTTTGTTTCAGACTCCTTGGTACTCTGGGTTTCAAGCACGTGACGAGTCTTCGGCCATTGGAGTCCGAATGAAGGTTCCATTGAAGAGAGTCAATGTTTATTACTGGACGTTAGCTTGCGATTGGTCGACAAAGGCCACGCGGTATTAATGTTGGTAATTAGCGACAACAGTTAGATGGAAGATACTGCATGCTGAATCGACTGCGTGGTGGACAAGATGGTGTGGTTGGGGTGAGGTAGGAATGGGCGGTAGATGTTGGGGTATATATGTGTATATGTACATGTACATGCCCATATATCTACGTGTATAGGAGTGTGTGTGTGTGCGCTTAGATGTACATTCACACATCCGCCTGCGCGTGCACACACACACACACACACACACACACACACACACACACACACGCGCAACACACACACATACACACTCAAACATATACACACACATACACTCACTCAGACACACACACACGAAAGCGCACACGCAAACGCGCGCGCACACATGTATACACACACATACACACTCAGACATACGCACACACATACGCATACACTCACTCAGACATACACACACGAAGGCGCACACGCAAACACGCGCGCACACATACACACACGCGTGTACACCTTTATCATCATGTACATATGCACACGAGCACACGCACACTCGCGCGCACACACAAGCATGCACGTGTACATACATCCGCACGCACGGGTAGCCATGTTAATGGGCGCGCATGCGCACATAATCTGTATGCATGCATATGGTGAGCAGATGCATATGCGCACTCACGTGCAAATACACTCATGTGGTGATGCATAAGGGGTGATGTACAAGGGGTGATCTATGCAGGTAGACAGCCCTGAGGAAGTGTTGGGAACTGGTGATTTGCAATGCTGCTCATTGGGGTTAATTTGTAGCGGTAACCTTGGTG
>NC_043000.1:33131632-33154132 GCF_006345805.1 Octopus sinensis
GAGAGAATCTGAAGAGACTGGTGTTGGTCAGTGTCAGCAAGACATTCATTAGTAAAATCGGCGAAAGGAGCCCAGTAAATTTGCAATGGAGAGAGAAAACCCCAACGTTTCGGATAACGTCCTTCTTCAAGGAAAAGTTGACAAGAGAAATTCATTTGAGTCCTGTCACCTTTTCCATGATGAAAGACTCTGTCCGAAACGTTGGTTTTCCCCTTTACACAGCAACTTCATTATACTCTATTTATACTCTCTCTTTCTACATGTATATACGCATATATAGAGGCACAAACGGTGGGAGGGAGAGACAGACGTTGCATTTATTGAGAAGTTTTAATGTCAGCATAACAGAGAAAATTGGAACCAAAACAAGAAATGAAAGGGTCTCGACTGCGCATGCTCAGAACAATTGTCACACGAGGAAAACACTTGAGAAAATAAAGAACCATCAGAAGATTTTGGTGAAATATTGAAGAATAACTGAAATGGAAGCAATCGAAGAGGTGGGCGGGGCAGGGTAGGAGTTATTGATGTTTACAATAGTAAGTGTATGTTTATATATGCCAGGAGGTATGTGTTGATATATATATATATATATATATATATGTGTGTGTGTGTGTGAGTATGTGTGTGTATGTGTATAATATATATATATATATTCACACAAACATAAGTGCGTGTGTGTGTGTGTTTGTATAAATATGCACTCTGTCTGTCCTGTGTCTGCCTGTCTGTGTGTCTCTTTTTGATTCCCTATTTTCCCTCTCTCTTCCTCTTTTTCCGATTCTCTCTCTCTCTCTCTCTCTCTCCTCTCTCTCTCTCTCTCTCCTTATGTTTTCGCATAAACATTACTGTTTGAACATGTGTAGACATGTAATTGCATTTTATAGAAATCTTTCCATTGTATTTATCTATATTTATAAACATGGCAACTTATTACCATTGTTGCTGTTGCTGTTGTTGTTGGTGTTGGTGTTGGTGGTAGTGGTGGTGGTGGTGGTGGTGGTGGTGGTGGTGGTGGTTATGTTGTCGCTGTAGTCGTGGTTAACGCTACCATTCTTAATTGCCATTTTATGTCTCTGAGTCTCGGAGGTGTGAGCTAAGAAACACTGATACAGAACAAACAGCTCCCGGACCTCACCGCTACCCCTCCTCGCTCCCCCTCCATCACCAGCATGGAATCATTCAACCGTGGCGATGACAATTCTAGCATGGCGTGTCTCCATGCAATCAGCGAGAACTGAATTTCCACTTGTGCCGGAACGATATTAACCAATTACAGTGCAGAAGACGATGGTAAGTGTAGATGGAAACCAGACGAGACGAACCAACAGCAACAACAACAACAACAACAACAACAACAACGGACTCCATTAATGGATGCAGCTGAAATTTGCTTCTGCTCCCTTCACGTTTCTATCAAGAGGCCTGAAACATAAAGAAGTTTCTGGACCTTAAAATTCTTTCAACGTCATCTTCTTTCTTGTTTTCTTTTTCTTTTGTCTCTTTTAAACGCTTTTTTACACTTTCCAGACTTTATTAGCATTTTCTCAAGAGTGAGGTATTCGCGGGTATGTATGTATGTATATTCTCTCTCTCTCTCTCCATCAGTTAGATAACTAGATAAATCTACCTATTTATTGAACTGTCCGTCGAGTAATCTATCTGTCTATTGCACACGCATATATATATATATATATATTATATATATATATATATATACATACATATATATTTATGTGTGCGTTTATTCGTGCTTGTACGTCTCTCTCTCTCTCTCTCTCTCTCTCTCTCTCTCTATATATATATATAATATATATATATATATATATATATATATATATATATATATCAGTCTTTACATTTATATACGTTTATATGTATGTATATCCGTCTTTACATATATATATATACGTTTATATATATATATATATGTATAAAGTATAAATATAAGTGTGTACTTGTATATTCTATATGCATTTATGAAGGGGGGAGGGGTTATTAAATGAACGCAGGTGAAATTTTCTAATGAAACATTAACGGTTTTATTAAAACGACAGCAAACTAAAGAACATTCTGGACTTCAAGATTTTTTTTCGTATTTATTCTCTTCTTTTATTTTGTTTCATTTTTATTTTTTACATAAGAAAATTATCTACTTTTCCATAACTCATTTAGACTTTGAAAAGAATTATACGTTCATGTATGTATATATCTACCCCTCCCCCACCGACATAAACATATATATATATATATACATATATAGACACACACACACACATAGATAAATAGATAATAATTCTTTCTACTGGAAGCACAAGACCTCAGATTTGGGGGAAAGGGATTAATTCGATTACATCGACCCCAGTGCGTAACTGGTACTAATTTTGTCGAGCTCAAAAGGATGAAAGGCAAAGTCAACCGCCGCGAGATTTGAACTCATAACGTAAAGGCAGACGAAATACCTATTTCTTTACTACCCACAAGGGGCTAAACACAGAGAGGAAAAACAAGGACAGACAAACGGATTAAGTCGATTACATCGACCCCAGTGCGTAACTGGTACTTAATTTATCGACCCCGAAAGGATGAAAGGCAAAGTCGACCTCGGCGGAATTTGAACTCAGAACGTAATGGCAGACGAAATACGGCTACGCATTTCGCCTGGCGTGCTAACGTTTCTGCCAGCTCGCCGCCCTATATCTATCTATCTATCTATCTATCTATCTATCTATCTATCTATCTATCTATCTATCTATCTATCTCTCTCTCTCTCTATATATATATAAGAAATATTGGGGGTGATGTACAGATTTAAAGAAGAAAAAAGAAAAAAGAGAAAAAACACATTTTTAAAACACACACACCCATATTCTCTCTCTTTCACCTTCTTCCTCCTTCTATTCCCCATTATACACACACACACACACACACACACTCCTCTCTCTCTCCCCACTTCATTCACCAATAATATAAAAACAGGCAAAACTCTACAAACTGACATTTCTGATGAGACTACAGTAGTGGTTGAAAGCGCTTAAATATGTAATTAAATATGTGATTTGAAGAAATAATATGTGATATGTAAATAAATATATATATATTTATATACAATCATCCAGCATTCTGAATGCCTATTTCTCTCCTATATATATATAAACTTTAATCATATATTATTTTTTATAATAATAATGTAGTCTTCAATTAGATACCATATTATAAAAATTATATAATTAAAGTTATTATTGAAAAATGACCTATGTGGTCGTTCTTCTTCTCCATAATTTAAACAGCCTTAGGGTTGTTTAAACATTTATAAATACACACACACACACACACACACAACACACACACACACCACACACACACACTTATGTATGCATTGTATAAAGAACGCCAGCCAGGGGTCATGCCTTATTCAATTGTCGAGAAGCTAGATAGCCCTAACAACCTCTCTGACTTCGATAATGCCGCTCTCCCTCACGGTGCCAACCTCCATTGACGATATGATGAAATAATAAGATTCTTAAGGACCACACCATGCCCCCTTTTACACCCCGCTGCTCACCGTGTATGTTTTACTGACGATTTGTTCATTGATCTCCCTATTGGCCTTTCTCTCCATCATCAACTACCTTCCGCTTCCTCCTTCAGTTCACCAATCACCCTTCTGCTATCCATCTCAATTTCAATACCTATTTCTTTACTACCCACAAGGGGCTAAACACAGAGAGGACAAACAAGGACAGACAAACGGATTAAGTCGATTATATCGACCCCAGTGCGTTACTGGTACTTATTTAATTGACCCCCGAAAGGATGAAAGGCAAAGTCGACCTCGGCGGAATTTGAACTCCGAACGTAGCGGCAGACGAAATACGGCTACGCATTTCGCCCGGCGTGCTAACGTTTCTGCCAGCCACAATCTCACGAGATCCGAAGCCCAACAAGAAGCTACTTAAACAGCGTAAGTCATGCCCCACCCCGGGTGTTCGGCATCGCACCCTTTATCATTTTCGTCTCAGCTGTGTTTTTATACTGCATCTTTAAATCAGTAACGGCAGACGAAATACGGCTACGCATTAAATCAGTAACGGTTTCCTGATTAACATTCCGGGTAATCTGGGTTTATTAATTAATTTGACTTAAATTGATTATGTATCATCATTACCGCCGCCACCACCACCACCACCACCTCTGTAAGCATCATTACTATCAACATCTCAACCACTAACCCGCCACCGCCACACTCATCCCCCATTACCCCCTTCTCCACATCACTCCACCACCATCTCCTCCTCTGCGAGCAATACTTCGACAACCAGTAACAACACTAACATTGCGACAACAATCACGACAACCGCTACTAGATATACTAAAAGACTGGATGGTCACGAATGGAATGTCTTGACTTAGGTCTGCTTTAATGAGTTTTGGCTTTGCACAAATATTTTCCTAGAAGAATATTGAATCCATCTCAATAGGATTTGAACCTGTAACCGAGGGAGACTCAACTCTGTTCATTTATTAATAGCGACAGTTATAATGCAGTTTCTTTGAAAATGGTATTAAATAGAAGACTAAGGGTTACCGAAAGCATAATCTGAATCGACATCAAAAGATGGCTGCTCTAGACCGAGGAAAGATGAAGGCGATCCGTATGAGATCTAAACACGAAATAGTCAGAGATTAAAATAGGTAAAGTTGCTCTCCACCGCTTCTGCTATCAAACAGCAATTATTAACATTAATTACTTACATTATATACATTTGTCGGATATTTGTCCTCATCTTGTTTGTTGTTAACACAACGTTTCGGCTGATATACCCTCCAGCCTTCATCAGGTATCTTGGGGAAATTTCGAACCTGGGTTCTCATTCCTAAGGTATTTTTCGATGTTATTATTATTATTATTATTATTATTATTATTATTATTATTATTATTATTATTATTATTATTATTATTATTATTATCATTATTATTATTATCATTATTATTATTATTATTATTATTATTATTATTATTATTATTATTATTATTATTATTATTATTGAGTGAGAGAGCAGTTCATGCCATCAAAGTGACACTGGGGTAAAATATACGAAGCCCAATATACCCATCATGACTACCCGTCTGATAAAGGTACACCAGGCACATGCATCACAACCATATGTGCGCGACATGGTGATCTCATATCAAGATAAACAGCACATGACCTTGCAGGTGGGGCCCAGTTAGAATTTTCTTCAGGTTGAGTAGCCCATCCTGCTCAAAAGGTCCTTGAATAAGGGTTGCTTTAGGATGTTGAACGAAACACCTATGTTTCCAGAGGTGAACCATTCAAACTCCAAAGAATCCCTCTCAACACATGGCCATGATGCTCCCCCACTACTTCTGCTCGTGATCAGAGATGCACGTATTGTCAGCCACTAAGGGACATGCTCAACTGGTTAAGGTCAAACAACTGACAAGCAAATCTGTGGTATTGAGCAGAATATTTGCTGTAGCCCATCTTTTATACCAAGACAAAACAATGTACATGATAACACTTCCAATCAGTTAAGATCAGAAGCCATGAGAGCCACTGCCTGGTACTGCATCAGGGCATTATTATTATTATTATTATTATTATTATTATTATTATTATTATTATTATTATTATTATTATTATTATTATTATTATTATTATTATTATTATTATTGAGTGAGCGAGCAGAGCATGCCATCAAAGTGACACTGGGGTAAAATATACGAAGCCCAGTATACCCATCATGACTACCCGTCTGATAAGGGTACACCAGGCACATGCATTACAACCATATGTGCGCGACATGGTGATCTCATATCAAGATAAACAGCACATGACCTTGCAGGTGGGGCCCAGTTAGAATTTTCTTCAGGTTGAGTAGCCCATCCTGCTCAAAAGGTCCTTGAATAAGGGTTGCTTTAGGATGTTGAACGAAACACCCATGTTTCCAGAGGTGAACCATTCAAACTCAAAGAATCCCTCTCAACACATGGCCATGATGCTCCCCCACTACTTCTGCTCGTGATCAGAGATGCACGTATTGTCAGCCACTAAGGGACATGCTCAACTGGTTAAGGTCAAACAACTGACAAGCAAATCTGTGGTATTGAGCAGAATATTTGCTGTAGCCCATCTTTTATACCAAGACAAAACAATGTACATGATAACACTTCCAATCAGTTAAGATCAGAAGCCATGAGAGCCACTGCCTGGTACTGCATCAGGGCATTATTATTATTATTATTATTATTATTATTATTATTATCATTATTATTATTATTATTATTTATTATTATATTATTATTATTATTATTATTATTATTATTATCATTATTATTATTATTATTGAGTGAGCGAGCAGAGCATGCCATCAAAGTGACACTGGGGTAAAATATACGAAGCCCAGTATACCCATCATGACTACCCGTCTGATAAGGGTACACCAGGCACATGCATTACAGCCATATGTGCGCGACATGGTGATCTCATATCAAGATAAACAGCACATGACCTTGCAGGTGGGGCCCAGTTAGAATTTTCTTCAGATCGAGTAACCCATCCCGCTCAAAAGGTCCCTGAATAAGGGTTGTTTAAGGATGTTGAACGAAACACCCATGTTTCCAGAGGTGAATTATTCAAACCCCAAAGAATCCTTCTCAACACATGGCTATGATGCTCCCCCACTACTTCTGCTCGTGATCAGAGATGCACATATCGTCAGCCACTAAGGGACATGCTCAACTGGTTAAGGTCAAACAACTAACAAGCAAATCTGTGGTATTGAGCAGAATATTTGCTGTAGCCCATCTTTTATACCAAGACAAAACAATGTACATGATAACACTTCCAATCAGTTAAGATCAGAAGCCATGAGAGCCACTGCCTGGTACTGCATCAGGGCATTATTATTATCATTATTATTATTATTATTATTATTATTATTAATTATTATTATTATTATTATTATTCAGGTCACTGCCTGGACATATGGCGTAGTCAAGAGCGTGGGCTAATAACCCCTAGATTCCGAAAACAACATCGAAAAATACCTTAGGTATGAGAACCCAGGTTCGAAATTTCCCCAAGACACCTGATGAAGGCTGGAGGGTATATCAGCCGAAACAAGATGAGAACAAATATCCGTCAAATGTAAATAATGTAAATAATGTACATAATTCCTCATCTCTTAAATATAGAACTGTATTAATTACTTAATACTAGATAATAAAATTAATTCTATACAACAATGATAATAGCTTTAAATATATGCAGAAATGTAGAAAAACAACACATGGTTGGTGAGTCCTTTCATTATTGGAACCATGGAAATTTAAACTAATTAAATTAATTAATCAAACAACTGTGGAACATTTGTTTACGTTTGAATCAAATACGTAACAATTAATTATCATAAATTAACTAATTATTTTCGAATGAACCATATCAGCTGTCTAATACATATGGCATTAGAGCCGTGGCTGCGTCGATGTGAGTTAATAACATTTAGTTTGAGCTCGATGTATTAACACAGTCATAGAGACACTACAATAGATCACGCAGCTCACACAGCTTCCCGTTATTCCATTGCAGTCATTAATAATATCGAAATATATCAATGTTACACTTACCGGAAGTGATGTGACTGGATTTCCGTTTAGTGGGCATCGGCGAATCGTCTTCACCGTTGTTAATGTCAACATCTTTGTCACTGCCCGTTGAATCACGCGGTGATGGACTGGTTGAACATTCAACTTCCATACTTCCTCCATTCGTCGATGATCCGTTGCTGCAAACTTGCACCAGTTTCGGGTAGGAAAGTCCTGGTATGGGCAGGAAGTTGTTCGTATAAGCCGGATGTGGAAACAGAGCTGCTGTTGCAAGTCCAGCGGTTGGCGGTAGACCGGGGCCAGATGGATTTGAACCCGGACGGGCTGGTACATTTGAGGTAGAAGCTGCAGCAGCCGCCATAAAGCATTTCGGAGATTGTAGACTGAGGGATTGTTGGTTGAGACCGGAAGAAGGGGAATCACAATCTCCGCCAACGAAAGCGTTGGCATTTCGAAGGATGCGGTTGATTGAGCTGACACTCGGTATTGATTGTTCATCACAGATTCGTTGAGCCAAAAGCCGATCACGGATTTCCCAGGCGAATATCGACGGGTTTTCTTGCTTAAAGTTCAAAATCTTACGAACAACCAGAGGTGTCGCCACTTGCTTTAATGTTGAAATTTAAAAGAGAAAAAGAGTGAGATAGAAAAATTAAAATGTAGACATTATGAAAATATTGGACAATTTCAAAGACATAATTAATTAATAATGTTCTGTAATTATATTTGTAACAAAAATCAATGCAAATATAAACCTGTTTTATATGTTTCGGTCATTATAATCATTGATCATTTACAAGTCCAATACATACATACATACTTACAACACATATATGTCTGCCTATATGTATATGAATGTGTGTGTGTGTGGAGTCACAAGCGATGTCATCGCCGAGAGACACAGACTTTGTCGTCGCCAGACACTGATGGACTATCTACAATATTTCAGCTTATGTTCCTCGATACGAAAAAAAAAAAATCTATAACCTTCCGTCTCAATAAACCACTATTGTCACTGAAAGTTGCTTTTTATATTTACAACGGATCACTTGAAGCTAACTTTCTTCCTACACCTCGATCCTACACACACACAAACATATAACCGCCATGTGTATCTCTTCGATTCTTTTCTCTTTATACTCTGTGAGACAAGACCTTGTTCTTGTAACCGATTTATTTCGTACATTTTTTTTGCTTTATATGAGGCATTTGTTTTTCATTTCCCGGTCATTTAATGGAAATAAAACCATTTTCCAGGAACATCCCAGCTTTTAGTGCTTATTCCATTCTTCTCAGACAAAGCAACAAATATTTGTGTTCCATTTGCTAAACCTGGGTAGATGTGGCTTCTTTTGGGGTATCATTAAACTCAAAACTCGTTGTAGGGCTGTAGTATGATAGCTGTGTGCGTTTCTAATCAGGATCTATTTTGATAAATTAACTAAGGTAGACTTGAGCAACATATGATGTTGTGGTTGTACGAAACAACATATTGAAATTTATAGTAAACTGAACGGAAACGAAGTTTACAAGCCCTTATTAGGATTGATTAATTAATCAATTTATCAATTAATTAAATATATGTAACTTATGAAAAGAAAGCAATTTCAGAAGTTATGAAAGCGATCATCATCATTATTATAATTATATAAAAGGTGGCGAGGTTCAGGATTGTTAGTACGCCGGACAAAATGCTTAGTGACATTTCGTCCGTCTTTACATTCTGAGCTCAAATGCAACCGAAGTCGACTTTGCCTTTCATCTTTCAAGAGCGATAAAATAAGTACCAGTTGAATACTGGGGTCGATGTAATCGACTTGCCCCTTCACAAAAAATACAGTCTTTGTGGCTACAGTAGTAAGAATTATTATAATGAAATTCTTAATTAATATAATTATTAAAGAAATTATTCACATAATTAGGCGTAGTGTTAATCAATTTAAACTGATTAACCGAATAGTTTATTTCCTTATGTTACAGCTAGTAGAACCGTATGGTCTCATGTTAATTAAGCACACAGGTTTCATTTGTATATATCAGAAATATACAGTGTGGTGCAGAAAAACTTCCACACTTTACAAGACCTTTGGTGAGACATTGGTGACGTTAGGCTGGTCGGGGCAATGGGGGTCTCTCAACGTCTTCTTTATTTCCCTCACTCATCATGGTCTGGTGCACATGGTCTGGTGCATATGGTCTGGTTGCTCGTGAAACTTTTATCAAGATGGGTGAATCCGGGAAGCTTCATTTTTCCGCACTTTGTATGTGTACACGACACGCACATACAATTAAGGTAACCTTATATCAATCATATAACGATATTAGAACATTATAACACCAGGTTTACAATGTAATAACATTAATACACGAAACAGGAGCGCTGACTTCTCCAGTCGGTTGGTCACGTGGTAGTTTATTGTCTGGGCTGCCTCCTCCCACGCCTCCCCACGCAATCTCTCTTTGGTTCTTCTTTTACGCTGTTTCGATTTCTGACCACATGCATGCTCTCTCTCATAACACATGCCTCCGATTTTCATATATTGCGCAAGAGATAAATGGACAGACAGACAGGCAGACAGACAGACAGACTGACAGACAGACAGGTAGAAAGATAGTTAGACAAATAGACAGACATACAGACATACTGACAGATAGATATATAGGTAGATAGATAGACAAATAGACAGACAAACAGACAGATAGATAGATAGATAGATAGATAGATAGATAGATAGATAGGTATGTATGTATGTATGTAGGTAGGTAGGTAGATAGATAGATAGATAGATAGATAGATAGATAGATAGATAGATAGATAGATAGATAGATAGACAGACAGACAGACAGGTATACAGACAGACAGATAGATAGATAGATAGATAGATAGATAGATAGATAGATAGATAGATAGATAGATAGATAGATAGATAGATAGATATTGATCTTTGTAATGATATTCAATTGTCGATGAACCCTCGTCGTCTCTATGTTAGGTTTAAAGAGAAAACTGTGTTCCTCTTCCTCCCACCCTGAGGTTGATATTAGTTAAGATTAGGGAAAACGGTCAGCGCAGGGAGAAGGAAGATGGAGGGAAGCGGGAAACGATCTTTAAAAGAGAGAGAGAGATATCATAGGATTATGCCGAAGTGGAGGGAAGGATGGGGGAGGTGGGTTAAAGAAGGAAAGAAGGGAAAGTAAGTGAAGAAGGAGGAAAGGAAAAGAAAGAATGAAAGAAAGAAAGATTTAAAGAATTAGAGAAAAAGAGAATTAAAGAATGAAAGAAAGAAAGAAAGGAAGAAAGAGAGAGAAAGAAAGAGAGAGAGAAAGAAAGATTCATTGGAAAGAATGTCGGAAACTATACTCACAAAACTGATATTTACCCTCACCTTCGGCTTACTGCCACCAATAGAACCAGGCTTGATGGAACCTGTCTCGTAAAATCTCGTCAGTATCTTACTAACACAGCCGTGTGAGACGAGAAGTTGCCGCGAGATGTCACATGGCCGTACGCCCATCTGTGCTAACTCCACTATTCGTCGTCTGATGTGATCGGGAAGAGGTCGACCATTGACAAAGACACCGCCCAACTGGTTCACACCCGTCTGACCTGTAAAAGCGAACAGAAATAAAAGAAACCGTTTCAAAAGGGGAAAGAAAAGAAAACGTATCGATATTTTTTTAATGATGTTGACTGGTCGAAGGGTGGGTCCCGTGGGTCAGGGGAACTGGAGGGAGGAAAGGGAATCAGGGAATACGTATCAGGAATAAGTTATTCTGCGATTGGAGTTTGGCTCAGATATCTATACTCCATCTGGTGGAATTATTGATCTCACCAAAAGACCAATTGTAGCCATGGATTAAGGTCGTCCTTCAGGTTTCATCAGCCCAATCTCAGTCGCTAGGCGAGATCGACTCCAGGATATTGTAGAAGGAACTTTCCTGGGGTCACTGCAGCGCAGTGAGATCGAAACCTGAACTACATGATTGGAAAGCGAATATCTTCATCGTATTTTGATCGTGTGGCCATATTAGCGTTGGTGTTTCTGCTGCTGTTTGTTTGTTTGTTGAGCGTAGCGGTCTTCGTCCCATTAGTGGGAGAAGTCCAAAACATGGTTCTTTGCTATTCGTAAGACCTGCAGAAGAGAAAGCAGGTCAACCCCCGACACCGAGAGCATCGACGGATGGATGAATGCGCATCCAGGCTCAGCGAAGTCGGGGATGCTGCTGCTGTTGTTGCTGTAGTAGTATAGAATTGAAATAGAAGAAATTTGGGTGCGTTGCCTGGAGATATTGGGTCTTAATTAAAGTGATATCTCGAAACGGGATAGTTTTCTGCATCATGTCATTGTTTCCAAGTGTGTTTGGTTAAGGCAACATTAACACGTGGCAGCCGTGTCTCCCTAGCGCTATGGAAATGTTATAATTTACCACTGTGACATTTATGTACAATGAGGTGGAAGATGTTATAATTGTCTGCCGTAGAGAGATGGCAGCAATAAGCAGTAATATCTCAATGTTATGACTGCTTTTTGTAAAGAATGGCAACTGTGACCACAAAATCGTCGCTCGGTTGGACACCACCACCTGGCTGCACCTTAAGCGGTTTTAGTAGAGTCCACCGTATTGCAAGCATTTCGGGTCGAGTTTCTAGTATGAGTGCAACTCCCTCCTCCTCCTCCTCCTAAAAGGCTCTGTAATCGCCGATGGGTACTGGCTTCGTCCTGAGTCCTTCGACCAAACATTCATCGATGGTTTTCGTTTGGTTTAATAACAGGTGCAATGTTGTTGTTCTTGATGTTGTTTAGGTGCAGGTCAGCTCTGGTCGGGCAAAATTATAATCAAAGAAACTGCAACCATGATCATTCCGTTTAGTATGTCTTTTTAAGCACAATGAGTCTAGCATTGCTTTATCGCCGTCCAATAAAATCTTAGAATGTGATCTGAGAGAGATTTAGCTGCTATTTCTAGCACCCCCAGCTTATCACCTACAATGTTAGGAAATGAACTTAGATCGATAAATCAATATTCTTATCAATATGAAAGCCCCAAAATTATCCCCCAACATCTCTGTATTGGCTTCTTGTTTTTGTTTTTGTTTTTTCCTTACAATCAGCCAATGTAGGATATTGTTTTAATTGAAGAGAAAAGAAGACGGCGGCAGAAAATAGAGATCGAATTGTAAATTGTTGACTCTAGACAGAAACTTGTTGAAGGCTGAAAAAAATGCGAAACGAAATACTAAACTGAAGAAAGAACATCAGTCGAAGTTCTGCTTTGTGTTTTAATGTTTCGAGGTTAGGGCCCTTTCTTCATGGGGAGAGGAGAGATGGAATAAATCGTTTCTCATGTACGTGGGACAAGATTGTGACATTTCTCCATGTCCTGAGGAAAGGGTCATGTCCTGAGGTCATGTCCTGAGGAAAGGGTCATAACACCGAGATATCGAAATGCAAGGTAAAACGTCTACGTGTTGTTATCTCCTCACTTTCCTGGTTCAATTCATCTTGCATTTCGCATCATTTCGGCCTTCAAACAATTTTTTTTACTAGGGTTAAATCAGTTGAGTGTAGACACGTGTCCATGTGTTGATTTGAGCCATTCCAATAAATCAGTATCAAAGGATACACAGGGAGGCGGAGTCGATGTTTGGTTACATCTTTTTGAGTTCAAAATACGCCGAGGTCAGTTTTCTATTTCTTCCTTCCAGAGTCAATTTAAAAAGTCCTAAACAAATCATGGAGTCACTTTAATAGGTTTTATACTCTTGGACATTGGGTCCATGTTTTTATGTTTAGAGATCAGAACTGGAAAGGTTCGAGCATATTGCGTCTGTCCAAGAGGAACATCAATTATATCAATCACACATGAAAACATCTCTTGCTTCTTGACATGACATGAAAACACCCCTTGCTTCTTGACATGACATGAAAACACCCCTTCTTGACATGCCATGAAAATACCCCTTGCTTCTTGACATGACATGAAAACATCCCTTGCTTCTTGACATTACATGAAAACACCCCTTCTTTCTTGACATGACATGACAACACCCCTTGCTTCTTGACATGACATGAAAACATCCCTTGCTTCTTGACATGACATGAAAACACCCCTTGCTTCTTGACATGACATGAAAAAACCCCTTCCTCCTTGACATTACATGAAAACATCCCTTGCTTCTTGACATTACATGAAAACACCCCTTCCTTCTTGACATGACATGAAAACACCCCTTTTTGACATGACATGAAAACAGCCCTTGCTTCTTGACATGACATGAAAACAGCCCTTGCTTCTTGACATTACATGAAAACACCCCTTCCTTCATGACATTACATGAAAACAGCCCTTGCTTCTTGACATTACATGAAAACACTCCTTCCTTCTTGACATGATATGAAAAAAAAACCCTTCCTTGGAGAACTTGCCATGGACATTTTATGTTTTTCGTGCTTGATCGTTAGTGCTAAAAAGAAAGCAATGGCAGTAGCGGTAGAGAGCAAATGGCCCAGTTACTTCATTTGTGGAAGAAAATCCACTCTGGTGGGGAAGGTGGGGGTCTGTTCTGAAGAACTAGTAACAAGAGAGCAGATGAAGACGGTCGTTGTATTAGAAGTTGTCACACTGGTTACAGCTTCAGGAGTCATTGGAAAATCTGGTACGCCTTAGGTTCTAGAAGCGAATGATGAGGTTTTTCCCCAGCAACTGATGACATTTTTAGAGATGAAAGATGACACCTACGCCTAGAAAGTAGCGACCAGACAACCCCATCCATGAGTAAAAGTAGCCGTAGCAACCGTCTCTATGTTATCTAATTAGGAAGCGAGAAGAACAAAAATGCCGGAGAGAATGCGGAAAGTAAAAACAACAAAAATGAAGAAAGCAAGAAATCTCCCTTAAATGCCTCGTCCACTGACTGTCCGAAGAGAGAAGGGATACGATCGGAAATGAGACCTTGGAAACATTACATTTGAAGTAGTCGACTCGATGACATCAGAATGGTCATGGCTGGAATGCCAGCCGAACGATGATCAAACTGATACTGAAGAAAGAAAAAAAAAAACAGGCGTGTATCGTGGAAGTATGGATCTATGGATCACACATTGATGGGAAAGCGGATAACGGTATAAAGGCGGCGATCTGGCAGAAACGTTAGCACGCTGGACGAAATACTTACTGGTATTTAGTCTGCCGCTACGTTCTGAGTTCAAATTCCGCCGAGGTCGACTTTGCCTTTCATTCTTTCGGGGTCGATTAAATAAGTACCAGTTACACAGTGGGGTCAATGTAATCGACTTAATCCGTTTGTCTGTCCTTGTTTGTCCGCTCTGTGTTTAGCCCCTTGTGGGTAATAAAGAAATAGGTATTTAGTCTGCCGCTACGTTCTGAGTTCAAATTCCGCCGAGGTCGACTTTGCCTTTCATCCTTTCGGGGTCGATAAATTAAGTATCAGTTACACAGTGGGGGTCAATGTAATCGACTTAATCCGTTTGTCTGTCCTTGTTTGTCCGCTCTGTGTTTAGCCCCTTGTGGGTAGTAAAGAAATAGGTATAGAGCGGACAAGGGTTAAACAACAATATCAACTGGCGGCGGCGGCGGTGGCGACGACGGCGATGACGGCAGGACAGAAATGTTTGATAGAAAAAACTTTACGAACAATTCTTGGAGGATTGTTGGGTTGGGTGTTAAAAGCTGAAAGTTAAAAACAAAAGAATTTGGCAGAATTAACTGTAGAAAGGAATGGAATGGATTCATTAATCTACCCATCACCACCATTCCCACCACCACCATCCCCACCACCACCACCGTGCTATACACTCACCCCCCCCCCCATCATCCCCCAAATGGAACTAAAATACGATATATCAATCAATCAATAATTGACCGAGGTTAACACGTTCCGATAGAAAGTGGATTTCAGGGGAGGCAACTCTCACAATACTTTGATAAAAAAAATCAAAAGTTTGGTTAAAGATAAAAAAATTAAACAATTTGTTATGACTACCTATGACACCAAACTGCTACTACTACCGCTGCATGCCAATAGTAGTAATAGTAGTAGTAGTAGTAGTAGTAGTAGTAGTAGTGGTAGTAGTAGTTTAATAGTAGAAGTCGTAATAGTATTGCTTTCGTAATAGTTCTGGTCGAGTATACCTCGTATCAAAGACAACTGCTTTGACTCTTTTGGCAATACATATCAAACTAGATTTTCCCATGCATCGTTCCTGTGTTTCTATACACACACACACACACACAAATGTGTGTGTGCGTATGTGCGTATGTATGTGTGTATATGTGTGTGCACACGTGTATAATATATGTATGTATGTATGTATGTATGTATGTATGTATGTATGTATGTATGTGCGTATGGCTGCTTTGCCTGCTAGATATAGATGATAGATCTCAAATTGGGTGTAATTTGAGATTTAGCTGTAATATCTAGTAGACAGGGCAGCCACATAGAAGCTCCTTCTATTTCTACAGTGTTGTTGTTGTTGCTGTTGCTGGTGGTGGAAATGTGAGATGATTGAAACACCATGAGATGTAATGCGTCTCAATCTATCGTTTGATCAATATTATTCCTGATGTCATTCTATGATGGAACCAAGTCTTGAAGTCTTCTTCACTCGAGATGTTCCTTCACGAATTGTCATTAACGTCTTCAAGAAATTTAGAAAAACATCGCAATTATTATTTCATCAGTCCTTCCCTAAAATCTCTGCACTCTGCGTAAACGTGTGCGCGTGTATACACACACACACACACACACACACACACACACACACACACACACACACACAGACATGCATGCATATGAAGGGATGATAGATAGATGCATCTGTGGACTTCTCCATGCACACTACACACACACACACACATACACATACACACACACACATATATATATAATATATATATATATATATATATATATATATATATATATATATATATATATACATATATATATATATATATATATATAGATATATATATATATACGCATAGGGTGTCGAGCTGGCAGAATCGTTAGCACGCCGGGCAAAATGCTTAGCGGTATTTCGTCTGCCGCTGCGTTCTGAGTTCAACTTCCGCCGAGGTCGACTTTCCCTTTCATCCTTTCGGGGTCGATAAATTAAGTACCAGTTACGCGCTGGGATCGATATAATCGACTTAATCCGTTTGTCTGTCCTTGTTTGTCTCCTCTATGTTTAGCCCCCTGTGGGCAATAAATATATATATATATATATACGCATAATGAGTATATGTCGATTAGTGTGTTGAAGATGTTTTAATAAATTTTGACATGAGCGGCTTAATGCGAGACAAGGATCACATAAATAGTGTTAGATATCCATATCTCACTGGAGGGTCATGTCGTACCCTAGTCCATATCACATCCTAGATATCACACGACCTACCCGTGATGAATTAAAAATTTTGGGTATTTTCTATTGGCAAGTAGAATATTTTTCAAACCCTTCCGTTTCTATTGGAAAATATACCAATTTTTTCAAAAAGAACTATTTTTTGTTTCAATGGCAAATAAAATTTTCTCACTACTCAATCTTTTATTTTAACTCATTACATGGTGAAATCAGAAGGAAAACGAAAAAAAGAAAATAATATAAAAAATCCACAAAAAATTGTTCTCAGTGTAATAAAAGCACAAACCAAAGCAATCGGAGCATTCCAGCTCTCAGAAAGTCCATGTGAAAGAAATTTAAAAACGAGTAGCTGGTGGGTCGTGTGACATTCGTTAACATACCACCACGACCCACCGGCAGGACGTGTGGGAGCTAATGTGTTAAATGACTATGAAACAGTTTAGACAAAAATGAACGGGGGTTTCGTAAGCTGATGATGTTGCCATGGCTGTGAGATTGCAGCAAGGCAAAGTGTCGTAGAATGATGGGTGCCAGTGTCCTGTTTCTTCACGACAAAGACTACCATTCGTGAAAATAGTTTTGAAGAAATATTCCATCAAGCCTATTTTCGCAAACCTTAATCCATACGATTTTCATTTGTTTCGAAATCTGAAATACAATTTCAAGGCAGACAATTTTCCTGCAATGAACGTGGAAAAGAAAAGAATTGTCTATGTAAATGACAAAAACGTAGAAAAATGTTTAAGGCCAATTTGGAAAGACATCAAATATTTGGCCAGAGGAAAAAGATACGCAACTGTTGAAGTGAGGATGTCAACAGTGGAACAGGCGCAAAAGTGTTCGATGGAGCCCCTGCGAACGGATGAGGTGGTACTGTTGCCGAATTATATGGGGAGGATTACCTCCCGAATAAAGATAAGCTGTGTACCACCGGAGGTGAATGCCGAATGGCTAATAGCGGCAGTACTGTACGACTTAGAGGAAGAAACCACACTTCTTTCTGCGGAAGTAACAGAAGACAAGGTCTGGCTTGGACAGACAATAAAAATGCTGATCCAAGCAGAGCCTATGACCCTAGAAAAAATTCCAGAGGTCATAGATACAATGGATACGAAGTTAGTAGTCACGGTGGAAGGTAGAAAACCCAGATGTTTTAAATGTGGAAAGAAGGGCCATGTTAGGTCCGAATGCAAGATTGGTGAAGAAAAAGAAAAAGAGGAGAACAACAATGAAGAAGACTCGGAAGACGAAACTACAGAGAATGGAAAAACAGAAGAAGAAAGCACAGAAGAAGAAAATGAGAGCGAAAATAAAGAAGAGACGGAGTGGGAGATAAGCTGGTAGCAAAAGGAAGATTAAAATATATATAAAATAATTGGCAAAAATGCCAACTCAAAGAAGACATGGAAAAACCAAAAAAATCAAAAACAAAAGAAACAAGAGAAAAAGAAGTTCTGTATATGGCGGTTCGAACCTCAAACTCGGGGTTAATGAGCCGAATACAAAGTAACAAAACAAACTAAAAAGAACTGAATGCAAAAATGGTAAAGACGGGTTTGAAGTATGCCACGTAGACAGAACGTTTTACAACGTTCTAGCAAATGACTATCGGAGCGATGTTGGCCCGATGAGGTGGGATATTTCAGACCATCTGTATGAAGGCTTACTTAAAACGACTCCACGAAGACACAGAAGATGGAATATACGAGAATATATTATTAATCACAACAATTGTTTCGACACATCTAGCATCGACTCCTCTTGTGGGACACACAAAAATTAGTTCAGGAGTATCCAGTGGTGCAGACGTATCTCATCGGATGATAAATAAATAAAAAAAACCTCGTTAAAATGACAGTTACATAATGCAACTTTCCGTTTTGTAGAGAGAAAAACAGCCAGACGGAGGAAAATTCTTCATATATATAGAAGAGCCAAAGAATGTCAATTGCAGAAGACAAAAAGAGAAACGAACACTTAATCCGGCGAGAAAAGTATTGAAAATAATCGTTAACAGATATGGATGCATAAACGCATTTCCTAATCGAAGTTGGATGTAGAGAGTTTTTAAATGTCGCTCATTATGCAGTAAGTTAAAAGTGTGTTTTTTGGTCGTACGGGAAAAGTCAGTCGGCTTGCAACTCGGCACCTGGAGGGGCAAGTCGATGCCTTCGGATAGCGTCGTGGGACGTTGGACGGAGGGACCGGTTAAGCTGCTAGGAGTTTGGTTTGGACCAGACCTCCAGGTAGAAAAGGACTGGGTAGAGGTATCGAGAAAGGTGACCTGCATAGTCAAGACCTGGCCTTGGAGGTGGCTATCCTTGAAAGGGAGGGCGGAGGTGGCCAATGTGTTTATCGTATCGGTCATCATTTACAGCCTAACCGTCGTGCCCTGTTCCGGTTCGTGGTTGAGCAAGTTGGAGAGGTAGATCTTCCGTTTTTTGCGGAAGGACACCACTGCTATTGTGAGGCGTTCTATCTGCTGCCAGAAGCCGTTAAATACCTTGGCTGTTGATGCGCAAACATGCGCTGAGGTTAAGGCATCTTTGGCTACACCTGAATGGTGAACAGGTGTGGTCTCTGCTCGTGAAACGGATGTTTCTCAGGTTCACTAGTTTTAGTGGACAAGAAAGCTGGTTCATTCGTAGATCGAGGTTGGGTACATGGTTTACGGAGTGCCTTAAAGCACTCATACAGTTCCATCGCTCGGGTAATGCCAGCGGTTTTGGTACCACCACATCTTTCTATAGCAGGTTGGTAGTGGCTGGGAACGACGATACCCAAGAGGAGACCCTAGATCTCGGAGATAACCAGTTAGACAGTCTGTTCCGAAGGACATTCGGGCCGGGGTGTTTGGATAATTTCCAAAAATCCCTGGCCTGGCAATGTTACCGAGGAGCATTGCCTATTCGGGATAAGCTCGCACGACACGGTCGAACTAGTACTGCCGACTGTCCAAGATGCGGAAAGGATAGGGAAACCGTCCTGCACGCTATTGTTTAGTGTCCGGGAGTGTCTGAAGTGTGGGCTTATGCAGAACATCTGCTGTCAGGTTCGGGAAGAGTACAGCTGTCGTCTGAGTCAATCGTAAAAATTGACCCACCGGATTTTCTCACGAAAGAAGGTAAGCAATGTTTTCTCGCAGTAGTAGCAATGGCGAAAGAGGTGATATGGAAGCCGCGAATGAAAGGTTTGGCGACAGGCAACCTCATCTCCGGTCACGGGTTGGTGAGATTTTTTATCTTCCACCTTAAAAGGAAGGTGAGGCTGGAGAGAAGATGCCTGCCAAAGAAAATGTTCAAAGAAAGATGGTTGCATGTTGCGAGGGTGCTGGGAATGAAAGATTCCTCGTGAACATGTCATAAGTCTGCATACAAAGGTTCCTGTAGGAGAATGGGGCTCGTGGGGTCGGAGCGTAACCCATCTCTCTGCTTCATTTCATGTTTGTATTTTGTCTTTGTTGTATCTCATTAAATTTCATTAGATTTTATATAATTTTAAAAGTCATATAATCATTGTGTGTCTGACCCCAATCAGGTTGTATTGTCCCCCTTTATGTTTGGGCCCTTGTGGCTAATAAAGAAACAGGATGTATGAACGCCCTTGGGCAAGCTGCATACCACTAGTACACAAGCATTAGCAAAAATGTGAGCATACGCACACGAGAGGTTAGGCGCACTCATGATTACAAAGCGAGTTAGATATTTAGTAGGTGTGTAGAAGAACGGAGAGGTTTAAAGTAAAATTGTCAGCGATACCTTAAAGTAATATAAAATACAATTATACTAAGTTAACGGTTACTCAAAATTCATTCTCACTGTATTGTGCGAAAGTACATTTATATGCGTGTAGGCATCTCGATAGTCTTTCAGAAATTCTATTAAGTATCTTTTCGTTAGTTCACAGAATAGACAGGGATTCATCGGAGCAGAGACGGCATCTCCTGGAAATTGCACTGAATGGTTTTGCATGTCTAACTACGGACCAAGAAATGTATTTTGTATTAGCCTCCATCAGTCGCCATATAAAATCTGCCAAAGATGTTGAATGTCTCTTATTGATTGACCTAAAGCTGGCAACATGATTATAACAACGATTCTTAAATGAATCAGCCGTCTGCCCAATGTAAACATAGAGCCTTCTCCTTGAGTGCATGGTACATTTATATACAAGAGTTGTACTCAAACAGAGATTCATCAAAGGACATTTTTATTTATTTCTGCATGAGCATTTATCGTTTTTATTTGTACATAAAGCAACCCTGACTCCATTTACCGGCGTTGTTATCGTGCTAGCTGTATCATGAGTATTTCTACTACTACAAATTGGTCGAAGTTGATGATTATCCATGCGTTTTACATCTCCTTGGTTGGCATTTCGATGTAAATGGTTGCTAGATCCAGTAGGTGTGTGTGTGCGAGCGCGTGTGTATGTGTGTACTTGCGTCAGTGTGTGTGTGTGTACATATACATATACATACCTTCATAGCGGTAAGTGTGGGACACGAATGGCAGCCCGTCGCACACACACACACACACAGACGCAAGTACACGCATACACACGCGCTCGCACACACGCATTGACGTTGAAACTTCAAATGCCACTGTGATAGAGTTCTGCACAGTCCATGTCAGCAAAAGCAATGGTCAACACAAAGCAATCATAGAGGCCAGTTTATCATGCAATGAGATCGAACCAAGGATCACATAGTTACTAAACAAACATCTTACCCACCCACCCTCCAGCCAGCCAGCCAGCCAGCCAGGGAAACGTCAAAAACCAACTTGCATAGTGTTCAATCAACTTAATCAAAGCTAAATCATTTCCTGCTTCGCATCGACAGCAGCAAATACTGTCTTTTTTGGTGAGGTGGGGTGGGGTGTCTAGGAGGAGATTTTTTATCAAATCGCAAAAGAATTTGAATCAATTCCGAAAACACCGCGCAGACTAACAGAATTGAAAATATAATTGAATTACATATTTGAGATTAAAATCACTGCTTCCCTCTCTACCAACCTGTCAGTATACATATAGACACACTCAAACACACAGGTCGATACAGTATCATGATTAATTAGTACAGAATGGATTGAATTCGCTGCTCCATTGCAATCACTTGTTCATCAGTTGGATGATACCAGGATGGTGTTGGAACTTAAGAAGACAAGAAGAATTGTGTTTTTGCTTTTTTTTAGTTTTGAGATTTTAATTTGTTGATTGGTAAACGAAGGAAATATAGAAAATGGCGTCAAAATAATAGAAACAACTACACAAACATATATATATATACACACACACATATATATATATGCGTGTGTATGTCAATATGTATATATGTGCAAACACGCACGCATACACACATACATATCAATTGAGGAATGTCTTCCATCTCACTATTTGGTTTGACTTTATCGTTACAACTGATATATGTGTGTGGTGTGTGTGTGTGTGTGTGTGTGTGTGTAAATATACATG
>NC_043000.1:33156632-33159132 GCF_006345805.1 Octopus sinensis
TGTCTACCATTCTCGATCCCTTCCGTGCGAGTTGTCTCTGCGTTTTGAATACTCGGCGTCGAGTTGGGAGCTTTCTTTGGACGCTATCCCGCAGCAGATTGTCCTTTAAACAAAACACACACACTATATATGTGCGACCGATTATGCCTAAATTGCTGGAGCTGCCTTAAATTCGCAATTTAATTTTCTTTCGCATCAACTCGCAACCGGCCGGCAAATAAGCAAGGCTCATACATTGAGTATGTGTACTCGATAATGTTCATATCAACTGTCATAATGCAGAAATGTTCCCCTAATGATCCGTTTTGACCCAGCATCCAGTTGCACTCGGGTCATCCAATGGATCTGTAGTCTTCGAATTTGCTTTCTTCTTTCTGGTTTTACGAAGCCTAATTTCTCAAGATTGGTATGGTATTTAGGCAGTGTGTTACATATCCCAGGTCTCCATTAATTACAGGTATAAACCTCAACTTGTAATCTGCAGATTTCTCAATAGTTCAGCATAGGTGTTCTCTTTTTCACTGATGTTAACATCCACTGAGCAGCTAATTTCCACAACTGTACACAGTTTCTCTTCTCTATCCCAAATCATTATATCAGGTCTGTTTTGCTTATATTTCATTAAGGTCTTCACTGGGACATTCCTTTTTATTATGAATGGCTATGGCTTCTACCATATTGCGGGTTCTTATTTCTTTGTCTTCGCGGTTATCCCTCCGACAGATTTCATGTTGTGTGTGTTTGTGTGCGCGTGCGGTGAGTGCGTGTGTATGTGCGTGCATGTGTTGTAGAAATAAATAGAAAAAAAGCAAAGGGAGAGGGGTGAGAAGAAACAAAAAAAAGAAGTGCAAAGTGAGAGAGCAAGAAATATATTGGTAAAGGAGGTGGTTAAGGGGGGTGAATTTGCAAAGGAGCATTTGGGCAGAATACGTTTGGCGTATTTAGTTAAAATGCATTATGTTCCGGTTTCAAACCCTACCAAGGTCAGCTTTGCCTTCTATACATCTCGGGGTCGATAAGATATACTACCAGTCAATTACTGGAGTCAATGAAATCGTCTAACTAGCTCGCACCATATTTTTTAGATCCTGTGATTATAATTGAGGGAAAACATGAAAATAGCAGCTACGACTGGTTTGTATATTTTAAGTGAATAGTCTATGTGGATGATGGAGGAAAGAGAACGAGACTTGTTTGAGGAGCAAACGGTAACGCGGTACATCAGAGGTTCATGAAAACCATAAAGAAAATCTGCTTCCATTCTAAATATTTCATTTACAGCTTCGATTTTCAGTACTGAAATACACACGCAACCCTCTCCCGCGCTCCCCCGACACACGCATGTGTATGTGTGTGTGTACACGCGTGTATGTATATATATATATATATATATATATATATATAAAGATATATATATATATATAAAGATATATAAATGTATAAATATGTTTAGATATATACACACAGACATATATATGTGAAATATGAATAGGTATGTATCAATACACATTGTTCATATGCATATATATATTATGTATATACACATGTATATTATACTTATATGTATGTATATATTAACATTCATAAACACACACGCATGCACACACACACACACTCACGTGCACGCACGCACATACATCCACACATATATAGAAAAACGTGCGCAATCTCTCTGTAACAGTGGAGCGACATTCATAATTTATTGAAGACATTATTCAGCTGACATCTTTACAAAGATTCTCGCTGTCGTATGTGCGCGCGCGCAGACACACACACACACCACATCACATCACACCACATCACACAATGCATACAATACACTACACAATTTTTCTCCTTGAAGGCAACAGCTAGCAGTGTGTATAAATGTTTAATTAGAAAAGCTGCAACCGAAACTTGGCCATTAGCTTCTCTGGCAGCAGAACTCTCCATACATTTGCCATAGTTGATCCATGTCGCTCAAACAAGCAGAGAAATTCTTTATTTCTTGACGTGCTCTCTCTTCTTCTGTAGATGGATGGAGGCATGGATGGATGGATGCGTGTAAGTGTATATGTGCGTGTATGTATAGCCAAGTAGTTAGTGATTGTGTGGTTGTTATGGCATTGCACAGAGTATCGCTGGACCGTGGTTTCAGTTCTTGGACCGGGTAGCGCAATGCCTTCTTCAGCAGAACTCTTCATCTCGCGTTTCCTGCGACCTCTTCGACGCCTGGCGCGTGGCACACCAACCACCTGTTCAGGTAACGTCAATATGATGGAGGGAACGAGCTAATGTGTGGCACGTGCATTTGACCACTATAAGCAAATCAATTGTGTGCAAGAAAGTGCAGGGTCGTTTTTCTCGGGACTACGAGAAACTGCCATCCTATCTATGTGCTCGAAACGCGGAGTAGAGAAAACAGGGGACAACTGATAAAGGGATTGATCTTTATGTTGCCCGTGTCCTTTCTTTATTTGTTTCTTTCGTTGTTCGAAAAAAAGTTCGTTTTCTATGTTTT